>NW_026017110.1:23411161-23497546 GCF_020466585.1 Dendroctonus ponderosae
CTGATGATGGTGGAAAACACCGAAACGTTTTTTTAAATTGATAAATGAACAATAAATAAATGACTGAAGAACCCAGGACTTGATTTTAATTTTGGAATATATTTTAATAACACGGAATAATAATATAAATATCATTAAATTATCTTTCAACGTAATTTGTTTGTTTTTCTGCTTTGATGACACGAACTTCTGCTTTGGACGCTTCCAGTTGAAGCAATAAAAAACAGTCGAATACATAAACAAAACAACAAACTTTTGAAAAAAACTTTGAGAGGCAAATTGTGAGTTAAGCGAAATGATGAAGACCGAAGGAAATCCAACGAAAAATCGGAATACAATTTAAAATGACGATTATTTAGATAGAATATTTGCAAAATGTTTTAACGGGGAAACAGACGGAAGTTTGAATTATTGCATAAACGAAAAACGACTATAACTTTTCATTAACTTTCATTTATTTAATTTCTAGAGCTCCGAGTTTGGATAGGAGTTTTCAATAATAAAAACGTATTTATATGTATAACAACAAACTATAAAGGACGAAAATGATTGAAATTGTCTAACGAGATATAAAGATTGCGAGATATAAAACTCACAAGAAAACACAAAAGATGTTTTTCGGATAAGTCTGAAACAAGTAACTTTATAAATCCTCTGGCTGACTTACGTTTTAACACACAACCCATTTCATAGGTGCTTCTACTGGTCTTTTTCATTGGCTGGTTCTTCAGCTTATCCAGGGTGTTTCATCGTGAGGTGCCGATATTTGTAGCAATAGTGGAAACGGTCTTTGGACTACAAAAACTTTTAGTCCATTTTCTAAACTTTCTTTCGGACTTATGCAGATTTCCAATAACAAGAGTTTGTGTTATAGTGTATATATAATTCTGGGTGTGGTTTAATTCAACCTTTGAATGTAAAGATGGCCTAGCGCTTTCGACTGCTAAGTCATCATGAGGGCCTCTGGAAATACAAAAAGTAGAGATAAGCACCCTTGGGGAGTCAAGAGCATAAATAGAATCAAATGAAGTAAAAACTCGTGAAACTATAAGCAGACCGTAAGAGTGCAGAACGAAGCATGCCAACCAGCGGTAGGGCGGTGGGAAAAACACAAAAAACACACGACGGAAGCAGTTTCATATTGGTCCGTTTCCCGTCGTGTGTTTTTTTGTTTTTTCGCTGTTTGGCATGTGTGCGCTTCATCAGTTGAAAGCGCCATCTTTATATTAAAGGGTTGAATCAAACCACACACAGAATTATATACACACTATAATACAAATTTACATCTCCCGTGATTGAATTTTCTTCAGTGTGTACACACCCGCTTCCTTCCTTCCTTATACAGATTTACCTTCATCAGCCTCTCAGAATCAAACTTACGTCTCGTTTTTACAACTCCATTCCATTTAGCTTCTCTCACTCACTAGCAACAGTCGCTTTGACCGATCATGCGAGGATTATCCCAGCAAAATAATAGATTTCGAGTAGTCGCATGGTAAAAATGGGGCCTATTCAAGGTGTCCCAATGGGACTATCAGCCTTGTGTGAAACGTTATGCTCTCTGAAGCACGCGGCTTTCGACGTTCCACTTAACTGCACCCGCATGCTTTCCATTGTTTTTACACTTGATTTTCTGTTTCATCAGCTTCCACGTAACGAACAATCGATAACGCAGGAATTCACGATCTAGCTGAGATAAGTGGCGAGCACAGTAGCTGCTAGATTGTGCATGTATGTTTACGATTTTCGCTAGGGGCCCATCACAAACATTGTGACTGTTCAGGGGAACGGTATCACTTTTAGACTAGCGGTGAAGATGCTTTCGCTTCATTGGCTGCAGCTAACAATGTATTTGTCATTTACCAGCCATGAGTTTAAATAAGCAAAGCTATACAGAATTCAACAAAACAAGGAATCAGCTAAACTGTGTTTTACCAGTTAAGAACCATATCGCATTCTATACAAAATCTGAGTTACTAGATTGGCTTATCCAAAGAGTTTCTGCTTAAGACACTTTTCAAGGGATATTGAACTGTAACTTCCTCTAACTGTCTTTAATGTGTCGATTTTTTCAGTCGAGTAAACAGTGACCCCACCAATCACAGCCTTAATCCATTTTCAGGAATTCACACTTTTCTAACCGTCTAACGACTACTTCGTGTCCAATAGCACTCGATTCCTCCCTGTGTGTGTGTAGCAACTTTGCATTTCAAATGGACGTGATTTTGCAACGCGACTTCGTGCTAGATCGAAAGAAGATACTTAGCATAAAGATATGTATTATCCATGTCTGATTTCCCTCGAACCTACACGTTTCCTCGACTCTTCGGTCTAAATGAAGATATATTGAAATATTTTCGCCGAGGAGATACATTTCTAGATTGGAATTCTCATTCTTCGGTGCTGCCAAAACGACGAACAGGATGAATAAACTGGTGATTGAGCAGTGCGATAGTTTATAACACTTGAAGGTAGTTAGAAGCGATAGGCATGAAACTTTTTAAAATGTGCCTCATTGGCCCAGCTAGCAAATGTTAGTAGGCCTGTTTAAACTTGCCATTAATGCCATTATTGCCTGAGAAATGCTGTGCAGATTAGGAAAATTAATTGTTCGGTCGAGCCTCTCCGTTTTACATGATTCCCAGATTGCTTGGCAGAAAATAGGCAAATTTATGATCTATCATTTGGAGTCTGTGGCGTAGAACCAGGAAGTTGGGCGTAAAGGATAGGAATTAAGGCAAGTTATTAGGCATTACAAGCATCTTCAAACTACACTCATAACCAGATAGTGTTCGTAATAAGTCTCTATCAATAAAATCATGTTACTAAGCTCAACTGATAAATCTCTGCCACTTTTCGATAAAAATATTACGTACGCACTGCTGGTAGAGAAACAAGTTGGCAACTTGTTATGAGCAACGTATCATATTTTAAACTTTACATCGTGTGCGTGTCTGAAATAACTACATTCAAAATTATTTTGATATACAGACAAATAAATAAGGATCGAACCAAAATATAAACTTATGATAATGCCCTGCCAACACCGCCATAGGACAAGCTTTATTACGTTTTATTCTTATTATCCTCGATCGAACACTGCGATTTTCTTTCTTTTTTACTGACTTTATATTGACTTTTCACTATATTTTATCGGGTCGTAATTCAAAGCGTTATCTATCTCGAGGTACACCAAATCAAAGGCCGTTTAGCGGTGAAAGTGATTGGAAGTGTTTCAGCTTTCTTTCCAAAAAATATTTTTCTAGATCTGTTCATGGGCATTTTCACATACTTAATTTTATCTTTAATAAAGTTGATTGTTATTTTTAGGTCGTTTCTGCTGATTTGAAAAAAGCCAAAATATTTTTGAAAATGTTCATTTTTAGAGTCGTAAAATGCCTGAAGGCATTTGAATGTCTGGAACGAAGCATGTCGCATTTTTAATTTGCCATTCGGTATATTACATTAATGTAATTTTTGCTAAGTAATTTATTTTCGATTTGATTTGGAAAGTGAAGGAAATTGCCTTACCTTTCCATGCCTAACCATTTAGTTCTTTTTTGTTGAGAAATTTACTTGGAAAACAGTTATTTTATTTAAACAAAGAAGCAAAATTTAATATTTATATATAATTTATTTGTTTTTTACTGATTTCTAGAAATTTTGTTTTCAACTCGGACGGACAATGAACATTCATTATTTTTCTGGTTGAATTCCAAAGGATTGTTTTTGCGAAAATAAATGAAATGAAGGCAAAGCTATTTATGAAACTTACCAGAGTGGATGTTTGACAAAGACAAAACATTGAAAACAAAATATTGAATAAAATATAAAACATTAGGAAACTCAAACAAAAGGAAACGACTGCACGTTTGATGAAAATAGTTTGCTATTGAGAACTGATAGGTTTAAAACAGGTCTTGGAAGCCTTTGTGACATAGAACTTGCACCGTACCTTGCATGTTGCAACCGTCTGCATTTGTTTCTTCTATATTTAGCCGAAAATTAYGAGTTTAATTTTTTTATGAGAAGGGAAATAAATAAAATAAAACCCGTTAAACACTTGAATTATTTTTTGTTTAATCTCTCATTAATATGACAAAAAAATGCTCAATTATTGAAACAATTATTGCCATTCCAGGTTTTGCTCCATGCATGGAGTTCTTTAATCTTTCAACTCAACTACGTGTTACCCATCCGAGAATGTCTGTTCAATAATGGAAGAAAAGCGATTATATAGAGTAAATGGTTTGAATTATGTCTAACAAATAAATTATATAATAATAATAAATAATCAATTTTACAAAGTTAATAGATGAGTGCGCTTTTCTTGGTCTCAATCTGGAATCAACAGATACGTTTTATGGTAAACATTTCCTACTGGTTTTATGGCCTCTTCTTGTACTGTATTTAATTCAATTTCTGTGTGATTGCACAGTGTCGTCCTAATTTCATTCTCTTCAAAAAATAGAAAATTCATTTAGTGGTGGAGAGTCTGGAGACTCTTTTAGATACTTACTTAGCTGCTAACAAATATTCTTATTTATGACTGGAATCAAATCGTTCTGGGCAACTCTCACTACTTACGACTTCCCTTTTTTGACATCGGGGTTATTTAATAAAATACGACGAATCGTTCGCGTTTTTTTCCTTCCTTTTCGAGTTAGTTGTCGGTACCGGACAAACCGAACAAGTAAACGTCCCATTGTAAATAAAACCGCAGTGGCGTAGACCTGTTTACCATCAGATGTTACATGGCTACCTATAAATAATCAGCATCCCAGTCATAATTAATATTCGACTAGTCCTCGCCCGGAATTTATTGGCTCTCAGTTGCGAACACGGGGGCAAATTTAATTATTGCTCGATAAGTTGGGTGGAATTTTTCGATTTGTTGCTCATTTCGAAAAAATCTCAGCAAAGCATACAATTGATTCGTATAATGAATGACATTTTTTATTGTCTTTGTAAATCTTTTTCAACTACCTTCTGTCTGTCTCTTTTAAAGTTTAACATCAGTAAAACACGGGATTTATTTCACTTTAACATAGGAAACTTCAACTGTGTGAATTATACGGACAAAATGACTACGCTTTACCATGATTTCCAACAATTGCTCCAGAAATTAACAAATTGTCAAGTAGTTCAATGGACATGGATGAGCCCAGTTAGGAAAGCTTGTGAAATTTGCAACATATGTATGGGCAAAGGTTGACCAGCTAGAAATGATCCTAATATGGACTGACAGAGATCAGCTTAGAAAGAAGAAGCCAGTATGGGCTGCAGTTGATAGTTCCTTTATAGAAATCAAAGCTGATGTGCTTTGGGTAACAGCAGCTGTACTTTGTAAAGCAATATTTGAATAAATTTCCCGGTTTATTTTTAGTAGTTTCTTCAATATTAATTTCGTAATCATTGGACATGACATTGATTTTACTCATAGGATTTTTTTCATCAATTTCCTTCGCCAGACCTCGTTGTACGCCAAAGAAGAATATAACGCGCTGGAATGAATATCAAAAATAACCTGCTAACTTTATAGGAGCCTAAAATAATCGTTTATTGCATTTTATTTCCGTAGGGCGGAAATTTAAGGTCATGAACGTCTAACGTCTTTATTTAAGAAAAGTGATTTCTTAAAGTATTACGCGTACAATAGATAGAAGAAGGTAGAGCAAATAACCGTCCAATTTTGTAAAAAAGATCGATAGTAGACAACGATTCCTATGGTTTAGTCCTTTGGGTTAAACAAGAAAATCCAAATATTCAGAAAACAATTTGCTTCACCGAGTGGGTGGTGATTCACACAGTTTTTACATGTTTCCAAACTTCAAGTATTATTTTGCTTTACAGCTTTCCCTTTGGATGGATTAAGCTACTTTTGGCAATACGGCTGATTGCAAGCAAAGACAAAACTGCTGGCCAATTATTAATTAAACTAAAAGCCAATCATGTAAATACGTATCGGTTCTTAAAGGGGAATGTAGATTTTGAGGACACAATATCGAAAATCCTTAATTAAAATGCGAAAAAAGTCGGCGCGACGAATTCACTTGTGAGAAATAGAAAGTGGTTGTCTCAGGCCATATTTGTGACATGGTGAAGGTACACCGTATGTAAGTAGGTCTCTTACGTATCTGTATCGAGTTTTTTTTGACTACTGATGCATGAATGAATGTGTGTTGCGATAATGTGTCATTGGATCGCCGATATTTCCCTTTTAAAATTTTATTTCGACATTGCAGAAGCCGTGGTTTTTGCTCTCGGTTCTGTATATTTTTGCAATTTAATTAGGTTTCGTAACCACATCTCTGTGTGAAGGGAGAGGAATGGGATAATTGCACAAAAAAAAACAACTACTCGAAATGGAAAGCTTAAGGATTATAAAATTTTCAATGTTTTCTGGGTGTAGAATTAATGCCCAAACTGTTCGTTTCGCTTTGCGAATCATTTAGGATTATTTATGATGATAGTTGGGCATATTGGGCTCAGTCGCTTAGGATTAGGCTTATTCTTGTCTATGACAAATTGTACTTGCAAGAACTTTGCCCATTTTAAGGACACCTGTTATTGCGATATTATGCAAACTGAGCTGAAAAACAAAGCTGCTGCATTGTTCATTATGCGTTTTGGTTGGCGAGCCGCAGTGTTTTACACAGCCAAAGGTATTTATCATATTATGCAAATATCAAACTGTGATACCAAATTAATAAATTACTTCGAGTTACTTTCGATTTAACACTGTGACAAGATTAATAAACGTAATTATTGTTTAGAAATGTAAATGTATGTTAATAAAAGCAGCAACGAACTTCTATGGATGATTAATTTAATGGATTTTGTCCGTTCGAATGCGGTGAATGCTTGCTGACTGACTTCTTTCGCACTTCCAATATGGTGGACTTTCAATATTCTGAATCCCTTAATTTCTATATATTCAATAAATATAGAAGGACATCAAAAAATTAACGAAAGCACTTTATGAGCCTTCTTGGCAACATGTTTCTTTAGCAGCCGAACTGGAGGCAACTTTTTTTTTCGGGTGTTTTGGTGGCCGAAAAGAATGCCGCATGTGTGTAGCTCTCCCTTCAAATATTTCCACGCCAATGGCCCATGAACATCAATAGGAAATTATGATAGTGGTAGTTTATAATCGCTCTACACGGCCATTCTACATTGGACACATCGCGGTTTAGCTTTGTCCGGCTTGTTTATAAATTACTGGACGACCCTGCAGGGGCGGGCTCAATTCATATTTCCATTTATCTCTTTCTCCTCTGCAAATCGCGAATATATATAGGGTGACTCATCATGCCTTATGTTGCCAAGTTTTGAAAATAGTAATGTAATAGTGAAAGGTGCTATTTTGCAGGTGTTTGATGTTGGGACTGTTCAAGAGCGTTCCATAGTTTGAGAAAAAAAATTCTAAAAGAAATTGCGCTTGTCGCCTACTGATAAAGAAAATGGATGGGAGTTAACGGAAGGAATTATCAGGTGCATTTTAAAAATTATGATAGTTAAAAGCATATTAAGCTTGTGCAGAGAAGAGAATGTTTTAAAGCAGACCGGAATATCAGGGGCAGAAAGACGTAAATGAAACAGCAGAATGTTAAGGAGAAACGGCAAAATCAATTGTAACAAAAATTGCAACAGAAATTCCAGCTAATAAAACAAAAATTACCCTACATTCCTCTGAGTGAGTTGATTGATAAAGTGCTTAGTAATTTTTACGTTATGCCCAGATATTAGTAAAAAGCAACTAGCGAGAAGGGAATTTAAAAAAGCGAATGAATTCGGATCATTTGACTTCGTGAAAATGTAACTTCTCAGTTAGAATTTAGAATAATTTCGAAAAAGGCGGTTTGGCCTATTTCAAATCGGCCAAAAATTGCTATTCTTAATTTGGATTTGAAGACCAAATTGTTAAAAAAATGTCTTCCTCTTTGCACCATTGGAGCTCCGCCTTTCTACCTTTTAGAAAACTTCATAGAAACGCTATTATAAAGTTGCATCTATAAGAGCGAATTTCTTTGAAATCTAAACTGTGTTTATTATCGGCTTTCTCATTACTTTTCAAGTAAATTCCCATCACCTTTTTGGAGGAATAACGCCAATATCAAATCACTCTGCATATTGAGTTGAGTCAAGCATCTTGAAAAGCGTTTATGTGTAACAGAAAGTACTGGAAATAGCAGTTTAACGACCACTAAGCATACAAATGGATAATGCAATGGCAAAGTTTGAATTTGTTTCTGGTTATACGAAAATGCACTTTTAATACGTAAATTTTCAACTTAAATATTAACTTGTAACATAAGCATAATACTCTCTTGCAAGAAATTAATTAGAAATACTAAGGTGTTGCAGTTAGACTTTTCAAAAGTTTTCTTTAGAGTGTAAATTTCTAATAATTTGAAGAATAAAAAAATACATTTCAATTAACTAATAATGAACATGCGTTAATAACTACAATTTATGTAGTAAAAAGTAGATGTATGTATGTAAAAATGCGGTATACATCAAACTGTTATTTGCTGAAGATAATGATGATAATATGGATTGCAACTCCAGGTGAGAGCGATCGCAACTAATTAAATCTGCGAATGAATAAATTGCTAAAAAGCTGTGAAATTTATTGAATATGATTTTATTGAGGACGTTATCAAATTCTTCTTTAAAGCGATTCACCTGGCAATGTGTAAATGTCTCTGGAAAATGGAAAGAATCGGATAGATTTTTGCCATTTTATTCCCGCATTTTACTTGCCGGTTCCGAAGAGAACGCGAAGCGCTGAAGAGGCAGGTTCTCTTTGCTTGGAAACATGAGCAATTCTTGAAACTATTCTTAAAATACTTGTTTACATCGTCTGCGTCAAAAATTAGAGCACTTTTGGTTATTGCCATTCGTATCTAAAGTGGAACTTGAAGCATGAACTTAGAGCTTGATTTACCATCTTGAACCATTCCAAGAGAGAAAAGTACTGAGCATATATTTTAATGGAACTTTTAAGAGCTGAAAACGTTGTTAACCTTGGATTATAGCGCGATTGTATGCGGTTGAAAAATGTGAATTAAAAATGTTCGTTTTAAAATTATTGGCACGTGTCTAAAGAAAATAAAGTAAGACCGTAAACTGGGAGCGTGAAAATGAAGTACAATATAGCAGGTTATTTGAATTAGCTACGGAGAACGGCAGAATTAGCAACTCAAGGAGCCCGCCCGACGATCGCGCTTTTAGCATTATGGAAAATCGAGTGTTAAATATAAAGTAAGCAAAATAACACCTTCTATTGTATTCCAGTTCAAATGCGCCAACCTACAGGAACCTGGGGACTATATTACCGGCATTATGGAAAACCATGCTAATACATTATCTGCATACTGAACAATTCAAATATGTAAGCGTTCGGAGAAGAGGGCAGCGCATTTACATCTACCAAAATTGTATTTAAATTTCGATAGATGGAAGATACACGAAATGACAGCGAAATTTGCACACAGACCTGAAATTCCACAGATATATATTTAACACACTAGAACAAGAACAAGAAACTAGATTATAAACTCTTAAAGCGGAAGAAGCACCGTTCTTTTGTGCTGGCTTCTCCACAATGCATTTCTTGCTTGATCAAATGCTAGGAATTCTATTAACCGTTTTGTGCCCAAAAAGAAAAACGCTTCTAGTTCTTTTTCCATACGCTAAACTAGTTGAAAGTCATTTATCTTTTTTTGCTTAACACTAAGCTCAGCCGACAACTGGAAGATAAATGAATCTAGATCAGAAGTTAACTGCAATATGGATGCATCTCAAAACCTACACGAAGTAATATTTATGCGCCACATTATTTACACATTTATGAAACGTCCTTATTGATTTACTTGGAAATTATCTTAGCATTCCTTGAATAGCACTTCAATGCCACTTTAAAATACCTGCATTTTTAATTCATCACTCAACTATTGAAAACGCCATAAAAATAATAAAATTTTCAATGCGTATTTTCCCACTAACAGAATAGATATTGACACGACTTGACACAAGCCAATTATCTGCAGCCGATTAGAAACAAATTAAATCTCACACGGTAACGCTTACTAAATCGTTTAAAGTATAGACATATCAAGTGAAGGAAAATACAAAAAAACAGTCAATATTACAAATATAAAGCTCGCTTAATTACAGTATAAGGCTCTTCGGTCATAAATCAACGGTAAGGCTGTTGTGATAAATTGCAGCTTCGCGAACTAGTAGATACACGATTACTAAGTCTAAAAAGTAATTTCATACGAGCATGTTCACAAAAAGAGGCTTAAACGTTATTTTATTCAAGCGGGTTTATAAAATAAGGGAATATCGGCGCATAATTATTGTTTTTCTGATATTGGACTTGGGATACGTCAGGTAGTCGAACTATTATAGAAGCTGCGAGTATTCACAAAATGCATGCGACTTTTTCTTAGAGCGCCTATAGTGTTTTCAGATCCGATAAGCTGGTAGAATGAGATTGTTTAAGTGCAAGTATTTCGCATTACATGTAACATTTTCCATATACTGTTGGAACTTTAAAAATGCAAGAGATAAATGGGAGAAGCTGAATGAAGAAACAAATTGCAGAACCTTTAGGTGTATAATTTAATTAAATAATTTTCACTCCAAGTTTGAATACCATTTTAGTTTTGTAATAAATTCCCGAAATTCATCAAATCTGTTTCCACTTGTTGGTCGCTCACCTCGTATAATGTAATTAGCTACCAACATTCAAAGCGACTGATACCTGCACATAATATTTCCATTTTTCTTCGAACCAGTATCCTCAACAAGATGCCATCGAGTAATCATCTATTGTAACTTTGAGCTTTAAAAAGGCAGGACATGAATTCTTTCGATCTACGTGCGGTGCAACATCCACTCTAATATGGCGCACTAATAGGAAAGATTCTTAATTCTTGGAAAAGTGCAGATTAAGTCATTTGCGGCGAATTCACACAGCTGCTTTACGGAATTATCAGGGAACGTTTAAAAGAAAACAAACATGTCGGAGCTGCCACTTTTTATGGCACATAACAATTACTGCAGGCGAATGCCGTCGACGCGACTAAAGATGAGAAATGCCTTTTGTGCCTCTTGGTTTTTTGCTTTTCATAATGATTCGGGACTTATTACTTCACTCTTTTCGCATACTCAAATTCTTAGTCAATCGGCAACCGTTTAAACCATCGATACTTACGCGAATCTAACTTAATTTTTCTAAGAATTATCGGCAACATTTTGAAATCTAGAACCTGAATTGTTTGCCATTTGCTTATTTTTCAAAACAGCTATTTTTCTTTTTAATATTTACAAAATTGTACCTGCTGATGTTTGAACAGCCTTATCCGAAGATGGCAAAGAACAGAACGTAGATATTTCTTCTAGCTTGAATGGCTTCCGCTCCTCTGCTACAAACAACTCAAGAGGAAATTGTAACAAATCAAGTTTATAATACGGACTGTTGAATCTAGTTTCATTATCTACTGTTCTCAACAGTATCTGTTTTGTAAAAAGGACTGTAAATATAATTCATGTTAAAAACAGTAAATTTTTAATACTTTTAGCGTTTTTTTATACAAAGTGTTTGTTCTGTTTGTTCGGTATTTCGCCTCAAAAATTTTTGTCAATATTTCCTCACGTATTTTATTACAGATTGATAAATAGTGCTCTTATTTCGCAATATGAACCAATTATTTATCAAAAAGTAAGCAAGAACTATCACCTAGTAGGAAAATAATTAATTTTTAAAATGCACAATTTTTTGGGGCGAAACACCCAACAAGCAGTTTGTATAAAAAAAATCAATCCGCCTCAACAATACTGAACTTATCTAGCTTTCAGTGTGTTGTTTGGTTCAATAATATTTATCGTCTAGTTGTTATTGAGCGTCATTCAGATGCACTTAGTTGCCGTGGTCATGTTGACGACTAACATTTGCGTTGACTACAAAAATTAATGCTAACGATTAGCAAGCAAATAAAACTGATAACGCAAAACGCATTGAGTATTCTGCACTGAAAAATTTTAATAATTTCCGCTTGATTTTGGCTCGAAATGTTTGTGAAGATCACCGGGCAATACACGTTCGAAAAGTCACTTCTCAAACGGCAAATCTCAAAGAGCAGGCTGAAATGAGACGTTTTGCATTTAAATGTTATCAAGATGAAAAACAAATGGATTCGATCCTATTGTTTGAGTTTAAATATAAAATTTTTTCAACCTAAAGTGCATTTTAAACAAGTCATTCCACTTTGTGCAGCTACACTAATCACATGTCGTGAGCACACATGAACACCTAATAACTATTTCCAGCCGCGAATAAATGTTAAAGCATTTTGCTATCTTCCCTTTGTGCTAATTTTGGAAACAAGAGCAAACTTTCCATGCATTGGACTTTATTTTTGTATAACATAACAGACGTCTTAAATCAAGATAAGAAAGCACATCACTGTCCGAATAAGAGTAAAGCAAATTTACTTAGCGTTAATGGTTTATTATAAATGGTTTGAGCAAACAGCTATTTTCATCAGATGGTAATCGCTCGTACAGTAAATACCAAGTAGAAAGAAAGATGTGTGTCATATTGCGATGAAGTTGCATCAAATTAAATTTAGACACGAGTACTTTTTTCAATACTTTGCTACTGTAGCCGGTAAATATTGCACAAGTACTACCATAGTTGATTATAGTTATAAATTAACTCACTAAAGCATAAACTTTGTTTTAAAAACAGCCAATTGTTTTACATTCTTTTCATCACTCAAAGCCAAAACACCTGCCGAATCGCTAATATATTTCTGTCCCATTTTTTGTTTTCCCCTGTTAAAGCTGAATTTTTTACATAATCAGCTTTCCCAATTATCTGCACTTGTTGTACTTTTAATAATTTATTTATTTATTCGAGTTTTGTTCACCAAAACGCGTATTGAATAGCACATATCCGCAATGTAAAAACCCCAACATCATCCATAGGAACCACTAGCAAAACTTGTTGAAATTTGAACTCCAAATTAGAAACTTGGTAGTTTTATAGCGCCAACTATTAGCAATAATGGCAAGCATCAGCATTGATTAAACATTTTCCTTGGCGATAGAAAATTAAAGCTTTGAACCTTCATTTGCTTTAACATGAAGCGAACATTGCCTGGCCCGAAGCATGAATTGCAAATCTCAAATGAGCAAAAGCCTAACTGACAGAAACGCAATACCAAACATATGTTTTTTACCACCATATATTTCAGATAATCTTATAAGCGATGCCAGGTCATGATTATTTTTGCATTGTTTTTAATAACTCAATAATAATTGCAATTTCCATCGAATTATGTAAAAAGCTGTTAAATATTATGGCCTATGTATGCCCCTTTGAGTCGGTTTTTATAGTCAATTTTAAGATGTGTCATTAAAGTGAGAATTTGAATGCTTTTAATTGCAAAACCTTATTTGTCGGCAAAACCGTAAAGGCCACGCCTTTTTCATCTATTGCTTGTTGCTTCAAAGCAGTTTTATAATCATCCAAGGAAAAAGTTACACACTTTAGACATACACATGACGAACTTTTAGGTTCCATCTCGATACTAAGCTCTGGAATCAATCTTGGATGGACGTCCCCCTATCTTCCAGAGCTCTTATCTGCTAATTCTTCCATACCAACTACGAACGATGAAGGATCCTGGTGCGCTGTGGCTCCTCTTCTAGGAGCGCCACCTGGTGCCATTCTGGCAGCGATTTTAGTAGACAAAATTGGCCGCAAGAAGACCACGCTCCTAATGGCCCCTTGGGTGTCTCTTTGCTTCATCGGAATAGCGTTTTCCACCACAATCTGGGAAATAACTGGATTGCGTTTTCTGATTGGTTCAGTGGAAGGCGCGTTGTATACAGTGCTGCCCATGTACATCGGTGAAATTTCCGATCCGAAAATTCGCGACTTTTTAACGTCCACTATCGCTATAGCTGCCATCACCGGAACTCTATTCATCAACGTTATAGGATCTTTTTTGGATATATTTATGTCCAGTTTGATATGCTGTCTGATACCACTAATTCATATGATGGCCTTTGCTTTGGTACCAGAATCTCCTTATTACTATATCAAGAAAGGCAACTTTGAAGCTGCTAAACAGAGCTTGCAAGTACTTCGCGGAAAAAGAGATGTGGAAGAAGAAGTGGATTCCATAGTTAAGGCAGTGGTTCGACAGGAAAGAACCAGCAATCAAGCGGGGGTTTTGGATTTGTTTACAGTAGCCAGCAATCGAAGGGCTTGCTTAATATTTGTTATTGTCTGCATGACGAACAAGTTCAGTGGCAAGAATCCTTGCATGTTTTACACGGAAATGATTTTCAAAGAGGCTGGAAGCTCAATTGACGCAACCACGTCTGTTATCGTCTACTGCGGCATGGAGCTGATAGCTGTAGTTCTTACAACTTTGCTCGTCATTAAACGATTCGGCAAACGAATGCTGCTGATTACTTCATCTGCTGGATGTTCGGTTGCTGTTCTCGCATTGTCGCTATTTTTCTTTTTCAAAGATTTCGGCTTTGACATCCATTACGTATTTTGGCTACCCATAACAGCCCTAGTTTCTTACAATATCATGTTCAGCATAGGACTGTCTTTCGGTATGGTTACGATTCTGAGCGAATTATTCCCCACTAGTGTAAAAGCCAAAGCCTTATGTATTGCTGATACATTTTCCGTTCTTATGGGCGCATTGGTGTCGAAGATTTTCCAAATATCCGTTGATCAAGCTGGGTCAATGGCATATCCGTTCCTTTTTTTCTCTATGTGCAGTTTAGCCGGATGTCTCCTGATTGTACGATGGATGCCCGAAACCAAAGGAAAAACCTTGGAGGAAATCCAGTATGTGTTAATTGGCCAGGAGTCTGGTGTCGAGCTCAGTGTCAGGAGAGTGCAGTTTCTGAATAATTCTTTTATGTAAGCTCAATTAGTTGGGGACAAAATAATTTTTTTACCGTTTCCGACCTGCAGGAGATATTACGTGAGATAATCATCTTCCACCAGTGAATTATTTTGCAAGACTTCTTTCAGCCTGCAAAGAGTGTGCGTTTCCCGGAATACTATGATGCCATTCTAAATCTAGTTCAAATTCCTATGAACACTAAATCATAATCTCTCGATGTACCGTTAGGCCGCTAAAGAACCACTCGTTTACACGAACGACTGTCTTTAGAGAAGCGAAACACGAAATATGAATTAAATTGGCTTTGTTTTTATCTATGATTTATATAAATAACATGGCATTTTTATTAATAATTAGATTACTTGGCTTTTTCCTCTTAGTGGCTATGATCGAAAGGTGAGTCACGTCCGCTATTAAAGGATTCTTTGGTCATCTGGAATTTGAAAAAAAAAGCGCGAACTGTTACAGTTTTTGTCTGCGATGTGTGCAGTAAATTAACAAAAGAGCTGTGAATTGGTGCGATCAGAGTTAAGTCATGGTGCAATAATTGACACATTTCTTGCAGGCTTTACTAAGCTGCGAAATGATCGTTTTTATGGGGTGACATAGGATTAATTGCATGAAATTGAAGCACGCTACACTGAAAAAGTTGAAATGGGGCGGCAAATACTTTATTTTTCTTGCATGTAATTGAAGAATTGATTTGGATAACTTAAATTTCTACTGTTTCTACTGTTTAAGGCGATCCACATGAACGATGATTTTATATTTTTTAATTAAAAAATAAATTACTCCATAAGCGTGTGCGACAGATGAATAGATAATGATGAAGCTAGTATGGGCTGATGCTAAAAGCGGATTTTTTCAGTTTCTTATTAAATTATGATATCGTGATTTTACTGGACAATTCATTGCCTTTAAGGGCGGGAAATTCATATTAGGAAACAAATCTTTTGATTTGCTCAACTGAAATGCTCAAACATTTTAAATTGTTTAAGTATGTTTTTTTTATTATCATGTGAGTTGGCTGACTAAAATCTTTTGTAAAAGTTATATAAACTTTTGTAACTGTTTCACCTGCATTTCATTGGATGATTGCCTAATTGCTATTTTCTATTATTCCTTGAGTGTTTGAATAAATGCACCAAAAAATATGTTTTCTAATGCGGTTGAGAATGATTACTAGGGACCTTATTAAAAGAAAGTTTTCGACAGTTTTCACTTACGAGATCTTGCACGAGTTGAATAATTATTTCCGGCTGATCACTGGCAATGTCACCAATCTAGCAGCTAAACGAGACATCAACCGAACATAGAGTGCAACTCTTAAGCATATTCCAATATTTATAGGGTTATTACTCATACAAAAGTAGTCAGCAATTTGTCTATTGGCTGGTACAGGTGTCACGAAGTTTTATCACCTTATTAACAAGTGAACTTATTTATATAAATATATCACGCCGTATGAATCGTACATTATGTAAAACATTTGTGACATGTTTGTCATCTGGAGTCCGTCGAGATCATTTGTAATTTGAACGGATAACTAATCGAGTTCAATTTTTTTCTATCCTGCTAATGAAGATCTGTCAGATAGACGGGCTTTGCGAAATGGTGACCGCCTTAGTAGACAAATAATGCTAAGTAGGTACTTGCTTAACTGAACAGGAAATCTGCATTTTGTATACGTTGAACAAATAATATTATTCATGTTGTAGGTTTTATTAATTTGACCTTCGAAAATTAAATAATGACTTCTTGCCTAGGGAACTTGGGAACATTAGATGTAGGTATTGCTAACTTTGATCTTTATTTGAATAGATGGGCATGGGAGCTTGAAACTGACTGATATTCGTTTGCTTTTCATCAGTTGAAGATTTCTATCATTATAACCATACTAAATGTATACTCTGAGAATAAGCAGAAAATGTTTAGATATGAATTTCATGGAACGTCGTTGACGAGACCAACATTTTTTTTATATCGTGCTCATTTTATGTATTGAGAAATCGTTTAAGTGCTATTCCAATTTATTGAATTAAAGTGTCAGTTCATAATATGTATTGTATGTTGTCAAAGGGTTTAAAACCAAGTCCATCAACCATCAACAAAGGGGTTTATTGCTTCGCAACAAATATTATGAGCCAAATCAAGGAAGTTTTGTAGGCGTAGAATACGAAAGTTAGATATTTCGCATATTTTCCATACTTCCTTACAACTGTTCCGTACCATAATTCCTGCTTTAACTAGCCACTTATATGGGAATTTAGCTGGTTGAGATCTAATGCCCATTCGGTAAGTCTTGATGCTGAATGACCCGAGTTGATCGTCGTTGACTTCTTGGATTATAAATGCCTTCTTAAATCTCGTGGAGGTTTATAAATCAATGCAGTACCATCGGTCGAGAATACACATCGGAGAAGGCCTTGATATGCCGTTATTTTAATGGACAGGCAACGTAACAGAGACGAGATACACCGCCAATGCGACATTCACAGCCCACGCCGATCTTGCTATCAGCGCCATCTGACGGGTCAACGTTCGGCACCGAAGAATGCGTAAGCGACAAAAAAAAATTCGGTGCTAGCATTGTGTGATTTTTTTACCGAGCATGGAAAGATAGCAGGAAGGATCGTCAAACCACGAGTTTGGGACATAAAACCGTCTTATTATGGGTATGGGACAATGACGGTTCCACTATCTGGATCGTCGCTTTCCTGCCGATACCACCATCTTTAAGCAAGGCTCATAAAATTGATGAAGTCAACTGAAGATGCATCAACCATGGGTGTTTCGTATCAATTTTCTCTAACAATTTGTTCTTCTATTGGTCTGATGAGTTTTCAATAGAAGGCTGCCATTTTGCTAAATTTATGTATCAAGTTGCCTAAGATTACCGTTATGTCTTAATCCTGGTTTTACCCAAAAGAAGGGCGTGCTGATATTTCCAGTTGTTTTCACTTGAAAATCGTGACGCAATGCTAAGCCTCAAACCGCCAATCTTGAATTCAATATTTTTAGTCTAAAATGTAAGATTCTGTAAATTTTTATTACAAATCATGTTTGAAGCCATTGTAGCGTTATAAGTTTACCTTATCATTTGATGCCTTTAATACATATAAATGATTATGGAAAATGAGTATCACTTCCAACCTGACAATTTTCTATTTAACTTCTCTTAATCAGAATTGTTCAATTTTTTTTTAAATTGAATGAACGTTTGTTTCAATAACGATTTTTACAAATCAGGTCACAAATGATGAGCGGTTTATAATTCTCATATATGGAAAACCGGCAAAATTTTCTGCGCTCGGTTCTGAAAATGTTCCGAATCGAGGACGCACAGTGCAAGATTTAAATGATACAAAGAGAGTAACTGTCGAACTGCTTAAATTAATTAAAATTGGTCAAACATGGTCTTCAACTCATGTGACATATTGTTGACGAAAAAATATTGCGTTTTTACGTTTTGAAAAGTTGTTTGTTTCAAGTCGATATCTCACACCGTTTTCGAAATATTTCACATTGAAACCTGTAGTGATTTTTCGAACTAGGCGGTTCAACTTAAAGTTCTTTGAAAATTTTCTCAACTCTTCTCAAATTTTCTGCTCAATTTAGGACGGGACAAATTTACCGAAACCCATTATTCCTGCGTAAACAATATGTGAGTACATTTTGCCACATTTGTATATAAATATACATATTCTGAAAGTAACAATACTGAGAAAACAGAATAAAAACTTGACAAAAACAGAGAGTATAACAAGAACGGAATCTAAGCCCACTGATGACAGCAAAAGGAACTAATGAAAAAGCGTTCAAGCTGAGGAAGACAATGGGCTTGTGTTTGATAGGAAAATGGGGAAAAAACTACTACATCTAGGCAAAAACGAGGAAAGCGATTAGTTATCTGATTGGTTGAAAAAATTACGATAAGAGTTCTTGGCAATGGAAATCAGCCCAATCAATACATGAAGACAGAAAAATTTCGTTCCACAATACTAATAACTCAAATGAAAAGTTCAAGAAATACATTAGCCTTAATCCGAAAGTAACATTAAAAGCATTTCCTGTCTCCAGTGCTTTGCGAAGACAATTTTAATTCCGACAGCCGAAAAACCCAGAATCAGTCAAGAATGGTTCAATATGCGAACATTGGCCAGGTATCAATTCATAAGATCTGAATGAATATAAATTTAAAAGTGGGTTAATTGGTTCCACATTGGTACATTTTATGAACTAACTAATTAGCTTAAATCCACTTAAAATCATTATTTGTCTTTTGATGAGCAACCTTAAATGTTCGCACATTTTACGTCTTCTTATGCAGTCCTACGTACGTCTGCCCAAAGTGATCATATGCATGAATTGTTTCGATATACGTTAATAATTCATAGAAATTGCGAAGAAAATTATTGCTATTGAAATATAAAGCTGTGTTGTATCGGAAACAAGGCCTTGCAGGCGTTGAGCACAGATAAGATATTGGTAAGGTATTTGGTGTGATGTACTTCTAAGAAAGTAATTTTGTTGCACATTGTTGTGAAGGCGTAAGTACGCGATAGGCTGATATAGGTTGTGCTTAAAATATGAAGAGACATGTATTCGGTTTTATAGCGTTTAGTAGCCAATATAATACGTACTTATGGAATGTTTTTGGTTTTCAGGTTTCCGCAACAGATCCAGATTGTGGAGTGAATGCAGTGGTCAACTACACTCTGGGGGATGGTTTCGAACAGTTGCGCGAATTCAAAGTGCGATCGGACACCGGCGAAATTTGCATCAGTTCGACGCTGGACTTTGAAACTAGAAACGCCTTTGAATTTCCCGTGATAGCAACCGACAGAGGTAAGTTGAGGAAGCAACTCCTTTTTGCACACCGGGTATATGATATTTAGTCCTATCTTCGAAATCCTTCAGTGCCCAGAATTTCGTTGTTCGGCTAAGAACCGAAATGTATAAATTTAGAAACCAGAAAGGCCGTGAGCTCGGACTTCCCGTTATGCGCTCTCGAGCAGAGGCAAAAGCCAAGAAATGTATAGACCATAAATCTGAACGTTTCAGTAAAAAGTGTTATTGAAACCCGCCGCATTATAATACCTGTGTTGCAGAAATTTAAAGGAATCCTGAAACTGCTTTAAATAAATGTATTGAGGATTCCATATCGCCACAAGCAGGGACGGCTCGCCGCTTATAACTTTCAACTTTCATAGGTAAATCACATCGCAGCTGGACCTCACCGTTTATTTCTTGTTTTGATTTCTTCACGTCCTTGTCCTTGTTATTGGCAATCTTACAACGTCCTGTATATCAGATGTATTCTCACGTCCTTATTTCATACTCTAGCGCGTAATGTGTGGCCTGTAATGGATCTCAGGGTTTTAATTTCTGTCGTTCTTAGAAGACGTTTCGAAGCAGTTGTGTTGTCTCATTACTCGCTATCGATCTCGCAGGTCTGATTCGGCATGGAGCGGCTGGAACTGATGTTCTGCCAAAAAGAGCGAAAAATGTACTTGGTGGAATAAGTGAAATTTCTCGAAATGCATCTTCCAATTAAGCGGGGATTTTTATGGAATGAAAGGAATATGGGTTTCCATTTAGAACAATTACTTGCATGCCTACGCGCCTTTTTCCTCCAACTGAAAACGGAGACAGATTTTTGTATTCGCAATAAGTGTCTATTTGGGATTGGACGCTGAATGGAACCAGCGAATTGAAAACATTTATTAAAAGCGATTTTACGTAACTTAAACGTAAAATTAAGTGGTGAAGTTTTGGAGAAATGATCAGAAACAGCTTTTTAACGAATCGTCCTAAGATATAAATAAGAGAGCAAAGAAGATATTAATGAAATGTTTTACTCGTTCTAAAAATCAAAACAAGTTCTTCTTTGTTGATATTTAAAAGCAATAATTTTCCGTTGTTTCAAATGTTTCAAAAATTTCAAACGATAACATTTGAAATATAATATTTCCCTTCTATGGATTATAGATTGATCTTTCGTTTACACAAGGGCAAGGTCGAAAAATCGAAAACTCATGTATTGCCATGTTATAAAACACATCGGTACAGGCCATACGTCGCAAAAACATTATGCGATCGGAAACACTAGTTGCACGTTTTCGTGAGAACCGATTTAATGCGATGACATCGTGATTTCAGTTTTGTCTTACTCGTTTTGCACTCGATAAATAGCCTATATTTTATGCTACTTTCGAATATTTTATTCGGATTTGCATAGGGATCTATTTCAAAGCTGGGGAAAAACATCAGAACTTTAGCACATTATAGAATAGAAATTTTTTAAAAAATTATTACAGACATCCGATGCACGCATGGAACGAACATAACGAAAAAATAATAATTTTTGCCCCATTTTAAATGAGATAACGCACATAGTATCGGACACATCTTGAGGCATTCACAAGTTCGTTATTTAATTTAAACGAAGTCCCTTTTTGAGTCGTAGAATGCGGTTAATTGAATACGTTGAAAGTAAATCCTTGCCGAAAATCTGAGATCTGCAGGAATAATCGCTTCCACGTAGATCAATCAGGGCATACTAAAGTTTGAAAATCAAGCAGTTTAACCATCACAAAATTAACAAGGTTTTTAAGCAAAACGACAAATGTTTGGACGAAAGCAAAATCCGGATTTCTATTAAGTGAAACACTTCAAACGTCGAGTTGTCGCAAAACAATATTTTGAAAATAAATGTCCTGCTAAAGTGTCATAAACCGGGAAGCAAATTTACATAAAATATTAATTAAAAGCGAACAAAGTGTCCACTTGCAAAGACACAAAACCGATGGTTACCGTTAACACATTCCAAATAACTTAACTAAAGAAAACTTATTGGAAATAATTTGCACTTTGGCGTGTATTATTTACTATACCACAACTTTTAAGTAATAATAATATATCTGCGGTAATGTAATACCGTCTAGCAAGTGTGTATGTTCAACAACGGCCGGGTAAAAAAGCTATGGAAAAATAACTGGCCGGTTCTCGAGCAACAAAGCACCAAAGATGCCTAGAGTGCCTAATAAATCTTTTGTGAGTTATTCGAATTTCAGGAATATGCGAAAATAATGGGCAAAAGCGATAAATAACAAAGAAAACTTCAACGTCGAGATTAAAATTGGATTTTGAGAGCAAAAAGCATAAGATAAGTATCGCGATTGTGGTCAAAATGGATGGCTATCGAGTCTTGCAGGTTTACATTTTGGAAAAATTCGCTTCTTTTGAATATCGGGTTCGATTTAGACTGTTGCTTTGGATCCTCATTTAAAATCACTCATTACTGATCTAATCTTTCACATCTGATCTAATCGGAATAGAGATCAGAAGCGGTTCGAAATGGCGACAGACTGGAACTGATTTTGGAACAGTTTTAGTCTCTGTATGAATTAAGCGCTGTTTTACGGTGTGCTATTGGTACCGTGAACTGCATGGGAAGACTGAAGAACACTCAAAATCTGGGACATTTAAAATTGTTTTCTTTTCATGGAAAGCACCAAATTAAACTTTTTGCGATGTCTACAACAAATCTTGCGTTTCCCCAGAAGTTAGAGAGATGCAAACGCAATACTTCAAATAAATGAAATACAGAACTGGAAAAAGAGTATGCGAAAGAAGTAAAAAAAAACGATAAAAACTGTGAAAATGGAAATTGGTGTTGACTAAAGCATGTTCAACCAAGCAAGCAAAATAATAGTACTTTTTCTGTACGTACCTAAGATTAGTCACTTTAAGAAGGACAACGATTAAATAAAAATTGTTCTAATTTTATGCTCAAAATCAAAGCGCCAAACATTAACTAGCCCATCTACTCCCGTCTTCTGCTATTGTTAAGACACAACAAAGCTTTCTGATGATGATTTTTTTAAAATTCGCTAATAGATGTTAGAAACGTTGCAAAAATGTAATTTTTAAATTTAATTCCAGGTGGTTTGAGTACAACGGCAATGGTAAAAATCCAAGTAACCGACGTGAACGACAACCGTCCAGTATTCTACCCGCCAGAGTACAACGTTTCTCTGCGCGATGGTGGAGCGTCATCCTCAGCCACATCGCCAGTCGTAGTCGTGTCAGCAACCGATGCCGATTCTGGAAAATTCGGATCTGTTAACTACCGAATCGTGGCTGGAAACGAAGGCGGACTTTTTCGCATTGATCGAACGACTGGAGAAATATTCGTGAATCGTCCTCATCAACTATCAACCAGAAGTCAACCGTCCCATCGGTTAAACATCAGCGCTACGGATGGCGGCAATCTCAAGTCCCTGAAGGATGCCGAAGTGTTCATCAGTGTTATCGATTCCACGCAAAAGCCGCCAATTTTTGATCAGGCTCGATATGTGTTTGCTGTGATGGAGAATGTGAAGAAGGACTTTGTGGTTGGTCATGTAAAGGCGGCCGTTATCAATAACGGTGAGTAGTCATTTTGAGACTTATCAACGAGCAGATGCTTCAAAATCGGTTTACACGCCTAAAAATTATTTATTCAATTAACTGTAGAACTCCAGTAAAATTAAACAAGCTAATGGCTCTTAATGATGGCTGATTGGTCTCGGTATATCATTTCGGCGATCGAAAACTGGGAAACAAATTTTATGGCGAATCACGTGTAGGACTTTGATACTAATAATTGTTCCATCATCTTCTTCATTATATCGGTAATGAATGTTAATAATAATGGCCAGATTATTTAGCGGAATGATTGGGCCTATAAATTTAGACGCATTTTGTAATAATTTGGCTCTATTGCACCAAAGCGATGTTAGGGGTTTACTCGGTGTTTCAAACAATCAAAGTAAGTTCGTTAGTTTTTTTACTTTTCCAGTTGGTAAAATGATTTTTCATTTTGTTGCAAAAAATTGTGGTTCTGATAGCTAATTGAAAAACTATCGAAAATCGGGATGGTTCCAAAAGTACATAATTTGATGAAACATAAGTTTTAGATTTCATTTCTTCGTTGCAGTTCTCTGTTTTCTTAAAACTGTTTACTGTTAATTTTTCAGTCGATGCGATGTCCTGATTGTATTTGGAACTGGCAATTCTGAGTGAATAAATTTCAATTTTTTTGCTAATAGGTCTCGGTAACTCAGGGAATTTTTAGGAGTTGGCGCAGTGCTACGCAAATGGCTTGGTGCTGGAAAAATGTTGATGGCTTTTTTACTTGTTTTTAGATTTACTTTACTAATAATATTTTTAAAATTTTTTCAAAATTTCAAAATTTTCCGATGTCTGTCTTCTGAATGGTCAATTTTCTAAAGGTTCACTTAAAAATGCTGACGGTATTTTCTGCGAAAAATTATGAAATAAATTTCAAATCCTTCGTCGCTTTGTAAAAAGCTTTGAAATCCATTTCCAGCTTCGAATTTGGAACAAAAATCAAATAATTTTCTTTAAAAAAATGAACAGATTACTTGGAAATCTTCTCGTCACCTCCATCCCTCAGAAGACTGTAGGGTTTTTTAAAAAAATGTGTTTTTTTAGTTTCGACTTATTTTTTTTGCTTTACTTTCTACTCAAAAACGCTCTATTTTGTAGAGTTTTACTTAAAAATACTGACGATCTGGAGGTCTTTTACGCGAAAAGTTACAAGATAAATTTATAGTTTTGTAAAAAAATGTCTAAAATCTTTTTGCATCGTCGATAAATTCCTCCCGTTTTTCCCCGAAAACCATTAAGGTTTTCTCCAACGCAGATCACAAAACTGGAAGTTTTTAATCACAAACGCAAAAAAACATCAGTTTCTGATAATTTTCTTCTTTTCTGATAAAATGGGGTGTTTTCAACCAAAAATGACAAAATTAATGTTGCTAGAAAATTCGCCTCATTCATCGGTTTGCAGAAAACTTTAGAAAAGCCATTTCTGCTTCGAATTTGGCATAGGAACCAAATAATTTTACTCAGTATTTTACCGAAAGTAATTAGGTTTACCTTGAAAAAACGACCAGAAAGCAAAAGTTTACAAAAAAATATTTGTCAAATTTGCCGCCCATCGCTCATCGCTCTGTAGATTTTTAAAGTTCCTTTAAATTGTCAGGTCATTCCAGTTTTAACAAAGTTTCTATTACGCAATTCTTTCTACGCAAAAATGGCATTATTTTTTAGTTTGACTTAATAATACTGACAATATTCAGGTATTTTCTGTGAAAAATTATAACATTTTATTGGAACACTCGCATCCTTAACCGCTTTGCAAACATTTTTGGAAAACTTTTTGCAGCTTCGAATTATGGGCAAAACCCTAATAATTATTTCTGGGTATTTTTCCAAAAATATTTCCCCGAACTGAAAAAGAGAAAGTTTATAATCGATTATTTGGAAAACTCCTGGGAAACTGGGGTTTCTTCACTTTTAGGTCAATATTTCTAAACAACACTGTCTTTAAACAGAAAAACCGCAGTTTTCCTAACGTTTTATGGTAAAATACTGGCAAACTGAATCTTTTATGCAAAAAAAATAAGATACAGTTTTATAAGAAAACTCGTCGACTCTCGTTGGACTCCGTGCTGTTGCTGGGAAAATCTAGATGCCTTCTTTTCACAACAAAGCAGTAAAACTTTACCCAGAAAAAATGTTAATCACCTCTTTTCTTAAATGTGGAAATTCCATTCTCGGGTCTCGTAAAGCTTTAATAAATCACTTATGACTGATGAACCGATGAGTTATAACGCATTAACTCAGATAGCGGCAATACTCAATAGCGCAACTCTACACAGTGTTACCAAGGCCTACTTGATAAGAACCATGCTTCATATCTGCTACAGCGCATGCTGCAACAGCTTTCCTTTATAATATATTTTTTTGAAAGCTCATAATAAGAGTTATAACCAGGTTTAGCTTTTGACTGTCAATCTTAAGATTACAGAAAAAAAACTGATAGTTGGTCATGCTTGACTAGTTTTAGTAAATAATATTAATAATAAAAAAAAAAGTTTTTGAAAGTTCGAAATTCCCTTTCCCATTAGTTATTAAATTCGTCAAATCTTGTCATTGGTTTCTGCGAACAGGTCAATTTTGTTTATGCTGTTTGGATTACCCCAATAAAAAGAACCGCCTTTCAAGGTGCGAAAAATGTAGCCGTTAAAGTTGCATCAATTTCAATTAGCACTTTTGTGAGATTTTAATATATACAAAATGAACAGCTGTAAATGTTTAAACAGGCGTTTATAGCAAAAAAAATGCGAATTTCATTTCACTTTACATATCGATAATAAAGTTTTATGATTAGCCTCATCAACCGGCAAAAAATGCGTTGATTTCATTCACCAAATAAAACGTTCTGGTAGTTTTTGTACCACGACACTCAAGAATTTTGGACACTGGTCCAAAACGGCTGAACTCGATTGTTTCATCAAAATATGAGTCTAATATACGAACGAATTCACAGCGAGTTTCACTAAAATACATCGAACCATTCTCCCGATATTTCAAAAAAGATAATTTTTTTGAAGAACTTTGACCATCAATAGCAGAGGAACCAGACATTTCTTGTTAATAAAAGTTAGGTCAGATCGTCTTCTTTTGATGCAAAGAAGATCGCAGTATCCTTTTGATCAAGTGCTTACGAGACACCCTGTATAGAATACATTTCGCCTAGCATGTTCAGCAGAAGTGCTTCGACCTGCTGCGACTGAACTCATAATTGCCAACAACATTCGAAGCGTATCGACAGCCGAAGAAAAAGAAGAAATGCAATATTTTTTTAATGAAATTATATAGGAAAATGATAGAACACGAAGCAAATTGAATTGCAGCTAACTGTTGATCTCGGTTGAAAGTCTGTAAATAAATGAAACATTCAAATCTAATTGATTCGGTTAAAGACAACGATAAATACGTTTTAAATAAGTTTCGGGTTCTTATTAGCATTTAGGTAAAACGACTCGCCTTTTGATTGTGACGGAATAAACAAAAGCACCGAGAACGGAAAAGAGAGGCAATTATTTTGGAGGGATGCATGCGTTCGCAGGCCGGGTTTGAATTGGAAAAAAACGACATTTTGGGAGTATGCTAACTGAAAATATGGCCATTGTATTCAGGATTTACTCCGCTGTCAGCGAAACTGGTCGGCTATTCAAATTGGAACAGAGAACACGAAAAGGCTTAAATTTCGCGAGCCATGGGAATGGCAACCGGGTTGAACTGTGTGTGACGAGACTTGACAATTCGATGAAAGATACCGACTACCGGCCATATTAAGCTACTTACGGGCTTTGCCTTTGCGCAAAATAAAACACCACATGGGCCTGGGTTTCGTTTGAATCCGTCCCAGAAGAATGGAGATTGATTTCATGTAGATTTTACTCATCTTGCAGTTGCATTGAAATTAGCCTGCCCTCATTTCAATCATAAACGACCTCTCGAATCTTTATTATTCCTATTACCTGCTACCTGTTTGTCTTCTACTTTTATATTTTATTTACGTTTTTCAAGCTGCAGGTTTTGTTTTTGTCAGGCTGCAAAAATGTATTCACTTCACAATTTCCTTTCGAAGTCAATAAAAAATTCCGCAATTCCCTGCGGTTTATCAAAAATCAGTCGCAGTTTCACACAATTCCACTTATCTCTTATCAGCAGAGCTTTGAATGTCTCTCTTCTTCTTAACCAATATTTTCAGCTCTGGTTTACTTTCGTCATCTGATGTTATTTTTGATTTGGTTTCTGAAAGCTTCACATTATTCTCTTCTTTGTTGCGTTTCTGTTGCATTTTTTTTATTACTTTAATGTTTGCTTTTGCACTGAAGCATAAACAGTTTTGGATCCCTATTCAATTTTACCTGCTGCATTTTTATCTGCCTATTTTTTTGCTTCAGAACATCTAATCTTTAAAGAAAGTCGCCACAAAATAAAATTCCAACCAGAAAACATATTGAAATAAAACTAATTTTAAACTGCATTCAGTTCCTTTGCCACCGCATATAAAACGCATTAGTTCAGTAGTCAAATTTTCAATAAAACGAATGCACTTAATAACTCGTCATCTGAGCCAAGATTGGATGGTCGTTAGACACTATTTTCCCTAACTGAGGCTTTACAGCTCTATTACCTCATGCCGGTTTATGGACTCGTAAACGATTTGAGGTTACCGAACTGAAAAATATATGAAAGAATGTCCATTAATGTAGACGCAAACAAATGTTCCGTGATAACCGACCATTTGTAGACTCTACTAAATGATTAAAATTTTAACGACAGTTTAGCTTTCATTGCCTTCTGTGGGGTATTATGCCAAATTTACAGCATTACCAAGCAAATTAAACGGAAAGTGAAGAATCCGAATGTCTCGTCGAGATGCTTTGATGATGTTTTTCTCTAAAAGGAATATTTATTTAAAACACTTAGATAGTCTTGATTTTACCTTAGGCTACTTACATATGAGAGTATTTACCGAGCTAGAACTCCAGTAGAGCGTAGATTTGCTCAAAAATTATCAATGTTTAGCAAGCATTCTCCTTGATCACTGACCGGGGAGTCCAAATTGCAAAACATTCACTAATGGGCCGTTTAAAGTAGGAGATTTTTAAAGACTCTTTGTGTGAGGCAAAGCAAACAAAATGTTATTTATTAGAGGAATTAAACTTCCATATATGCTTTGAAACATATAGTTAAACAAAACCGTCATTAGAGAACACAAGAAATGTATTTAAACGATTTTTTATTTGCTTCGTTACTCATTTTTGGCATTTACTGTCCACTATAAATGTTTTATAGTGGACAGGGGTCCTAATAATTACTATAGGCCTTAGAACTAATAAAACTGCTTTGTATGTAAAGTATCGGAAATAAATTAGTAAACTGATGCTGGCTAAGCTGGAAATTATTTGAAAAACCCTTATTGCTGCTGATCTTGGAAGGATGAAGAACCAAACAGGATTTTGGTTTTATTTTCCAAATCGAAAGTTATTCACATTGACCGACCCGCAGGAAACCAATTATTCACCCTACACTTTCAAATATTGCATTATTAATATCAGGAGCTTTGTTTCCAGCTCTCTGTTGAAGGAAAATTTATGGGCAAGCTTATTCTCCCGGTCACATTTTTTCTCGCAAAATCGCCACTGTTTCTCATTGAAGAATGCGCCCGTTGAATGGGTATTACTGGAATAAATTTTTAATAAGTCGACCTAATTGGTTCTTATAAGCTCGGTATACTCCAAACTCCTTTGAGGGGATATTAATAGCTAATTAGCTATCAGGTGAACGTATAGGCAAAGGCCATAATTTCGTCAAGAATTTAACGCTTTATAATCCGCTAATATAATGTGTAACTGTAGTTGAAATTAAATTACCCAGTCAGAAGTTTAACAGTATTTTTTCCATGTAAGTCGGTCTACTTACCATTGGATTATTGTAAATTATTGGCGGGATTTGCATCATCTAGAAACAATTAGGATGTCTTCACGGTCTCGTATATTTGCAAAAGGGTCAAGGATTTACCGTGTAATCATTACGAAACAGTTTCCTGTTCGGATTCCAATGGCCAGATTTCTTTGAGCGCTAATACTAAGCCGCTGGTTAGGCATTTTTTTGCATTTCGTAAAGCCTTTCTAAATTCCCTTTACATTTGTGTTTGCTAATTAGTTCTAATTGTTTTCAGGAAGGAACAATGTTCGCTACTCGATTTCATCGGGCGATCCAGATGGATTATTCAGGATTGATTCTATCACAGGAGCGATTAAGGTTTCGGGAAATCTGGATCATGAAACACGAGCCTCAGTGTTGCTGAATGTGCAAGCTACCAGTGGAAATCCGCCAGTTTATGGCCACACTCAAGTAAGTTGTTAATTAATGAAAGTGTTTGTTTTCGGAAAATAGTTTGCTTTTGATGCTGCTGTCGGTGAGGAGAGTTTCTGGTGGAAAATTTGCAAAATCTGTACGCGTTTAGTTGCGGTATTTTGCTTTTTTACTGTAAATTTTCCCTGCCCAGAACTAGCGGCAATAAGTTCAATTGCAAAAGCAAGATAAACAAAAAGAGACGCTCTTTTAACTTTACTAAAAAATTGTCAATAAAAATTTTGTTTATTATCTGTTAATTGCAATAGATAATTTTAGAAGTCCTACGTATGCCACGAAAGTTTGCCGCCAATAAATTTGATTTCAAACTGATTGATGATTTAATTATTTATTTATGTTTCATTTTATTTTGGGATCGATTTTTGTGGGTTTTCCACAACGTCCAGAATTTTTGGAGCCTGTCGTTCAACTAATATTGGTTTGCAATATAAAATACATTCGAGGAGGAATGTTATATTTTCTGAACGAAAATAGAGTTTTGGAGACATTTATATCAACTTTTGGGGCAATTTTTGTTTGTTTGATGTATTTCTTATTGTTTTTTAGAATGCAGAAACTAAGTTTGATTCATAAAACAAGCAGCCAGCATTATTTTATTACTTATCGAATAAGATAATATTATAGGATAAAAATAATCGAGACACGAAAGTTTTTTTTTTATTGAATGAGCGTCTTCTGAAATAAGGAAAAGTGAATAAATTTTAGCGATGTCGCCTAAAAAATGTTTCAGACATTTTTGCGAAGTTCCAGTCGCTTTCAAAGGATGTCTACTTAGTCCATTCATTTTATTCAAATCAAATAATTCATCATGCAGCAATGTTTTTGGCAAGGAATCCACTAATTTAATTAATATCCCTTAAACAGGTTTCTAGGGTTCTGCAATTCAACGGAATTGAAACAACTTGCAGAAACTGATTTCCTGTGATTTCTCATCATCGAATTCAATTGAATTCCAGAATATTTCGAATCTTCAAATATAATTTCCTCAATAATCACTCTAGTTCTAGAGTGACGTATTTTTTGGTTTATACATCCGTTCATTTGTATTCCACTTTTCTGCGAACAGTTATAGTACAACAAACTTTTGCTTATTTCAGGTGAATATCGATATTAACGACATAAACGACAACAGTCCCGAATTCGAATCGGCCATAGTACGAATTTCCATACCGGAAAATGCGGAAATTGGAGTTCCTCTTTTCGCCGCCCATGCTACGGACAAAGATAGTGGTTCAAATGGGGTAGTTCGATACAAGCTGGCAAACTCTGGCTCTGATTTGTTCAAAATCGACGCTAAACTGGGACATCTAACTCTGACAAGACGTTTGGACTATGAGAACGTGCAAAGACACACAATCACTGTGACTGCTGCCGATATGGGACTTCCATCGCTATCCACGAACTTGACGATTTTAGTGGAAGTTCAGGATATGAATGATAATCCGCCTGTTTTCGAAAAGAGCCAGTACAGTTTGAGTGTTTTGGAGTCGCTGCCTATTAACTCTCAGGTAAGATCCAGTGCTACTTCACGCCAGATCTACTTCAAACTATATAAATCAACTGGTTTTAACCAGTGATAATATCGAGCGAAATTCTGCTATGTGAATATAAGACAAATTGATTTGAAACGTTCCATAGTGGAATTGTCCCCAAAGCAAGTCATGATCTTATCGATCGAGGAATATGTATTTTAATACTATAAATAATTATGCAAAGTGGTATCTGGAGTGTTGGCGTTGGACATGTTCCTTCTAACAAAATTATAATTTTAATAATCGGTTGAATGGTGTTCCATTTCGATTCTTTATCGATCGTTAGTCACTGTGAGTGGTACGTTTCAAAGGTTTTTCCGTGCAAATTACTCGGAAGAATTTTTGATAAATTTTGCACAAACGACACGCATAAAACAATGTTTAACGACACCAGAAATGTGAATATACACGTATATGTTACAAGCATTTATCACTAATGCCCGTTTGACTTTTACTTTTATTTTCCCGAGGCGGACATGCAGGAATTTTGAACCGCGTGACAAAGCATTATACGGTACATGGACATTCAGCTTCATTGCCATCATCGGTATAATTATTTCTCTGAATTTTTTGCCCGGCCTATTTTCATTTCTAATGCTTCTTTAATGTGTTCTCTTGTTTGTTTTTGCCCGAACAAAAATTACATAGCTGCGCGCTTGACATTAGTTAAACAAACGCAATTTAGCGGTACCTAATTTTAGTTTTGCATGTTCCCATGACCATCGTACCTACGAGCATTTAGCTGAATAAAACAAATAGCCGGGCCGACAACCTAGATAATTTTTCTTTGGATACTTTAGATGCTCCCACGAATAGATTGGCTTAGTTATAATAATATACATTATCCGAATTAGAACCGTTCAAGATTGAGACGTTTTGAATGATTGCAAAGCTAATTTATATTATTTTGTTTGTTCACAGATTGCTCAGTTTACTGCTGTCGATGCCGATACGGGAAATAATGCTAGAATTACCTACCGGCTTATCACTCAGAATAATTCCAGAGACGTCAATGATTATGTTTTCGGGATTTTTCCCAATTCTGGATGGCTGTACTTGAACGGGACTTTGGACCGAGAGTCCAAAGATAGTTATAATCTCGTCGTCGCAGCAAAAGGTAACAGTAACTAAAATCTAATCCAAGTTGTTATTATTTAATTGCGAACAATTATTTCCTCAATAAGCGAGCTCGTCTACATCAATCCATAATATTTTAGATAATGGATTACCATCGCAAACGGCCACTTCTCAAGTGACCATCGAAGTCCTCGACATAAACGACAACGATCCTTTGTTTGCTGAAGAAGACTATGCGTTTAAAATAGAAGAAAATCTAGCTCGCGGAACTTTTGTCGGCCGAATTCAAGCTACTGATGCGGATTCTGGGTTAAATTCTGATCTTCGCTACAACTTGATTCCAGCGAATAGCAGCTTCCAGATCAACGCTATCAATGGTGAGTAATGCACAAACTCGGAAAGTCTTTCAAGATCAAGTTTTGTCGAAATCTACTTTCGCCTATTGTCATTCTGATGACTTTGGAGCCTCGAGTGTTTTTTCACCCTAAGCATACACAAGATCCATTAAAATTATTCTGAAATAGTGCACCGTAACAGCAAAAGGTATTTCCTTATTTCACGTCTTTCTTCAATCTTTTAAACAAACACCTTGAGCAAACAGAAAACTTCTTCTGTACATACGTTTAACAATCCCCGCTTTTACGTGCCTACCTATTTACATTGGCTAATGCAATGCGGCTTTTAATTTTTTTTTAAATATTCCTTTTAAACTCATTTAGTTCGAAAACGTTAAACACCATCTATTTGATAACAAAAAACTTACCGCCTCTTGGCGTGTCTTTAAAAGCTACTGGTGGCTGGGAATTGACATACAAATTTCTCGTTTTATTTGCCATATGATGGCTTTTACCTTGAACTGTTACTTTCGCCTCATTAGGCGTGCATAATAGGTAATTATTTGGAAGTGTATGAAAATCGTTATTGTGTTTATCTTGCTGATTTAGAATGCGCAATGGAAGCTAATATGTAAATTTGTTTTATTGAAAATGAAATTAGCGAATACGCGGAACCGTTTTGTTGGCTCTGCATTTGCTAATTGTCGATTTGATTTCACGTCTACTCACTTATGACCTTTCAAGTCATTTTCTCCTATTGTTGGCACTAGTTGAAATGATTAATTACACTCGACTTAATAAACGACTTGAGTATTTACTCGAATTGTTTCCCTGGCTTCTCCTTATATTTATGCCTTTGATTAATCGGACACCTATTATTGTATTATACTTATTAATTGATTTACTATTGCGGCTTTATATGAGCAGAAACATTTATCTTTGCGGGTAAAATGACCGTATTGCAGGAATTGTAATAAAATGCAAAGTAATGCATTATTTCCTTGAATTTGACTATTAAAATAGTTAATGATTTTCTGTTCTGATGTGTTTGAAAAGTCGAAAAAAAATGTATGAAGGTGAGGAAAAATGAAGCTGATGAGTTTTCCGAGCAAACCGCCTCGAAAGCTACAAGACACTCCTGCTTGCGAACTTCAGGAAGAACTTCTTTTTCACGATGCTCTAAAAGTGCGAGTTAGTCATCAGTTTCATTTGATGAGTCATGGAATTGTTTAGGCGGTTTTCCAGTTTTTTATTAGAGCATAGACTCGCCCACTTTTGTTGATTTATTTTCAGTCTGATGTTCACGTAATGTCACAAAACCATTAATGCCCAAATAAAGCGATATTATCGATGAGCGTTTCCGAAAACTCATTCGATGCTAATGGCGAGCGAGTTCACATAAATATCGTTTTCCATTTCGAGGCCCGTAAATTGAGACGGCCGCAAACAACTTTACGTCGACAACGCATGATTAATTTTGACACCCCTGATTTCGCTAAGGAGATACCAAAAGAGGCTTATAGCGTTTTCGGTTGGCGCTTTCGCTTCTTGATTTTAATGGAAAGAAAACAGAGTTGATTAGCAAATTAAACCGATTCGATTACTCAACGGTTTTCTTTTTTCAAAGTTAGCGCTTTTTCGGTATGGGCACTGCTAATCATCAATAACTAGCTTTTTTCGATTCTACAGTTAAACAACTCGAAGATGCAGTTTTTGATCCATTGATACCAACTTTTTTATTTTCGGCACGCATTGAGATGTTTCGCAACGACTTTCTCCTTACGAAAAAATGCAATAGAGACTTTTGTCACAAATTGAACGAGGACTTCAAAAATGATTTTTAATTTGAAAAACCTCAGTGGTGAAACATTTTTTTTGGGAAAATCACTAAAAATTTGAACTCAATGTTTCCTCAGGTGCGCCTAAAAATCAATATTTTATTGGGCTCTGGATCGCCACTATTGCCAATTCTCATTAAATCAGAACTGTTTATATCGAAGTGTACACGTTTAAGAGGACATTGCTAATGTGGCTCAACTGTTCATTCATTATTTCTGGCTCATTCATCAGCTGGAATAGTTGTAATTTGTAATAGTACTAATCGAATAATCACTCTTTCTATGTGACTAAAAATCATAAATAGCAATATAATAAAAATAATCTTCTTTTTCGTATTTGATTTGTGATTATCAATTTTGCGTGGGGCAAAAATAGATTTTAATTTTCCAGTTAGTACAAGCGGTATATTCTAAAATAATATGATTTCAAATGGAATTTTTTGACTCGTTTTTTAAACACTTTCAATAACTTTAGTTATGTACAATCTACAATGAAAAAACGAAGAAAATCCGAAAATAAGAATAAGAACATTTGAAATTAGTTGTTTTAAATAAAGTGTTTTAAGCTAATTGAATGTTTAGCGGCAGAATAAAGTTTCCTTTTTGTGACGGTTTTTGTTTTTGTTTCGCGTCAGTAAAGAATGCAAAAAAAACGGTATTGAATGAAGTTGGCAAAATTATATCTGGTTTATTTATATATAAACCTGCGTACAAAATTAGGTCATGTTTACTAAAACCTGTTATCTAGTGCTCACTCGAGCGGTGTTTTAAAACAGTGTTAACTACTTATTATATTTTTAGTGCGATATGTTTCAGCCACATGATTTCAACGAGACTTATGAAAGCGATAAAGATTGGTCTTTAATCAAGCCGTGATTAGCGATCTTAATGCTTTAGAAATGAACTCTAAAAGAGATGAGATAAGAGTGAAAACGCATGCCTGCAATATGCGGTCTATGGCACATAACGTCGAACAGTAAAACAACGAACGTTTAATGACTGAAAATTTAACTAGTAATAAATAATTTCGAACCGAAATATCATAAAGTTTTATGAAGCAATTAAGCACGGCAAAAGTTAGCTTCCCAGCTAATTTACGCTTCATATACCGACGCCTAATGATTCACTAATATTCGTTGATGTTTATGATAAACGCGATTGAGGCAATAAAATTAATTTCAAATGACACTTTAAAGCGAGTTCTTATTAAGGATAATATCCAGCGACTTTATGTGCACTTCGGCTTTGAGACTGCGTCTTTGTAGTCACAACTATGCTAAATATCCGTTGAAAATTCAATTAAACGGTTTTTATAATTTACAGAGGCAAACAGTTCGGATACATACCTCTGAATCTTAGCAGGATTTCAATTTAAAAGTAGGTACTCGGTAAGTGAGTGAAGTTTGCAATGATAATTTAGCAGCACAAAGTCGACTGAATTAAATTTTCAGCTTTAATACGGATATTTAAATTATGTTCCCTGTCAAAGCGATGGAGGCATAATTGATCTCTTCAGGTAATCTGCTTTAATGGATTCGATCAAGACATCTTGACGGGATTATATTGGCAAAGTTACTTAAATAACGGCGCGACCCAGTGCGAAATAGAACCGATCTTATTTTGCGTCCTCTACAAGTATTAAACGTCTTAAAAGTTAGCTAAAAAATATTTTATCGCAATTGAAGTTTTCGTCAATTTGGAAAAAAAATCCGATCAGCAATTGTTTAATAATTTTAGTTTAGTGCAAGCTTATTGAGACTATTAAATTCACTTATTAGCGCCCTTGTTGAATGAAGGCACTGCACTTTGATTTAACTATAAATCTATTCATTAACTTAAAGGCAGTTTTTTGTTTTTATGGATGATTTCAATTCGACAATTAAATAAGCGTTTCCTACACAGGCCTCTAAAATATTCTTAATCGCTTAAATAACAATCATATTTTTCCGATGACAATTTTTAACTGTTTTGTTAAATGACAAAAATAATTTAATAATCTTTCTTGCACTGTTTGTCTGCAAATTTTCGCGTTTTTTAAGATTGATGAATTAAATGTTTCACTCCTTGACCATCGTGTAACTTTTGCGGCATGACAAATATCAATATTCCCCAAACGTTTTTTACTTGAAAAGGATTAGAATAGATAGAAAAGAGTGCTCGTGTTTTTGGCCCGGAAACCACCTATTAAAAAAACATAAAAAACACATTTACGTGGAATCCCAGCTAAGTTGATGCGAATTATTGGTCATCAAAATTCCCGAAATTTCGAGTTCACATTTTTTAATTTTCTTTTGTTTTGGAATATTTTTCACACCTCATGTTTTCCTGACTATTTTCAATTTGGACGCAATCAACGTTCCTGGTTTCAGTAATTTATTCAGGTTATCAAAATTAAATAAAAATAAAAACGTTTCCATTTCACCGATGATGGTGTTTTTCCACCATTATCAATTTATTCGTGTAGGGGGTTGTTGCTACTCAAGTTTTGAGTCGCAGAAATTCATAGTCAAATAACCGCAGCTGACTACTTATACCATGCGAAAAAGATCAGATAAAACCAACGCTCTTTTTTTTCAGGTGAAATTACTACCAAAGACATTCTAGACCGCGAAATGAAGGAATACTACGACCTTGTAGCTGAAGCCAGAGACGAGGGACAACCTTCCCGAAGTGCCAGAGTGGCAGTGAAAATATCCGTTCTAGATGTGAACGATAATGCTCCAGAAATCGTCGATCCACAAGAAGATGTTGTCAGTGTTCGCGAAGAACAAATCCCTGGCACCGAAGTGGTTCGAATAAGAGCGATTGGTAAGCTGAAGACAGTTTGTTTTCCGTTTCAGCCTTTGCAATAAATTTCCTGTTTCTTCAGACGCTGACAGCGGCTACAACTCCTCAATAACCTACTCGCTGCTGAAAGACTCTGATGGTCTGGATACGTTCAGCATTCATCCGATTATCGGGGTAATACGAACTAAAGTGATGCTGGACCATGAAGAGAAAACTATATATCGGATTGGAGTGGTGGCAACCGATGGAGGAAATCCTCCGAAGCAAAGCGTTCGTATGCTGAGGGTAGAGGTTTTGGACCTGAATGACAATCGACCCACTTTCACAAGCTCCAGCTTGAAGTTCAGTGTTCGAGAGGACGCAAAAGTTGGACAAGTGAGTAGCATTGTTTGGAGACACCCAAACTGATGTTTTAATGTTCTGTTGATTTTTCAGATAATTGGAACAGTGGCTTCTACTTCGGCAGACGATGACGAAAATATTGTGCCTGATAGCACAGGGAGCCATATCACCTATACTCTGACAGCAAAGTCGGTAGACTCGCCCACTAATGCCTTTGAAATTGAGCGAAGCACTGGGAAAATTGTGGTAGCGCAAGAACTAGACCGAGAAAAGTATTCTGAGTATAAATTGGAAATTCGGGCTCTGGATATCCGAGCATTGAACAATCCTCAAAGTAGCGCCATCAGTGTTACAATTGAGGTAACTGATGCCAACGATAATGCGCCACAATGGCCAAAAGACCCAGTAACTATCTCAGTGAGTGAGAACACTCCAGTTGGTTCCTCCATCTTCAATTTTACTGCTTCGGACTTGGACAGTGCTGAGAATGGCGAAATCCGCTATTCCTTGACTAGTCAGTATCCAAACTTCACTTTCAGTCTAGATTCCTTAACAGGAACCTTGACTCTAACTGGTCCTTTGGACTATGAAGCAACCAAGGAACATCTACTAGTGATCAGAGCCAGTGATAATCCATTTAACGCATCAGCAAAACTCAGCAGCTTTCTAACAGTTCGCATTATTATAACGGACTTCAACGACAACACTCCGCGGTTCATTCTACCGCAATCGTCCATGGCTTTTATCAATGATAATGCCATTGTAGGCATGAAAATTGCCAACATTCTCGCAGTAGACGATGACTCCGGAGACAACGGGCGTGTCACCTACATTCTTTCTAACAGCAATGATGCTTCATATTTTTCCCTTGGATATGATACTGGTGTTTTAACACTGGCCAAACCACTGATAGCCAACCGAAAAACCTACATGCTGAATGTAACAGCAACTGATCATGGAAAACCAACCCGGCAGGCCAGCATGAAGCTGACGCTGTTAGTCCAGGACTCGAAGAACAGTTTCCAGAAGCTACTAGAATCTGAGTATGAGGCAACCGTGATGGAAAACGCTGGAGTTGGCACTTTAGTTACACAACTCAATATCAGAGGACTTGGGGAATTAGGTAAGATGCTTTTTCTGGATGTGGTGGGTTTTTAGCAGATATGCCTTATATGAAGAATTTCAATAATTATTTATACAAGCGTAGAAGATTTTAAAACATTTAAAGTTAAAAAGATTTTTCTGTGGGTGGCTTTAAGTGCTTCCTATTCTTCAGCCGCACATTGCTCAAGTTAAAAAAAAGTTGTGATTTTTAATAGAGTAATTAATGGCTCAGGTAGCTTTACACCGTTTGGTTTAGTTGCTTCTATTTGAAAAACATTTTAGCAATTATTTGGCTCAAGCTCCGGCCAAAACTTTTTAAAAGAAGGTTGGAAGTTCTCATTGTAAACTGAAAGTATTTTCTAAAAAAAAAAAAATTTCTAATTGTGTCTGTTTTTAACGACTTTTTTAAAATTTGTGGAAAAAAGCGATTATCTAATCTATCTATCTGTGATTCACAAGGTGTCGCACTCTTCAATCCCAAGCCGTGCAAAATAATTTTCACTTAAAAAGTGCTCATTCCTTTCTGAGCAATATTAATATTCAAAGACCTACACAAAACTAAATTTATGAAAATAATCTGAGAGTACGTATTGATGTTTTCAGGAGGAAATGTGTCATTTTTCATTTCACCCGGCATAGCAGACGACACATTCGAAATACAGTCCCCATCAGGAAAAGTCCTAACACGCAAGCCCTTGGATCGGGAGATCCTGGAAAGCTACTTATTATCAATCTTCGTCACTGATACATCTCAGGATATGCCGATGTTCGACAAAACACTTCTGCATATTAGAGTGTTGGACATCAATGATCATGCCCCTAGATTCCAGCCTGGATCTTGCCAAAGGCTTGCTATTCCAGAAAACAGCGAGGCCGCAGTTTTTCACACAGTGGTGGCCAATGATATGGACAGCGGCCCTAACGGGGACGTCAGCTACTCAATAACCAGCGGCAATATCAGGAACAAATTCAGCATCGACTCCAAAACAGGCGCTCTAACAGCTAAATCATTGGATAGAGAAAGCAACGCGAGATACTATCTAACGATCACTGCTCAAGATCATGGATCGCCCTCAATGCAGGGATACTGCAACCTGACAGTGTTTGTGGAGGACCAAAATGATAACGACCCAAAGTTCGACTTATCAAAGTACTCGACAAGCATGTTGGAGGATGTTCCCATTGATACTTCCATAATGAAAGTGCATGCTTCTGATGCAGATGTTGGCCTCAACGCGAAAATCATCTACTTTCTGGCCAATGAGAGTCAGTGGTTGTTTCGCATTGATAATAAAACCGGAGTTATAACAACTGCTGGGTGAGTGAAATATTATCATTCTCTCCAAGAACTATTCTTTCACACTTTAAGTCGTTTAAAGAATATTCAACAAAATTTCCTCATCAGTTCCACTTTTAGTGGAATCTTCAGCTTAACATCAGTGGTTTTAGCTAGTTATTAATTTTACATTTTCTTTTTCAGCCTGTTTGATCGGGAGCGCAAGTCGGAATACAACTTCATGGTGGTGGCGACTGATAGTGGTAAATACAATGCGCGATCCACCAAAGTGCCCGTAACGGTCTTCATCAAAGACGTGAACGATAACAAGCCGATTTTCACGCGATATCCATTTCAAGAAAAAATTCCATCGTATATTCAGCCAGGCCAGAATATCCTGAGGGTGACTACAAAGGATATCGACGAAGGAACCAATGCTGAGATAGTTTACAGTCTGGTGAATGAAGGAAATTTTGGAAAATTCCGCATCGATCCCAACTCAGGGGTGCTGACAGCAACCCAGTCACTAACGAGTAGTACTGGAAAAGTAATCTACCTCAATGTGGTGGCAACGGACAAAGGAAATCCACCCAAAAGTTCCACAGGATTGATCGAGCTAATCGTGGGCGATTTGCCACAAGGATCGTTAAGTCTTCGCTTTCAAAACGCTACGTATGAAGCGAACATTCCAGAAAACATTGGTCAACGTCGAAGTATCGTGCAAGTCAGCGCGGTGCGAACTGATGGTAGACGCCAGAAAATCCAGTACACGTTTGGCATGGGAAATGAGGACAACATATTCAGTATTGAGGCAGAAAGCGGAATAATTCAAGTGCGCGATCCGAAGAATCTGGACTTTGAGCTTCATCACGTGGTCGAATTGGTTGTGGAAGCCAAAACGGAAGGAACCCCAAACTTGCATGGTTATTGCGAGGTGTTAATAAGACTGTCTGATGAAAACGATAATGCACCGAAGTTCACCCAACAGCAATATACTGCATCTGTATGGGAGGGCGATAAAAAAGGTGAAACATCTAAGCAAATGCTTTGATCCAGTTTTTTATTAACATATTTTCCAGGGACTTTTGTACTGCAAGTAGTGGCGTTTGATGCGGATGATGGTCCAAATTCGAGGATTTTGTATCACATTGTAGACGGAAATCATGATAATGCTTTCAAAATCGAACCAGCTTTCAGTGGCATTGTGAGAACTAACACAGTTCTGGACCGGGAAATACGTGATAACTACAGACTTACAATAATCGGTAAGCTATTTATTGTATTGTACGGAAAGGTGTGGGTTTATCTGTATGGGGTGAGACAAAATGAGCGCCTGAATGAGGGAGTGCGAGATCGACTGAGGAAACATGTTCGAGGTTTATTTTTGAAGCTCATACAATTACATTCTGAATTTTTTCCAGCTACCGACGAAGGAATCCCACAAATGACAGGAACAGCACGTGTTCGTATCAACGTAGTGGACGTAAATGATAATCAACCCACTTTTCCACCTCCGCGTACGATTAAAGTAAATGAAAATGCCGAACGTGGAACCCTCATAACGACACTAACTGCCAATGATGTGGACACTTTTCCTGAACTCACTTATAATTTTGCTAACAACGTCGACAAAGAATACTTGGAATACTTTAGCATTGATAGATACAGTGGCAAGATATTTTTGAAGAAAAACTTGGATTTTGAAGTTTGGCAAGATTGTACGTTGAAGTTGATCGCATCGGATACTGCCCATATTGCCGAGACACTTTTAACCATTGAAGTCGTGGATGTTAACGATAATTATCCAATATTTAGTCAAAGCTCCTATGAAGCCAATTTACCTGGTAAGTCATTATCTAGTTAGCTAATTGGATAGTATAGTGGAACAGCCACTTATAGATTTCCTTTTATTCTTATCTAAGTTTCTGATCCTTTGTTATCAATAAGTGTAAATAAACTTTTGTTATCAAAAATATGCTGGCATGCTGTGTCTGGAAATACTTGGTCTTGTGATAAACAATATACGTTTAAAGTGACCGAAAGAAAGTGCTCGATTTTTTTAGTTTTGCGCAAATTGACTCCTTCAAACAAAAATGTCAAAATGCCATTTAACCAACAAGTTTTGAACACAAGTCTTGAACCTTAAACTTATTCTGTACCCAAAGAAACACTATCGTAAATTTCTGATTTCAATACATAATTAGCAGGAAAAAGCCGCAGTTCCAGACTTCATAATTCTCAAAACAACACTTGTTTCAGATACCATTTCGTCAACACTAGCAGATATCATCGTGCTAAATGCTTCTGATGCTGACTCAGGGAAAAATTCTGAACTCACCTACTCCATAGTGAATCCGACGGCTGGTTATATAATTGAAGCTTCTGAGGGAATCATCAAAGTGAACACCTCCAACATATCCTCGAACGTCCAAGATGTCTATCTCACAGTAAAGGCGGAAGATTCTGGCAGGCCAGCACTCCATTCCTTAGTCACGGTTCGAGTAAAGAACAGCAAAAGAATGGAAACCAGCTACGGTTACAAGAAAGAATACAAAATCACTGTTCCTGAAAATACCAAAACGGGAAGTACTATCATCCATCTGGCTAAACCAAGCAGCCAAAGTCAAGTGTCCAGTTTCAGTATTTTGGAAGGGAACATTGATCGACTGTTTCAAATATCAAATCCTTCGGGTGCGCTCACGTTGGTTAAACCTCTTGATCGGGAGCTACAAGATGAATATGTTGTGACTGTTTCAATTGATGGTGGAAATTCGCTGGTTACACACGTTGTTATTGCTGTGGAAGATTTTAATGATAACGTTCCAGTATTTTCGGATACGGATTACGAGAAGTCCATCAGTGAAACGCTTCCTATCGGGACTTCTGTGGACAAAGTGGTAGCCACCGATGCTGATTTAGCTGGCAGTCCTAATGCAGATATCACCTATGAAATATCGTCCGGAAACCATGATGGAAGCTTCCAAATCGATCCAAAGACTGGCGTTATTTTCGTGAATAATTCGCTCGACTTCGACCAAGGAGTTACAACGTATAACTTAGTCATCAAGGCCTGCGATAACGGCGCAAAGTCTCTGTGTTCATTATGTTCCTTCAAAATCGCACTTCAGGACGAAAATGATAATATTCCAATCTTCCCCTTTTCCGAATACATGGAGTCTGTGGGAGAAAATGAACCAATAGGCACCATTGTATTTACCGCCCATGCTACCGACTTAGACAAGGGTATGTTTGGAAAAGTGAACTACTCTTTTGTGGACTCGCATGCTTACGGTGGGCAAGAAAACTCCTGGAAAATGTTCCATATAGATGCAGAAACTGGCCTGGTGACTACAGGAGCTGTGTTTGACTACGAGCAAAGAAACAGATACAATTTCGCTATCAAGGCTACAGATTCAGGAGGAAAGTCATCCACAGTGAAAGTGTATGTGGAAGTCGAGGGAAAAGATGAGTTTTACCCGCAATTCACTGAAAGGACCTATAAATTCCCTTTGGCAACTTCAGTAGTTTTGCCGGTGGGTTATATAGTTGGACATGTGGTGGCTACTGATAAAGATAAAGGCCCTGACGGTAGAGTGGTTTACCAATTAACCACTCAACATTCCTACTTTAAGATAAATAGGACAACTGGGGCTGTTCTTTTGAAACGCAAGTTTGACCAATCAGATATTTTGACTTCGGGCAGGGAAATTAGTTTGGTGGTCACAGCTAGTTCAGGCCGGCAGGCTTCCTTATCCAATATGACTGTAATAGAAATAGTTCTAGATCCTCTAGCGGACCCAAGCACTAATTTGGCCATCAACCAAGGAACCCTGCCCGCCCCAAGAGGAGGCATATCTGATTGGGCGCTTGGGCTTGTTATTTCCATTGTGCTCCTCCTAATCATATTTGGAGCAGTGTTTGTCTTTTTGCACATGAGAAACAAGCGAAATCGCAAGCTCAACAAACCTAGTTTGAGTACAGATACTGTTTCCACGTCGAACAACTATGTGGATCCGAGCGCTTTTGATACCATTCCAATAAGAGGTGGAGCTCAGATGCCGCCAGTTCAGAATCAGTTCGCTCCTCCAAAGTACGATGAAATCCCGCCTTATGGTGGCGCTCATGCGGCAAGCTCCAATTCTGGAGCAGCTACGACTTCGGAATTATCTGCTTCAGAACAATCGGGATCAAGTGGCAGGGGGTCTGCAGAAGATGGCGAGGACGGGGAAGATGAGGAAATTAGGATGATCAATGAAGGCCCACTGCAAAGGTCCAATGATGGCGATTCTTTATCGGCAGTGTCTGTTAGAAACACTCAGGAATACTTAGCTCGGCTGGGTATTGTGGATAATTCCGGCGCTCAGGCTCAAAGCGTTGGGAGACTTTGCACTGATCCTAGAGCTGGGAGTAGTAAAGAATCTCTGCACCATCACCAAACAGTGCCATTGGATAGTTTGCACATATTTGATGAGGAGGCCGCAAACGATAATGATATAACAAATTTAATTTACGCCAAATTGAATGATGTGGCAGGTAGCGATAGAGCAAGTTCCGCAGATGAGGGCGCAGGCGTAACTGCAGCTTCTTTAGGGGCTACCATGGAGCACGTGATGGCAATCGGTTATGGAGAGGTACCCACAGTGTCTCATCAACCGTCCATGAATGGATCATTGAGCTCAATAGTACACAGCGAAGAAGAGCTAGCTGGAAGCTACAACTGGGACTATTTATTAGACTGGGGTCCACAGTACCAACCTCTAGCTCATGTGTTCTCAGAGATTGCAAGACTGAAAGATGACACTGCTTCGGTCCACAGCGGAGCTAGTGGAACTTCGAGTGTTAGGAGTAAAGTGTCCGTAGCTCCAGTAAAAAGTATTCCTCCTCCGTTGATTACCAGTGTTGCCCCAAGGGCAATTGCTATGCCTATTTTAAGTGCTCGTGGGGGGCAAACTCATCACGGCCAGCTGGGCCATAACCAAATGATGATGTTGCCCAGATCGCCCATTAATCATGATGCATCTGGAACTGGGTTTAGCACTTCCACAGCGATGTCGCCCAGTTTTTCCCCATCTCTTTCACCATTAGCCACTAAGTCGCCATCAATATCTCCACTTGTAGCTCCTGGTTTATCAACTGCGCACCACGTGATGTCTCGGCAGGCCGCTCAAAATAGAAATAAATCCGTAGTCGACACCGAATTAAGATTATAATTTAGCTTTTCATATACGTTTGGGCTGTGTTACAAGAGCTATTTTAGACTGAAAGACTTTTAATAATAATTGATCACTGTGTATATATTTTGTGTTATATAAGAGAAGACCGTCGAATCGTAAATGATGCTCACTAGATGTACGTTTAATTGCCATTTTAAGCCATAAACTTTCAAACGCAATTATTTATTTGTAATTATAATGTCTGTCTAAATTATTGTCTCTTCAAGCCATGTAAATACGTGTAATATTTTGTAAATTAGGTTTTTCTAGGAAGGGAGTATTGTGTTTATTATTCAAATTGAATTGTTAACCAAAATCCAACAAATTGTTGTGTGTAGCAAACTGTTGTAATTAAAGACATGTGAGAATGACTAGCGTAAATAATCATTAGGTAATATGTAAAAGAACTGTAAAAATGTACAAATATATACATTATTTGAGAATAATCAATTTTGTTTTTTGTGCTTGGATATTCATAACAATATTAATCTATCCAGAGTTACTGGGCCAATTGAATTTTAAGCAAATTTAAAACCTTATTCTGCTTAAATGTGCTTAGAGCGCTTAGCACCAAGCATGAACATTTTGCAACAAGGGCCAGTTTGAGATAGAAATATAAATAAAGTGTGCGCCGCTGATTCACTTTTAAAGCTATAATTATTAGTGCATTGGGCTTAGAAAAATACTTCACTAATCACTTCAAAAAGTCTTCAATGAACTTAAAGAATGAAAACAAGTTCTCAAGAGTTTTATCTGGAGAGGATGAATCTCGTATTGTCGAATTTTACATTGCATATGGCTAGCGAGAAGTATTCAATGTACAAAAATGATACCTACTTTAGAGATTTGACTTGCATTCATTTGCAAGTATTTAGTACGGCATACATTTTAATCAGCTTACTACTAAAGTAAGGAAGAAAATATATGTTCTAACTATAAACTCTGGAATTGTACGAAAAGAACTTTCAATAATTACTAAATTTGGCCACAATGCTCAAATTCCCACCAACAAAATGCATTTTTCTCACTTAACTCTACGTAAATCTATGTTGTTTCATGCGTAAATAAACAAAAGAAACGAGAATGTATATTTCATAGAAGGACTGGATGTGAATCGTTTTACATTTCAAAGTTGTTTGAAAAGTTTGAAAGTTCGGGATTAAGATCCTTTCATGTTCAAAGTTTGTTCGATACCTCAGAATTAAGAGTTATTTCCCACAACTTTGTGCTTGTTTTTTCGCGTATTTTTGGAGCAAAAAATGGGATATAAATTTCCAAAGATGATTTATCGTAAAGAAGACTGTTTAGAATACTATTTGAAACATTTGTTTTAAATATCCTTTTTTTTGTTTGGAACCAAAAAATGCAATATAAAGTTCGAAACATAAACTTAACGACTTAACGTAAAGGAGACTGTTTAAAATAAGATTTTGACTGTTTAACTTAGTTTGGTAGATTTTGCCTAAGTTTGTTGATTTTTTTCAATATTTGCCAAACATTTTTCTGGCGATGAGGAAAATACATTTTTGTTAAAAGCATGTCTAGGAGCAAACACTTTGGGTTTCAATTCAGAAAGTGTGCTGAACATTGAGAAAATCAGACTTGGGTGTAGGCCAAAAAATATGAAGCCAAATTGAAAAGCCATTTTACTGCAGCAGGAAACTCTTCTTGGTAGAGTAGTGGAATGTTTGCTATTCAGTGCGGCAACAGCTTCTGGTTACAGTCGTTCAGAAGAAAAGGTAGGTGTGATAGAAAATTCTGAGACAGTAACGCTTGCTACAGAAAGAGTGAAAAATGCGAACAGGGTGAGTTTTTTTCGATGACCAGTACAGGAATCTTCGAAACTATAGCAGTTACGGAAAAGGTTAAAAGGACAAATTTAAGAATTGCAGCTTTGAATGCTAAACTTGAAACCAATTTTAGTTTTCTAAAATTTGACAGCATGTCAAGAGATATTTGGAAAAAAAAATATTTATGGTAAATTTCTAAATTACTCCTAGTTCCGTCATTATTAATCTGACAAGAAAATATTAATTAGAAAACCTGTAGGAAATTTAATTCCAAACAAAATGGCACAACACATTTTTCCAAAATAACTGTCATTTTTGACATATGACACAAATTTGAGTTTTTTGAAATGGCAACCATTCTTGATTATTGCTTTACCGAATAGAGCATTTTATTACAATTTCTGTGGTATATCACATTGTTAGGATTTTTACGAAAATTAAGTGTCTGTGAACAATTTGTACCTTTTCAATTTTGTTGATCTAAGTTAGTCATGGAAAATATTATAAGACATAACATTGTTTCCATAGCAACAAATAATAAGAACAAATTTCAATTTTTGACATTCAAGTTTATATTCAACTGAGAAATCTAAGTTGTAGATAAGTTCTATATTGTTGAAGCGGATTCATTTTTTTACAAACTTCTTTTTGGGTATTTCGCCTCAAAAATTTTTGTCTTTAAGAAAAGACAGAATTTCCTCACATCTTTTATTACAGTGTTTGTCCACAGCCAGAATCCACAGATTTCAGCCAGATCGCAGCAGGGGCATCGCGGGACTTCGCAAATCACCGTGATGATAGTTAAAAAAAACACAAATTCCATCCGTATAAATTATCAGTATCTCAAACTTTACATCTCAGAGGATAGAAAGGAAGAGCTGCGAGTGAATTTTTGTACATGGTTCCGAAACAAATGCCACCAAGACATCCAATTTCCTTATAAAATATTGTGGACCGATGAAACTTGATTTACAAATTGTGGAATGTTTAATCCACACAATGAACATCTTTGGAGTCAAACAAATTCCCTCCAAGTTGAGCAAATGAGACCATAAATTACATTTGGGTTTAACGTTTGGAGCGGAATGGTAGGTTCAAAAATTCTTGGACCATTTATTTTTGAAGGCACTTTAAATGAGAGTCGGTATCTTAAATTTCTTCGGAATAATCTGTATTTTATGTTGGACGACTTAGATTTGGAAACATGAAACAAGTGCGCAATCACCTGGACCTACCATTTGGCTTGGATTGGACGAAATGGTTCTATTTTATGGCCACCTCGATCACCGCAGTTTACAAAAACAAATATCCAATTGAAATTCAATTAAAGAAGCTGTCGTTAGAGCATTTGAAAATATAGAAGGTGGGTCCGCAAGAAATCAACTTATTCAGTTTTAAAGCATTGCAATGTTTGCATTGAAAATAATGATGGACTTTTTGAAAATGTTTTGCAATAAAAATTAAAGTTTCTAGAGTTAAATTTTAATTATTATTGGTATGATTTGATTTTGATAATAAATACGTTCAATGCGCAGCCGTCTTAATTAAAATAAAGTTTTTGACAACTTTAACGTAGTTGGTAAAGCGATAATCAAGTATAGTTGCCGTTTGAAAAAACTTAACTCTGTGTCATATGTCAAAAATTACAGTTATTTTAGAGAACTGTCTTACGCTATTTTGTTTGGAATTCAATTTTTTACAAATTTTCTATTTCATATTTTCCTGTCAAATTAATATCAACGGAACTAGGAGTAATTTAAAAATTCACCGTAAATAAGTTTTTTCCAAACTTCTCTTGACAGCTGTCAAATTTTAGAAAAATTAAATTGGTTTCGAATAGAGCATTACTCGAGAGCTATACTAGATAATAGAGGAACTACTATAGTTCCGAAGATCCCTGTACTAGTCATCGAAAAAAATTCAAACTGTATTTGTGGCATAAGTTTGCAACACTTATTGAAAAATGAAGTAGGTACACATCACGAAGTTATGAAGGAAATGGAAAGACATCGGACAAATGACCTCCTCGGCTTTATTGGCACAGACGTGTGCTCTTTTCACGAAATTTTCAAAGACTGTTGCGCATAAATTTTGCGGTATTTTAGAGATACATCGTTGAATGTCATCTTTAAAGCTTCATTCGTTGTTGGTTTATTCACATAAAGTTGTGAGTTTAAAAAACCCCAGAGAAAAAAGTCCAAAGGCGTTAAATCGCATGATCTGGGCGGCCCATGCCGATCTCCAAAACGAAAAATAACACGACCAGGAAATGACTCGTGCAGTAATTAAGCACTTTCTCTGGCTGTATGGCATGTTGCACCGTCCTGTTGAAAACACATGCTGTTCAGACCCATATTTTGAAATTTTTACACAAAAAAGTAAGTTAACATTTCACGATAACGAACACTACCATTCACGGTTAATGCTTGACGAACTGCATTTTCGAAGAAAAGTGGTCCGATGATGCCTCCAGCCCACAATGCACACCAAACAGTGACTTTTTTTGGATGCATCTGTTTCTGAACGATCACTCGTGGGTTTTCGGAACCCCAAATGCGACAATTTTGTCGATTAACGAAGCCATCAAGATGAAAATGGACCTCGTCGCTAAAGATGATTTTCGTTGAAAAATCACCGTCCAATTGTCGTTGTTCAAAAATTAAATTCTTTGCCGATCGTCTTTCGGCTTTAGCTCTTGAGCCAATTCAACTTTGAACACTTCAGCTTCAGCACTGAGCTTCAAAATTAAAACTGTTAAAATTCTATGCAGAGTGGTTGTGGAAACACCAATTTCTAGCGCTCTATGCCGAATTGATGTGGTTGGGCTTTCCTCAACATTTGCACGCACTGCTGCGATATTTTCAGTCTAGTGACCAGACCAACGCGTGTTTCTGTTTTCACTTCATTTACACACCCAGTTTGCTGATTTTTATGCGAACTGTGGCTTCAGTTGGAGCATTCCGATGGGCCATAATTGTACACATTTTGCGAACTGTGGCTGAAAAACTTCCACCACTTTGATAATAATTTTTCACCATGATAATTCCTTGTTGTGTATTGAACCCCTCCATACTACTTAAACTCCTGCTGTCTACTAACAAACGACCTTTTTTTAGTCAAATCATGAGATTAAAAAAGACTCGCAATTCAAAACCGTCGCCCTTATTGGAAGACCGTTTGGTTATAGTTATAGTTAAATAGATAAGTTGGATTGTCCGTAGTTTTCTTATCTCTTTAAGTTATGCTCGAGAACAAGACTTGAAAATTTCAGATTGCTTCATATTGAAAACAAGTAGGTGGGATGCGCGGGGATACCGTACCTATATAGAAAAGCATCAATTTTACTAGCAGTCAATTGCGGTCAGTAACTGTAGCCAACATGTTAGCAATTATATCGCTGTTACTGGCTCTGGTTATTGGGGCTAGTTTTTACTTAAAATGGAAACATTCCTACTGGTCGCGAAGAGGCGTGCCATACATGGAACCAGAGTTTTTCTTTGGAAATTTTAAAAAAGCCTCTTTGGGAAAAATGCTGCCGAGTGAAGTTATTGTCAAGGCATATTACGAGTTCAAAAGTATTGGAGCCAAGTTTGGTAAGTGAAATAAAAAATATTAGCGCGTTTTCAATGTAAGGCTCGGTCTGTTTCAACATAATTATGCTATGTGTTACTTATCTCGAATTTAGCTCATCCAATAATTTACATTCTTAGGAGGAATTTATTTTGCGTATACCCCTATATGGATTCCTCTGGACACCGCTCTGATCAAACAATTGCTTCAAAAGGACTATTGGAATTTTGCTGGACGCGGCAACTTCTACCACCATAAAAACGACATTCTCACCAATCATTTGGCCTTTTCCGAAGGCGCAGGCTGGAAAAGTTTGCGGGCCAAACTGTCGCCAGCGTTTTCCAGTGGAAAGGTGAAAAACATGTTTCATATCATTGATAGGGTGGGAGACCAAGCAGAAAGCATAGGTAATAATAAAAAAAGAGTAACTTTCTAATCTAAGATCGAAATGATTGAATTTAGTTATGGACTTGTGCAAGAGGAATCAACCGCTAAGTATTAAAGAAGTGCAGGCCTGCTTTAGCATTGACGTTATTGCAAGTTGCGCTTTTGGAATCGACAGTAACTCCCTGGACAACCCCAATAACGAGCTGAGGCAGCATAGTCGAAAATTATTTACACCTAATTTCCTGTCAAGACTATTGGAACAATTCGTGAATTGGGACGTATTAAATTTCCTTGGATATTCTGGATTAGGAAAAGACGCCGATAATTTTTTCGTTAAGCTTATTTCAGATATGATCAATTATCGAGACAAAAACAATGTAACGAGGTAATTTATTTGCACTTCTATACCGCATTTTTAAATTGTAATTTTTGTGCATTTTAAATCTGTGGACTACAAAGTCTTTAAGATTAGAGTATAGCGGTTAGTTCAGTGACATTTTTCTGTTAATCTACGCTTTTAAACAAACTTTAGAAGTTATTTGTGACCCGTGATCTACACGCTTACACGTGTTCTTTTATCTCTAGTAGTTTTATAAGTCGTTCTAACTTAGCTTTATTATCTGCACTTTTACTTACGTCGAGTATGACTTTATTGAATCAATATTTTTTCCATAATTAAATCCACTTTTAATTACATACGCAATAAATTAAGATCAATCTTTTTCTTTGTGTTTGCTAATGGGTTTAACAACTATGATAATTTTTCAGGCAAGATTTCTTGCAACTGATGCTGAATTTGCGACAGAAGGAAAACACAGCGGATGGTAATGAAAAAAACGTTCTTGCCCGTGATGAGGTTATTTCCAACAGCTTTTTGTTGTATGGTGCAGGTACGTCCTTAAATTAATCACAGGTTTTTTTATCGCTTTGCGCTAATTAAATTCAAATGATTGTTTTTTCAAACCTTATTTACAAACAGTTTTATTTTTGTTAAAGTTTAATTTCCAGTGTTCCATTTTGATCAAAATCTGAAACTTCAAGCAGTCAACTTTCCAAATTTTGAAATTTAGCTTGATTTCGAAGAAACACTGTGATTGTTTTATTCGATTTATAGACTTGGAGACCAGAATCTGAAAAGCTCTCCAAACTATCTCTAGATTTTGCTCTCAAATTTATTGACTGGTGTATTGGCTTTTAATATTTCTGATTAAAAAACTATACGTTATATTTAATTCGTGCCCTATCGCATACCAATTCATAATTAAATTTAATTTTTGAATCGATGACCATTGAAAAACTTGATTCGTAAAAATGTTCAAATTAACCAAAATTATTGTGTACTATACAGAAGAACATCAGCTTGTTTTTCATAAGAATTTTTTTTAAATTGTAAATTACAATTTTCTCTCAAGAAATGTGATAATGTTTCATGATAAACACTCCAAATTGATAAATTCCTCAAAATATAGAGCTTCAAGAGATTTGGTAGGAGTTTTAAATAAATTTTATTATTTTCATACCAAAAAAGAGAAGCTTTTTATTAAATATATTTAAGATAATTTTGCCTAATCAGTTAAAATTTTAGAAAAGTTAAAATTACTCAGACAATCTAGACCTTCTGGGGGTAAAGAACTAATATTATTTGGCTTCAAGTGGCTCTAATGTATATGCAAGAAAACATGTTAAAACTGCAAATTTTCCTGCAGGTTTTCAAAATATTTTCAGTTGAATCACTTTGACATTTTTGCTTAAGAGTTATCTCGCTGCGCTGGCTACACAAAGCAGCAACTTCTCCGAACGATTCACTTTGCCAGACGATTTAAAAATACATTTCAATTCCGTGTTCAGACAAATAAAACGATTAGCGATGAATCTAAAAGTCTTACGAACATTTTCTTTTGCTCACATAGATCAAACAAGCACTAAAAGTTGATAGGTTGAACATAAGTACTTTACAAGATAAGTCGCCGATGGCACGTAATTTAATTCATTAAAAATTTCGCTATTACTGCATATTCGAATTTCTACCAAACATTTTAGGTTCTGGAACTGTATCTTCAAATATGTCATTTCTGATGTACGAAATGGCTCGCCACCCCGAAATTCAAGAAAAAGCACGCAGAGAAATCTGGGAAGTTTGCAAATACGACCCGGAATATAAAGTAACCTATGAGGATCTGCACAACTTAAAGTACTGTGACATGATAATAAACGGTAAATTGTTAATAAATAGCAAAAACCCACCCAAAATCGAGCAATTGGTTTCAGAAACACTTCGAATTCATACTTCGGTCACGGAAGTGCGTAGAATGTGCACAACTGACTACCAAGTACCTGGAACCAATGTTACCATTCAAAAAGGAACTTTCGTGCTGATTCCTATTTGGGCTCTTCACAATGATCCGGATTACTATGAGAATCCCAAGGAATTTAATCCTGAAAACTTCGGCGAGGAAAAAAAAGCTGACAGGAAAAATGCTCCGTTTTTCCCATTTGGAGAAGGAATTCGATCATGTATTGGTGAGTGTCAGCTCGAAACATTAGAGTCGTATTTGGAAATGTTTCAATCGTGTGGGGTTTATGAAGTAGTTGTACTGATTGAACTTTTTGCAAAACCATATTAAATTGGCTAAGAAAGAATGGGGTTCTGAGAAAGATTTCTGATCCAGAAGGTGTCATCCGCTGTGGTGTTTCTGTTTAAAAAATTGAACCTACATCGGTATTTTATTCTTATCCGGCTGACTTTTGATGGCATCAAGTTTTCGAAGAAAGTGTATATGCTTCAGCATGGAATCAATTAAAAAAATAGAACATAAATAGTTTTTACATGAAGTAAAGTGAAGTTTTGTTTAAAATCGACTCTCTAATATTCAGGTTATTTTCATTACATATTTTGTCATAAAGTTTATAAATTTATTTGTTAGGGTCACACTCATTATTACTTTAGTCTGACTATTTATTTTAGGTATGCGGTTTGCTCTGATACAAATGAAACTTGCAATGGTGAAGTATTTGAAGCATTTCAAATACGAGCTCAACTCAAAAACACCCAAAGATATACAATATGAAGCTAGTCCAGTTGCTATTGAACCGAAGGGTAATGTTCTGTTTGATATAAAAAAAGTAGACATTGAAAATTATATTTGAATTAAATAATTATTATATACATGTAGGAGTGTATAGGCGAAAACGTTATTTCCAGCCAGACATAATGGTCTAAATGTGTACATTTCTGGAATTATATACATATCTATATTTTTAAAACGAGTTTGATTTAGTTGGATTTAGAACCCAATTCTTTAGATAAAACTGTTCCTGCCACTCAAATTAATAACTGCATACAAGCAAATTTCCATTTAGAATTTGGTCCGATCGAAAGTAAAGAAGAAGGAAAAACAGTGTCGACAGCAGCTCATGAGAATTCTTGAAAGCTACTAATAATATTCATCTGTATCCATACTTTTCAGGATTTGTCTATTCCATAGACTTTAGAAAAAAAATGTAAAATGAATATTGTATAATAACGGACAAAAATTTTAATCATCAATTCTTGAACTTGATCCATTAATGCATTGAAGGAAAAATGCATTAAATATGATAAGCACAAAAGGCAAATAATTAAGGTTAGCGTGTGTAAGTAGCAAACAACGAACAAAGACAAATCACTACTATTCAAAATGACCAGACAAGAAATAATGTATAATTGCAAAACAAATTCAAGTACATTAACTATAACAATCCAATCACTCTCGTAAAAGATTCTATTAATAAGTTAAATGGCTAAATATAGCATTATCAGTTACACCAAACCAATTAATGTTGCGATACGGATTTTTTAAACTCGAAACATTTATTTTAAATGCCATCAAACCAAATCTGGAATACACTGAATATACATCGTGTTTCCGAAAGGTTGTAAATAAATTTTAGACAAATTCTTCCTTCTGTTCAAATATGATGATCGCAATCAACTTAACTCAGTGCAAAAGTGAATAATTTGTGAGATGCAGAGCAAAATGGTTTAAAACTTCAATTTGAATTTTACATTTTAAATAGCTTCTTGAAATCTACTTTTATGTGCAATAGAACAAACAAGTTAACTGCAATACGTGTAGTACTTTAACACAAGATATACGTAAGAGGTGATTTGAGCAATCGTTTTCAATATTTTCGAGTCTAAACAACAGAAAGTTCAATTATGAAAATGCTCATAAGCCAAGCTTGGTGTTGACTATTTCATAAAATATTCCCAGGGGAAAATAACGCACTTTGTTTCATATACAATCAGTCACCGTCCAAACTGTGAAACTGAAATGTCGCACCTAAAAATCCCCTTGGTCAAGCAACTCGTTTGTTTACTTTATTATCTCATTATGTAAACAATGATACACTCCTCTCCGTGCGAGTCATTATGTTCAATAAATTGCACCAGGCGAGCAAAACTAACCCAAATGAATCCAAATAACCCAGACAAACCGAAACTAACCCAGACAACATTTGGGTAAGCTGTAGCTTACCCAAAGGTGGTAGATATTTATCTAACTGTTCTCAAGAAGTAAATTTGAACGTTTGCTGAAAGTTATATTATACTATTCATACACCCTGTAAGATAGACGACTAAATTTTTCATGGCTTCGACACGACTCGTCCTGACCGGAACCAAAATTTAAAGTGTCAAAACAACTATAAGTTCTGGTTCTGGTTCAAAAGAAGACGATCGGGCCAAAATTTTATTAAGGAAAAATGTGTGACTCCCCTGCTATTGATCGAAAAAAGTTATGGTTTTGTGTATTTCTTGAGAATATCGTTTTAAATAGAGATGATAACATAATGGCTTTAGTTAAAGTAATGTATTTAAAAAGTGGGTTGAAAAACAAAATAAAAAAACGTCCTAAAGTACAACACTAAACTTTCTGTTACAAATTAAATTTTTTAAATCTAGATATTTGAAGGACAAATCAGCTCTTCCATGTGTGTGTACCAGCTCTTCTAAGTATTGAAAAACGTAATGCGATAACATATATAGGCATTACACATTGAAAATACAAAGAAAGACCCAACTAAATAGTCAAGATATTGTATGTATTTTTATGAGACTTTTGTCAAATGACTTATCTTTCGTATATAAATTTTTCATTTTATTAATATTTTTCATATATATTCATATTTTTCGATGCCTTTGTTTCGAGTGTTTAAGGGATCAGATGGGTGGCAAATTTTGTTCCGCGGCTAATAAAATATATAAATTGAACAATCTAATAAATAAATAACGGGTTTTGGCAAAACAGCTTCCTTCTATTGAGATCACCTTACCCTAACTCATGTTTTAATTAGAATTTTTGCAGTTTGTTAGCTAAGAAAAATTTTGTATTTGAGAATCGGAACGACTTTTAATATACTAGTTAATAGTAAGTTATTTTAATATAAAATGTAATACAAATGTAAAAATCAGTGCAGCCCAACATTTAATGAAACAAAATAACACGCGAAACTTTCAAAACACACACAAACTTTTGAAATGGCCCCTACTAATTTTTTTGGTCCTGTTTAGTTTTAGTTCTGTTTTTTAGTCCCTTTAGTTTGGTATCTTATTGTTTAACTAAAGCAAAATTTTCAAGCTGGACCAAAAAACTTTGTTGGTGCCATTTAAAAAGCCTAATTTTTTTACATCGGCATAATGAAAAATGTGCACTGAAAAAAGCGGTCAATGAAGTCAAAGTTTAGATTATTATTATGGCTAAGCTGCTGATGGAAGAGGAACCGGATTTACGGGTGTTCTACATCGAGCATTGAATCGTTCAAGTTAAAATACATATATAAAATAAATATCACGTAATAAAAAAATCGATATCAAAATTTAGAAGAAACTGTGGTAATAAATTAAATTGTAAAGGTAGAAAAACCGAGTAAAAAATGTTGTTTTCGTAAATGGAACAAATCCCTATTGAGAATACAAGACCTGTTTAATTTAAAATGTAATTCACAGAGGAAAACACCAATAAATGCAACAAATTACCGTCCAAGACAATAGAAAGTGTAATTCACACAAAAACGACACTTGTTTTACAAATTTGCTGTTTCATTCGTATTAAAACAAGAAATTGAAGTATCGCACTAATTACATGCACTAATAGAGCAAAATATATGTCAAAAATATCTAAAAGCGATCTTCCAGGGAAAATGTAAAACCAAACGAACAAGCCTGGAAACAAAAAAAGGTGTTTAGTGTAGGAAATAATCCCAAGCTCCATTGAAATTGGAATGTAAAAAAGCCCTGAAATATATGTTAGCTATCCAAAAACCTCCGCCAGTTCCAGCTAAGTGTTTGGAGAAATGCCTACATTTTTTCAGACACCCTGCATATTAGAGATATATCTTACCAGGTTTCTGCATGTTGGGGCTCCATCCTGAACCATTTCCGTATCGGCTGTGATTCACTTGCTCCAAAAGTTCACTTTAGATAAACCCATCAAACACACTCTTACTTTTCAGCATCAAAATACCAATATTTCGATATTCGATATATTCCCGATTAAATATGACCACGACTTCCAATACACGCAAAGAAACTGGGAATTCATTTCGTTCCACACTTCCGTCACTTAATCGTTCTACTCGCCTGAATGATTAACATTTTTTTTATTGAGCAAGTCTATGGAGCTGCAAACAAAAACTCGACAAATATAAACAGGACAAAGATAAACAGACCAGGCTCGCAAAAGCTGGTAAATTTTTGAACAATCCAGAACCTGAAGGTTTTCTTTGAACTCATGCGTACATCGCCGGTTTCAGGGGAGAGTGTTGTACCTTAGGACGTTTTTTTATTTTGTTTTTATACCACTTTTTAAATACATTACTTTAACTAAAGCCATTATGTTATCATCTATTTAAAACGATATTCTCAAGAAATGCACAAAACCATAACTTTTTCAGATCAATAGCAGGGGAGTCAAACACTTTTCCTTAATGAAAGTTTGGCCCGATCGTCTTCTTTTGAACCAAAACTAGAACTTATAGTTGTTTTGAAACTTTAAATTTTGGTTCCGGTCAGGACGAGTCGTGTCGAAGCCATGGAAAATCCATTTAGTCGTCTACCTTACAGGGTGTATGAATAGTATAATATAACTTTCTTATTTTAAATGTAAACCCGTAATTTTTTTAACATGGTTGTATGGGCCTTCCAATTGCCAGTTTGAGCCACCCTAGTTTTGTTAACTAACTCTTAAAGTTTTGGACATATGTCAATTGTTTAAGAAAAAACTGCCAATACAGGTGTTTACGGAACAAGCCTCAGCAACAACAAGAATAAAATTAACGGTTTTAAATGTAAATCCAGATTTGCTAAATCGCTAGCTGGAAGTCCCAGCTAACTCCCCATAAGACGCCAATTTTGTAAGATATGGGTGCATGCAGCGTACAAACATTCAGACGAAAACGATCGAAAAATCAGTTTTATCTAAATGGCACCTACATACTTTTTTGATCCTCGTTGAAAATTGTGCTATGATTAAACAATAAGAAACTAAACTAAACAGGACCAATAAGTGAGTAGGTGCCATTTAAAAAAATTGATTTTTTTGTTTTTTGCAATGTTTTGTAGGCTGGGGAGCTTGCTTGGGGAACTACCTACCAAATTTGGAACCGTTTTTATTTTAGAATTTAGAACCGTTCCGTAGATTTAGCTGGTTCCGTAAAAATCTGTACACCTTGTATAGCTAGAGGGCTAAATATTCTTCAACTGGTTTCGGCACTAATCGTTATCAGCGGAAACAAAATTTGAAGTCTCTACAACAACTGTAAGTTGGACAACTTCTATCGCACGGTCTAGGTAAATCACTTTGTCTAAAAAAGAACAAAATTTTATTAACTACAAACTTGTCTCGTGTCGTGTCTGGTTCTCGCTTATATTAACATCCAAAAAAAGTGTATCATTTTTTGTGTAGTTTGCTTTCAACATGACCGAGTGGGGTATAAAAATATACGTAGGTGAAGATTCCTGCGGTTCGTCCTCATCCTCGTCCCCACTTGGTCGTTTTGTCTTTATGAATTTTATAAAATCCTTCTTCTAAAATAAAAGCTTAATCACCTCACGAAGGCAGTAGATCTAGGATTAGTAAAAATACCTGACTAGTTTCTGTTAAGTCTCTTAAGGAAATTTGGCCCTCAATTATACAGGGCCATGCCAATAAGGGATCGTATTTTCCTTTGAGCACATGTATGCAGGCCAAAGCGTATCTGCCTTTCCACTTGTTCAGTCCGTTTATGTACAGTAGTATCTAAAATTAATTTGAGCTCATGCGAATTTTTTACAGAAATACCATTTACCCTAATTTTATATCCATAGCGATGCGTGTAGAAAATAGGGCTTTTCAGAACAATGTCGCTCTCTTTCGCTTTCTGTAACTTAGATTCGACTTCAGTTATTCGCCATACTAGTCTTTGGTAAGTTGAGCTATCGCTGCTGCCTAAGTCTGCAAAAATATCGTTTCAAGCCGCCATTATATCAGAAACTTTATGTCATAGCACACCTTCTAAAATTTCAACGTTTACTTTCATCTGATTTAGTTCTTGTTGCACTTTCCCAAAGTCCCGTTCCATAATTTCGATTTTCTGCGAAGCTTCTGAGGAGATTTGGCTCACTGTTCGAAGCTCGAACACTAAAGCTAGAGTTAATCAAATAATATATAACCAACCCTATTGAAGATGTGTCTTAGTACTACCAGCATATTTTGCCTTTTGTTCGTCAATAGCCTGTCTAACATCCGATATGTTTCGAATGGCCTCTTGAATAACACTGGTCTGCTGGTGCCACATGTTTTCAAACGAGGCAATCTGTTGATTAAATGTCGCTCTAATGTCCTCCAGATTAGTCGCAAAGTCCATTTGAGTCTTCCTGAAATGCGAGCTGTCTTTGAACAAGGTCTGCTTTAGCAGGCTTAAGTCCATTTGAAGATTTTGCAGGTGAATAAGTTTTTCTTGAACAAACTCCCATTTTTTCGCTGACTCTGTTTTCAGTGTATCGGCTGATGACAAGGAACTCTTCAAAGCAGTGATCTGGAAATTTGAATAGGGTTTAACTGATCGGCGAAACTGAGAAGAAGTTCAATTTTATTCGAAGAAAAAATGAAATTTGGTTGAGTTTTCGGAAGAAAAAATGCAAGTGATTGTAAGAATTTACTTGTGAGTCGACGTTTTTCTTCCATTCCGAAATAAAGCCGTTAAAATAGTTGGCTTTTTGGATAGAGAGCGAATGCTGCTTTAGAGTGGAGCGCATATCTTCAATATTTCCTAATGCACTAGCAGTAGTAGCTGAATTCAAAGATGCATTTGCTTGGGTTTGATTCAGGGATGCTACTTTAGTTTCCAGGCTAGAAAAACGCTTGTGCAACTTCACGATTTCTTCTTGTAGTTTGGGGTGATTTAATGTTGTCTTTCCATTGCGATCTAAAACGCAAAACTCGAAATTGAAAATAACAATTGAACATAAAAATGCCGAGCGATTAGATGGGAAAAATCATGAACGGTTGCAGACAGATAGTTAATAAAGCAATAAGAGTTAAGAGAAGTTCGAAGAGAAGCTTTTATGTTCAAAACCGCTTTATCTGCGGTGTTGAAATTAAAAATCTATTAATTTCAATGAAGAACGCCAAAAGCAGATTTGCTTCAATTTCAGTTTATACAATTTCCTCGCCCATTTTTGAGAATAATTTCTGGTTATTGCCGAATATTTGAAAATTTTTACCAGAAGAGTTATTTGCTTCTGTTGCAGCAAGTAACACTTTCACATGTATGGACCATTTTCAAATACTTCCTAGACTCCTGACGGGTTTTTTACTTACCCAGGGAATAAGCGTTGAAAGTACCATTTGACGGTACCTTGTCCACATCTAGATTTGCAGATTTTCGAAAATTATTATTGCATTCAGCCTTGTGTTTGGCCAAATCGGCCCTTTGAATGTAGGAGCCGCATTTAAACGGGCAGGGAATGAGCACTTTGGAGCACAACGTGCTGTGTCCCTAAATTGCAACAAAAACTAAACGTAAAATAATACGAAGCATAATTAATTTATGTGAATCTCTAATATGGCAAATGCGTAATTAAATAGATATATTTAAAACGGTCCATTTCTCCTAATAGAAGTATTGAAATTACCATTTCCGTTTCAGTTTTGATCAATTCGTTGCAAAAGTAACAGGTGAACGGGCGTCTATTATTACTCATATCTATTTCAATTCACCTAACACACTCTTCAAAGCAAACTGAGGTATCTGATTAAAAACCATTAATTCGTATCAGTAGAGATAAGATAAAACGCAAAATTTTGGTTGATAATGTATTAACCAACTAACTAATTAAACGACTGGTAATAATGATGTTGTAATCACAGATTCAATTCAGATAGACTAAACAAACAGATTCTTTTAAATAATGCGTTATCAATCATACAAAAATAAATCTGATTGTATTCGATTTTATTTTCGTTCGTTAATGTTCACCATTTTTGTCAGGTTTTTGAGCGATTATATCCAAATTTATTGTGAAAAATGTAAAAAAGTTATTATTTTTACTTTTAATTAACTGTACGTACGTAAAGTACATTTTACGCCTGGTTTGGAATGTGACCCCTTTAACCTCAACTACTCCAGTAGAAAATGTTTAGTTTATTTTATGAAATGTGACGTCAGTTGTTAGTTGTGCAATATTAGCACCTTGAAGGAGACAAGAAATGAAAATTGTCGACAGCTTGGTAGCCGAGAAGTTTGATTCTTAAGTACTGCCCAGACTGAGTCCTCAAAACAGCAATTTCCCTTTCATCTCGATTTAGTCGAGAAATCGTTACCTTATAATTTTGTAAAAGTTAAAAAGGTCCATTTGGAAAAAACGGAACAATTTTTGTTCTGCAAATTTAGTATAATTTTACATCTAATCTAATCAAGCAGTACGTGAAACATTTCTGGTTAACTGAAAACCGAATATTTTAAGAAAAATGGCAGTGAAAACCATTTTGAAAACTATTTTTGCTACGTGCATCACAAACCTAAGCTGAGACATGAGATAAATTACAAGACCGAATAAATTAATTTTACAATATTTCGATTAGCACGTAGCCTTTATTTAATACTAGCGGAGCGACCTGTGGTTACGTGTGCAATTTTTAGCTGTTTCCCATAGACTTACATGTAAATTGTAACTCAAAAAACTAAAGGAGTTGTTGAGAAAGTTGAAAAGAGTCAGGAAGTTACTATCCAATAAACTAAGAAACCTACAGAATTTCAGCCTTGTAGTTCGGTGCGATGGTGGTTAAAGTTGGAGTTTTTATGGACAGACAAACAGACATACATTAATTTTTATACATATAGAAAAGAAAACAATGAAAGCGATAAGCTTTCAAAGTAATAACTATTAAATTATACAAAACTAAAACTTGTTTTGAAATCATAGAAAATTATTTTGGATCTTGAGGACTTCAACTTGAAATTTTCAAAAAGTTCCTGAGAAAGAATGCTATTCGAAAGTTTCCTCGCCGGTAAAGCCATATTTGATCTGCTGATTGCAAAAGTTTCCACTCTTCTGTCGCTGAAGCGAGGAGATATTAAGTACGAAAACGTGACGTGACATTTTCCTCATTCTTCTCTTATAAAGGATTTTTATTTGGTTTACTCAAGTTGCAAATTGTAGACAAGAACGTTTAAACTTAAAACTTGGCAAGGAGAAAAAAGTTATTAGTTTTAAAAAGCAAGAGTTTAAACTTTTGTTGCTGTCACGTGGAGCGAGTTTTTACAAATATAAATCAGAAAACGCTTATTTTTTTAAACCTCTAATCTTCCACCGACGAACACCAAACGCTTGGGTAAAACTAAACTTTTGTTGATTTTACAAACACGAGTGAATTTGGTTATTTTCCGAACCGCCGAAAGAATTTTATTTTGACTGGACCTTTAGCGCTTTTGGGTCTCTAGCGATTTTTAGCATCGATTCTTTCGGACGTTACTTTCCGAGGTCAGCAAATGCACCCAATTCCTTCTCCCAAAGAAAACAAGCAAACCGAACCAACTCAATACCCTCTAATCCCCAAATTTTGAATCTAAAAGCACCTCAGCCCCTATCACTTTTCTGAGTCCGAAACTGCTTAAACATTTTAAGTTCCAAAATATCCGTAAACAAAACATTGCGGAAATCCACATTAAAATCTTAAACAGACCTAATTCCACCGCCTTAAAAACTGTAAATCATCATGATTAACAGATATTATGTTACTTTCCGGAAAAACCAGTTCCTTCATGTAGGTACTGTATTGCACCTCAGCCTGCCAGCTGATTCCAATATCCAAACGAATCTCCCTAGAAAGTTCTCAACTTTTCCATTGGAACTCATCAATCACACTTCGGATAATAAGTTTAACTTAATTTCTTGCAAACTAAACTTATATTTATTTCAAAATAATCACATTTTGTAAGATCGAGCCTCAGAAATAATCACAGGGTTTTACGTATTAAGTAAAGTGCTAAGTAGTAAATTTTTGTAAAATACCAGATGTAAATACTCGTTGTAATTAACAGCCATTTAAATCACTTAATGTGAATTTATACAATTCAGCATTTAAAATTAATGATCTAAAAGGAATGAATCAATGTAACAACTTGGCAAGAAAACAAAAGTTATGCATTCATTTTTGCAAAACGCCCTTCAAAACGGATGATTCGTGAAAAGAGTCAATGTTTCCTTACAACTAAGTTTAACTAAAGTGGACAGATATTTTTCTAGTGTAGAAAAACCTAGCGCCTTGAACAACAATGTTTAAAATCGATTCAGATAAATCTTAAAGCGTCTATATATCAATTAATATAAATAAAAACAGGCATTTTATGTAAAGCACCATTTTCAGAATAGACAGGAATCAACTAACTTATACCTAACGTGTTGCTTCATATCACGAACAAATAAAAAATAAGTAGAATAAGATAACAACCGTCCATGAATATTGAGCAATTTAAGATTCAGCCTATCATAAATAAATAAATAAATACAGGCAAATCATATTTGCAATAAACCGCCTACACTGACTACACAAAAATACAGGTAAATACTTAGAAAAAAGCTGATCAAAAATAATGTCACTATAGAACTTTGTCCCTTGTACGAGCAATTTTATTGAACAAATTACTTAACATACATACGTGCTTAAAAGAATAGCAGAGCAAATGCATAATGACTAGCAATCTTTGATCAGTCTATTAAAACAATTTGTTCCTCCTAAACTTTGTCTAATACTAATGTTCTTTCCCTACACTCACAGGCAGTATCGTTCATGAGCATTATTTTCCCGCAACCTTCTTCTCCATTTTGGTAGTAAAAGTTGTACGAATATTGGAATGTAGTGGAATTCGTGGGCGCACATTCATGTTCGTTAGAGTGGCAGCATCCTGATTGATGGCACCGATGTAAGACAACGAATGGTTTTTCGAACTAAAACACAAAACGTGAAGAAAATAATTAGAATTTAGCTATTTCTATATCTTCATTTTATTAAATTTAGCATTTAGTTGTCGGAAAATGATTCAATAATGCTCCATTTTTTTCATTTAAGTAAAATAAACAGTTTAAGGTTGACAATTCGAGATTCGTTCAAATTAATTTTTATTGAATCAAAATTGACACAGGATTGTAATTTTCTTAGTCACTTCCACATTGATATTTGTCAAGTAAATTGTATCAACAAAACTCATTTATCCATTAATCATGATCCAGTAATCAGCTTCCTTGTTTATTGTCCTGTTCATTGGCTATAAAATTTCCCATTCCAACCCGCTGATTGTTTCAAGATTTACCTTTATCTAAATCCCCAAGTCTACCTTCAAACGCTCTCCAACAGAGTTATTGGATTGGAATGTTAAAACAATAACTTTTTACCTCAAATATCTTAAAATACAGCCCTGATAAGTGCGGATGAAGCAATCCCTACAAAGGTAATGACCCAAATACATTGCAAATGTGACTCAAACCGAACGTTAATGCTCGATAAACAAAGTTTGCAATTCACAGACAGTTTTATTCACGATTTTAAAATATATTTATATATTAAAATCCCACCGAAATCATGTTTTACCTACATAAACAGAATATAATGCTCTAGATTTTTTAAATTGAAATTGTTTGAAAGATATCTCATATTATTTTATCCAATAATTAAAGGTAAATGCCTTAGCTCTACAATAAAGTCAGTTTTCGAGATGATTTTCACAATTTTAAATTTCGCCGACAATGTGCATATAATAACTACACATATGCATAATAAGCATATATTTAAAATGTTCTTTAATAGCATCAACCATAAATAAAAATAAAATTTATGATTCTTCCGTGCCTGTGCCATCTTTTAAAAAAACACATTTTACTTGTAATATTGATTCTACTCAGTTCGCAAATTAAACAGATTAATTTATTGATCTGTAACTTAATCACAATAATGTAGTAATGGATGTGTACGCCCTAAATAAATAACGTAATCGTAAAGTACGTACAGTATATTATTAAATAGCGACATCGAAATGTTTTTTGTGGAATTAATTTTATAATTGGGAATTTTTATTTTTTTCTTCTTCATGGTGATGCCTGGTTTGGAATGTGACCCCTTTAACCTCAACTGCTCCAGTAGAAAATGTTTAATTTCTTTTATGAAATGTGACGTCAGTTGTTAGTTGTGCAATATTAGCACCTTGATGGAGACAAGAAATGAAAATTGTCGAAAGCTTGGTAGCCGAGAACTTTGATTCTTAAGTACTGCCCAGGCTAAGTCCTCAAAACAGCAATTTCCCTGTCATCTCGATTTAGTCAAGAAATCGTTACCTTATAATTTTGTAAAAGTTAAACAGGTCCATTTGGAAAAAACGGAACAATTTTTGTTCTGCAAATTTAGTATAATTTTACATCTAATCTAATTAAGCAGTACGCGAAACATTTCTGATTAACTAAAAACCGAATATTTTAAGAAGAATGGCAGTGAAAACCATTTCGAAAACTATTTATGCTACGTGCAACACAAACCTAAGCTGGAAAAATAACTTAACAAATACTATTAATCTGTATAAATAAATATAAAATGTTTCTATTTTAGTTGACTGCATTGATTTATTCAAATTGATTTGAGACATCAGATAAATTAAAAGCATAGCATTTTAATGAGCACGTAGCCTTTATTTAATACGTTTAATAGTATAACCCGTGGCGTTGCCCACGTTTACATGTAGTTACGTGTGCAATTTTTAGCTGTTTCCCATAGCATGGCATGTAAAGTGTAACTCAAAAACTAAAAGCGTTAGGAAGATGAAAAATGCGGCAGGAAGTTACTCTCCAATAAACGAAGAAACCTACAGAATCAGTAGCTCGATGCGATCATGGTCAAATTGGGAGTTTTTATGGACCGACAAACAGACATACATTCATTTTTATATAACTATATAGAAAAGGAAACAATGAAAGCAATAAACTTTCAAAGCAAAAACTATTAAATTATACAAAATTAAACCTATGAAATCATAGGCAGTAATTTTGCATGTTGAGGACTTAGATTTCAAATTCTCAAAAAGTTCCTGAGAAAGGATGCTATTCGAAAATTTCCTGGCTGGTAAAGCAACATTTCGCCTGTTGATTGCAAAAGTTTCCACTCTTCTATCGCTCAAGCGAGGAGATATTAAGTATGAAACATAGACGTGACATTTTCCTCTTTCTTATAAAAGATTTTTATTTGGTTTACTCAAGTCGCAAATTATACACAAAAACATTTAAACTTTAAACTTAGCAATGAGTATTCGATGAAACAACGGTTGAAGATTGAAAAATAAAAAAACCCCAACACGCTGTGAACTGGAAAAGTTCATAATTACCACATACATAAGGAATTTGTTCATAATTTTACCATTTCAGCCGTCAGAGAGTGCAGAAAGCACCGAATAGTAATTTTTGTTTGGAATTTGATTTAATGCGAACTAATTTTGACACAATAAATTGGAAAAAGATTTACAGCTCTTCACTTCAACAGCCAAAATGTTGGCTTACTCCTGAGGAAAGTCTCAAATGGCCATTTTCGTGAGGGCTTTTTTGAGAATATCTCAATGTCCAGCGTTTGTTGGTAGATTTCTTTATGCACGGCTGGTTCTGAAAATTACGTTTTACAGCGTTGGGAGCTGCCGATTTCAGTAACTAAAATGTTGCTTTATAACTGAAGAAAATTTGGAATGGCCCTAATCAGGGATTTTTTAAATTATACTTCCATATTCAGTGCATAAGTATTTCTAGATGTTTTCGTGCCCGTCTAGTTCTAAGAGTTAATGCCTTCTCAGCGCTATGGGTTCAGTAGATCAAATAGTGCTTAAAATAATTTAAAAACCTAAATCTGTTTTTCCAAAATGTTTTCAAATTCCGGCGCTTAATTGCAGATTACTTCATTCAAGTGCAACTGTGAGAATTAATGTCGCTTTATTCCATTTACATGAAAGTGATAGAGGTTATGAATTTTTGCCTTCAGCATTCAAGCCTTCGATTTATAAATAATTAACAAAATTCTCGATTTGCCACCTTTGACGTAAGTATTTGTTAGACCTTTTCCAGCATTTGTTCCTGTATTTATTCATGCAAATCCCACATTACAATATACAATTTTCCAGACGTGAATAGCAAAAATAATTTCAAACCAAGAACCGACAATCAGTGACACAAGAAGAATTTTTTAAATAAAATGTGAATACTCACCAATACAGCATCGTCGATTAAATCCCTCAATAAAAATGCTCGAGGTTGAGGGCGCCCGCAGGGCATTGGATCTGGATCCGGTTCCTCAATCGCGTTTGTGTCACAAGAGCCAGATGGTCTTCCCGAAATATAAATTATCATGGTTATCAAGATCACACTAATTGCATATATTGAGAGAGCAACCGAACACGCCATGATGTTACCCGCAGTACTCCTGGATTGGAACTGACTTATCTAGGTGATGGGGTGATGAAGTGTGACGTTAAATATACTCCAATTAAGGGATTCCCAGAACAATGAATAAGAGGAAGAATACAGGTGTCACTCTTTTTACAATGCAAGAATATGTAAGTAGTTATCATCTGTCCAGTGATCGCGAGTTAACTAAATCTATCTTTCGGTCGAAGAAAACGACATGAATACTCGCTACGATACTGTTCGATGTAATGAAGACCAGTGGAAGTTCGTTGAATAAAGGAATATTTTATATCTGAGCAAAAACAATGTATCTACTGGGTGAGCCATCGAAAAATTTTGTGAGGGTTTGAGATAATTGAAAAACGCTAGGAATAGTTCAATTTAAATTGAAAGTGGGCGCATAAAATTAGTATGAAGGCAAATGATGCAGAAAACGACTAATCGAAATATCTGAAATGTGGTGTGGTCTAAAAGGGTCTAGCGGATTTTAAAACAATGTGCTACTCGACACCCCTTGTTTTCTTAAAAAGATCAAATAAATCTGAATGTTTTCCTGCAAAGGCTTACAAAATTAAGAAGAACGTTATCAGTGGTCCACGCTGTATAAACTGAATATCTAAAGGTGATAGGCCAAGAGCGACATAGTTAACATTAATTTCGTTGTGTTTTCCGAATTCAAATGAAATCATCAATAGTTTTTTCTATTTAAAATCGATAATTTTTTTAGAGATACAACTCTAAAATGGTTTATTGATTTTAATGTAAAAAGTTGCAAGTTCATTAGATATGTTAAAATGATTGGGAAGATTGCCTTGTGCTGTAGGTTAATAAATAAGGTGAAAATAAAAAGTTTGAAAACTTAAAAAAGGAGTTAAAATCGTTTCAACATCTGACAGACTTTTGATGATAAAGTCACGTTTATGTTAGCTTAAAATTAAATAACTCGAATAGTATGATATAAAAATAGTATTCGAAAATGCTCAATAATATTTTATGCAAAATCATTCTATAAAATGGAGTTAGTTTGTCGAGGCATTCATGCACTAACAATCGTTATAAATAAACAGTGAACAACGGTCAAGATCTTTGGCACAGGGGAACGACTTCTCGGATGAAAATATTTAAAAAGTACCAAATGTAAGTTTTGTAGGGAATGAGGAATATAAAATGTCAATCTAAAATTATACATTATGATTAGCAAAAAAGGATTTGTTGACTGTTCTCTGGACGACTTTGCTGGTTTTGCGAATGCAACTGCTAAATATTTGTTTGGAATTATCGTTATTATCGTTATGCGTCGTCTATTTAAAAATGGGCCCAACCTAAAAGTTGATCACAATTATTGCATTCCTCTTAACCTGGTTTTGGTCATGCATGTTAATCCAGTTTTCAATTGTGATATTTAATAAATTAGTAAAGCGATAAAGGGGTGTATAATTGTTGTCTGCTTATGAAACATTTTCAATTACTAGAAAATACATAATTCACAATAATAGTAGATATGGGCTCTCAATAGATGCTGTAATTGAAAACATTGTATATCTCTCGTATATTTGTAGAATGTTAATAATAGCGATAACATTTCTGAACCATTAATAACTGTAAGAAAATTGATGATTCAATTCACAAGATCAATTCACATTAAATCGGGCTTTGAAAAAACACTTAGTAAATATACAAGTATGCAACTAAATTCAATGAAAATGGTCACAAATAAAAGACGCAAACAGAGAACAAGTTTAGGGATTTGCAACAGACGCAGGAGGCAGTGTTAACATCAAAGAACTTCTGAGTTCTTGAGACAGTGATTCATGCCATTATGAACGTGATTCATTTTTTCCTTCGGATTTAACTGCTGAAGAAAACCGCGCTATTGCGTTCCCATAAAGGTTAATTCCCTATTCAACTTTATTGACTATTCGTGGGCTTCTTAGTCATTCCACTTGAAATTCAGCTTCTGATTTACAATTAATTTATTGTAAAATTAGCCAGTCTGGTTCATTATTGGCCATTTCTAGTAAACCCAAATAATAAAGCTGTAATTTTTCGGAATAATTTGCATAATGACTAGGGTTCTATAATAAATGAATCTAATTAATTTGCAGGTAAATTGGTTGGTATGTCAGCAAGTAACAGAAAATTTAAAAAAAGAACGCCAGTACAAGTACGTTTAAACTAATTGTGTCGATTTATTTAATATTTATAGAAAACGCACCCAAACATCGTCTGGCAACGTAAAAACGTTCCAATTTGGCCTTGTTAGAATTTAGTGGTTTTCCATTTTATTTCTGGACTGAGAAAATTCAAGTAGAAATTAAAATTGATGATTTTCAACTTCAACTTTTAGCACTTTGTGCATTAGTGTTATTAACATCTTGAAATAATTAATCTATTTATGGTTTTGGGAATCCGTCATTTGTAGAGCAACTGCAGCCTTTGATGAAATATTTGAGGAAGAAAATCTAAGTAATGAGTATATATCGGAGATACCATTGTTAGGGGTGAAGTCGGATGATTTCTTTAGTTTTTTATTAATAAAAAGTATACTTTTGAAAGGATATAAAAAATTTATAAAATAATTTAGCCTTCCGTGTCTCCTCTGTCGAATTCCATAATAAAGCAAATAAAATTTTTATTCCCCCCAAGTTTTTCTTTAGATAAAGGGTGTCCGCCGGCACCCCTATGTGTGAGGTAAAGGCGGGCGGCCCTTTACCTTCGTCTTAGCACCTAGCAAGAGGCGTCTTCTTATTCTTATTAATTTTGTCTTCTTCTTGTAAAATTATGCACTGTTTGCCATGTTTCTTCGTTTTTAGTCCCTTTTTCTGAACGTGTAAGATTAATTTTGTAAACTTTTTCTGCTTTGTCGGATATCTTCCAGTGTTCTAGCGAAGTTTTCTTTATTATAGTTCTTAAAATTAATACCGATTTTCTTTTCATACTGCCTGACCATAGGATCCGCCCTCACCTCTATCCGTGTCCGCCATCACTTTTTGTCACATTTTTTTAATCACATCGATTAAAAAATGGTAAATGGGTAATCGTTCAAGAGCTTTCTGATGGTGATCCAGACTGAATAGTCAAATTTTGTGATAGATTTGCAGAAAACTCTTAGTAAACCGGGACATGTAAGCAACCTGTCTTGAGTTAGTTATATCCACTGTCCTAAAAAGTTTCATGTCTGGGCTCGTATTATTGGGTCGACATTTATAGCGGAAACATTCAATTGTAAATTTTGATAGAGCCTGTAATTAGTCGCCAACCAGAAAACCAGGCAGACCACCAATAAAACCAATAATATGCTACATTTTCAACATGCCGACTCTCCTCTTTATCTTCTTCTACTTACGCAATGATAAGTGGCCACCAAAATCACCAGGTCTAAATGCACTTTAATTTTAATTGCGAAAAAGAGTTCATTCAAACTTGACGCCGTCTAGGAAAACGTTTGCAAATGTTATTTAGGAATGTAAAAACACGTTCTATTACGTACTTCGTTAATGACAAATTTTTTAAAAGTTTTCATTTTTCAACTCGGTAATTGCTTTTGCTTTTGAATGGCTTTAAAATAGTGCGGGTAGTTCATCTGCGGGAACCGGTTCCAAAGAATTTTTCTTGTCTTTTTTAGCAGATATAGTTTAACAAAACAGTTAAAAAAATATTATTTTCATTAAGTCATTTAATAGCATGTTCTAATCGCGTGACTTTTAAATTTAAATTATTGTACATGAGCAAGTACAAGAAAACATCCAAAAATCCAACTAAAACTCTTAGCGAGACACTCTATTAGCACCATCTCTATTCCGTTTCTGCAAAGACCTGTTTTTTCAAAACCCAAAGCTAAAAGTTTGAATTAAACAGTGCAGCGGACTTTGGTTGCCAAAATTCGACAAACATCGCAAGCTTAACTGTAGTCTCACAGGTGGAGCCAAAACACAATATCCAGCAGTTTGGGAAATATTCTATTTTCGTTAAGAAAAACTCTTTTAACTAAAAACAACTATACATAAGCAACCACATATCGATTATTTGATATCGTTTTGAAGCCAATACCCACTCCCAGCAGCACTATAAGCCACAATAAAAGTATTTTATATAAAAAAACTTTATATAATATTTTAAACTCATTTATTTACTCTTGACAGCAAAATCTTCAACACAAACATGTGTTATATTTGAGTGCAATCGAAACAGGTGTAACCAAATGAAAACGCCCTATTCAATTTGGCATTGAAAACAAAGTTTAGTATCATCGTAAACATATCGCCTAAATGATTTCACTTTTAATTTTAAACTTGATTATGTTGGCGGCCAAAACAATATTTTTCAGAAAATAAATTGGGATGGGTTTACGCTTCTAATAGGTGGCCAGTTTCGTAATGTATATGTTAATTTTTGCTCAAAAAGAAACTAATAAAAATATATTAATGCAACTACTGTAACTACGTAAGTTTCACAATTTAAAAATTCAATGTGCCCACTTAACGCCTTACGTCTCCCTGGGGTTGAAAAATCCATGAAACCTGCCAATATAGGTAAAGAGGGATGACACTGAAACCAGAAATATTTCTTAGTTATAAACGTCATGATATTATTTAATACAAACAGAATCGATATTTTCCGATCAGCAGTTGTCTAATTCTTAGCAGTCAATGTAGCACTTTTCAGCTTCTATTATGCTCGATACTGTTTCCAATTGCTTCACAGTTAAGAGAAATAAATTAAATAATTTGAACGTTTAACTTATTTCCGAGTTACTTTCTGTTCGTTTTGTTCCATTTGTTCTTTAATGCCAAATATTAGTAGTTTAGAAGAAATGTTTTTAATTTTGCTTTTAATTTTAAACCAGATTTTATGTCGGCGCCCAAAACAATGTTTTTCAGAAAATAAATAGAGATGGGTTTGCGCTTCTGATAGATCGCCAAAGTCAGTATTTCTGGGTGCATTTCAAAGTTTGCAAAAAAATAAGAAAAAGATAAAATATATAAATCTATTATTCGCACTACGGTAGAATGAATATATACTGAGCTTACTAGTTCTTGAACGTTTATTACAATCCACTACAAACTTAAATCGTTTGATATTTGAAAAATGTAATGTGCGAAATTCTTCCAGACGTCGGAAAAAAATGGTTTATCTGCTTTAAACGTGCGAAAAGAATTAATGACTTTAAGAGTTCTGCGGTTAATATGAACAATCCATATACCACAACTAATGAGTAAAGGATTCGTTATGTACTTTTTTCAATACACGTTTACTACATTTTAAATGATGATTTCAGCAAACTGGAAGTTTCGATTGCAATGGGACAGGACCATGATAAATGAGTTAACAAATCACTGGAAAATCAACTCGAATACTTTTCCCAGCCATTCTTAAATACATATTAATCAATATATTACTCATGCTAGAACATCGGAAACCACACGAAGTTAAACGGGGAAACTAGACCGAACCTGATTAACACTCCATTAGTGGAGTAAGTGTTATTAAGCAGAAAATGTACATTATTTTAATTTTTGAATTCCTTAATCAGGTAAATTCGTTGCAATGAATGACACGAACCGTTTTCAGACGAGTTTCATAAATACCTGAATAATGTATAAGCTTTTGTCACTTCTTATGATGCATAATGTATTGATTGCTATTTTAAAACCTTCTCTTGGAAAAACACTTTTTATGAATCTGCAATAACTAGTCACTGTTAGAGTCGGGATTTCCTTTCATCTTAATCAAACTAAATCGCGATTTTTTATGTGTTATGCAGTTTCTAGGAGTAAAATACAAGGGGAGACCTTGTACATTTATAGCGATCCCAGTAAAAGTGAATATTTTTATTAAGTTTTGCCTTCTTTTAAAAGTCTATTATTTGCAATTTTGCAAAATTGTACTCACGTAGACAATGCTAAAACAACACTATCAAACTTCTAGTTTGTCCATTGCGATTCTAAACTCGAATTATGTTGCCAAACTTTTTTTCATTCTGCCAAACGATGTTGGAATTGATAGAAGAAAAATGAAAGAAGAATGAAAACTTAATAAGCTCGTCCAAAATTTATTATCCGATTTAATCAAATTTACTTACTTAGAAAATATGGTTGTGAATAATAGGTCAGGAGAATTGCAACGAAAAAAGATGGCTCTAACGTGACTTAGATAATTGATGACGAAGAGATGGGCTATTTGCATAAACAACAAAAAAGTGAAAAACAAATGTGAAATTCTTGGTTTTTCCCGGAAACAGTCGCATGTAATTCGGAAAGTATGCATTTTAGAGGAAAAATGTTTGCTTGTAAATTTGTTCGTTATGAAATTTTCTACACGATAGAGTGGGTCCGATATCCGTCGGTTTGAAACGTTTGCTGCGAAATGCTCGAATGTGCGAAAAAGGTATGCAAAAAAATCGGTAATTTTAAATTATTTATTTAACAATGAAAAAATCGAACTCAATCACGCCATAAAACGAGAGCCGTAAGGCCGATTAAGACCGGTCGGACAGTTTTTGCATAATGCAATTGTTAAATAACTTACCTGAAAAAAAGACCTTTCTTTTCATTTTGTGCCAGGCTCAAAGTTATGAATATTTTATTGCACCCGCGCTTTTACACCTTCTTAGATCCTTAAACCATCAGATACAATTGCTATAATAACAATTTTGCAATTCTAAATAACTTCTTGGGCGGTTTTAAAAATTCAAAAAAGTTTGGCTTTTAAGTAAATAAGCCTGTAAAGCGGGATTTGCGAGTGGGCAAAAATTGGAATACTGTTTTTATATAATTTCCGATTTTTTTCCAATCGCAATTTCCGCTTCAAAAACTAATTTATTTAAAATCCAAAATTGAAAAATTGTTAATATGGCAATTGTGTCACATGAAAATTGTACTTTCTGTCTTGGCTTTAGAAAACAAATCTGCAAAAATGCGACACCAAAGCATTCCTAATCGGCAATTGAACCTTGAAATTGCGACATCAATTAATGATCGTTTTCGATTATATTTAGAATTCTATAATAAAAATGTGTACAGTTGAAAATATTAATTCGAGTCGCATCTTTTTATAGACCACAAATTGAAATATGAATAATATCAGATTTTGGCACGGATTGTCTTGTCTATTTACGTATGCCACGCCGAGTCGAGTTGGCTAACTTCAACTGAATTAGGTCGCCTATTTGAGCATTCCTCCATACAATTTGAGTCAGTATTTTAAAAATATCAAACCAAACTAATAACCGATGACGACAGCAAATTATCGAATTCGCCAGATTTTGGTTGGTTAAATCTGATGAATTAATTTAATTGTTTACGGGTTGATAGAGCGTATTGTATAAATGAGCGCAGTAACAGATAATATAACATTCTCTTGGGGACAGCCATCGAACATAACTTACTATAATTAATAATTTCTTACGTGATTCATTGAAACGGGTATTATTTTTATACTTATCTCTAGTTAATAATAGCTACCCATATTAGGTGATATGGTTAGTGAATGGTTGAGTACTACTCAGAAAGGTCATCAATTTTCATATACAGATGCTATACAACCCTTGAAATTTATCTTTAGAAGAAAACTCATTTAACATTTCCTATGCACTTTTACTGCAATTGAATATTACTGCAATTAATTATTCTTCTTTCCATAGGTTGAGCGTTTTCAAGATTTTTTGAACAAACATGTACTCCAATTTACTACGGATTCTTTAAGGTTCTTATAAAGTATTGTTTAGATTTTTATGTGATGACATATATTTATTCACGATATACTGATTTTCGTTGTTTTGTGCAAAATTTGCTGAATAAGAATGGACCTGAAACAAAATTATAACCTGATCTTTCATGCGCCATATGTGTTATACTTTAAATACTATTTCGGCATAAAAATAAGTCAGATATAGTATACATATATTCTTCTTCTGATAATGTTGTGGGTTCCTGAATTTTATTTCTTTTAGTAAATAATCAAACAAAATGTTTAATATTATTTTATTCTTTTGTTGATGGTGTTCATTCTCCTTGATGTCTTTGAAAATGTTAGACAAAAGCTTAGGCAATAAAGTTAAGTAAAGTTTTAAAGACTGAATGAAATACTAGATCCACGATAGAAATTCTTAGACGGAGGCCTATGTTTAAACGGGCCATAATTAGCAACATTCGATACGCAGATGACACCGTCATGTTTGTCGATACTATTAGCACACCAGAAAGCAGCAAAAGATATTACTTAGAAACTGTAACTGCTGGAAAAAGGCGATTTATTATTCATGCTTAATTCAAAAGAAATTTCTGGGTTCCAGTCAATTTTATTGCTTACCATTTAAAATGTCACAAAAACGTTTCGGTGTTTTTCTCCACCATCATCAGTTTGGGTGTTCAATCATCAGTTCAAATGTTTTTGTGACATTTAAATGGTAAACAATAAAATTGACTGGAACCCAGGAATTTCGTTTGAAATAAGTTGAAATACTGTCAGGAAAATATACACATTATTCATGCTTCCAACTATTATAGTAGTAATTAAAGACAGAAGACCCTGGAAGAAGCCGAAAACCTTCGAGGAAGACTCACTTTTTAGTTTCCATTCCATGGAAATTACAATTTTCGTGCACCTTATGCCAACATGATTTTATAATTAGTTGACTGCGAATTCTTACTTATTTTTTAGCGATTCATTTGGCCGTTTTGCTGCCCATCGTAACGGTTTTTTGATTGAATCGCAGTGTTTATTCTGGAGTGATTCAAAAAATCAAACATGTTTTTTTAATTTGATTTAAAAATTCTCGTTCACCAGTGCCCAGCTTCCAAAACTTTCCTAATTCTTCAAATGCGTTCACCGCAAACCACAAATCTACATAAATTCTTGATTATAGACACTTTCAAACATTTTTGACCCTCTGAAATTTAACACTCTGCCCCGTATTACCAGTTGAACATTTGAATAATCTCACAAAGAAACTATCAGAAAAATGTAATTAATGACTAAAATAGCTCATGTGACAAATATTTGGTAAGGCATACCATCCTCATTAAAAAGCCATCTCAAAACGTCATCAGACATTAATCATTCGCGTTTGGCCAATCTCATAGGACCAATGCGAATTTGTGAAAAATAAAACAGACTTTGCGATACGGTCTGTCAAAGATGTTCGTGAAAAATCGCGGTAAAGTTGTTTTCCAGCCCACGTAAACTGCTTGAGCTAAGTTGGTCGTCCAATAGTTTTTCTCTGAATCACTTTTCACACAGATTCAAGCGTATCGTTTAGCAAAGCCAAAATTATTCACTAGCTAAAATTAACAATCTTGTTACTCCAGCGGCGGCCTTATAGCAAAACGCCGAGGCATTTGAGTCAAAAAGGCGAAAAATTACTTGAACCGTTAATAAATGAGTTAGATTCTGGTTACATGCCACAGAAATGTCTAAGGTGTGCACCTCAAATTGTAAATTCAATGCCAAAACAATTTCAAATTGGCTTCAGTCTGCTAGTTTTCGAACTCGTTGTCTAATTGCCAGCAAGCAAACAGCAAAAATTCAGCGTTAATTTTAATAATTTACGTACTCTTCATTAGAGGCAGGAAATTTAGTAGTGGTGCGGTTTTGATAAATGGGATAAATATTGTGGTCAAAATACCTAACAAAATGTGTTGGTTTTCCGCTCAAAACTCTGGAAACTCACCTGAAAATGGAAAATTACACACTGATGCGTTCTGCCTCATTTAGTATGTTGTACACTTCATGGAACGCACGTTGATTTAAATAATCATTGGCGACAGATTCTTTAAAAATATATGAAATGTTTAATTTTTTAAGAATAGTTCGGTTTTCTCAATTTTTCTTTTTTCTTTTTTTTTTTTCTCAATTCTTTAGCAAAATTTTCAAGGAAGGTATAAGGACGACTGTGATCCAACAAATGTCGAGATATAATTTTAAATTATTATAATTTTTGTAAATTTTTATTATCATTTTTGTTAATAAGTTGCTAACACTGTATTGAATTTATTTTTGAAATATTTGAACCAACAATCCCCGATTACAGCTCATTGAGGCGACAAATGAAAAATCAAAGGGTTGGCCAATCTTCGCTTTGTGTTCTGGTTTCTAACTCTGCCTGGTTTATTATTTAAATCAGTATTCATCTTTTACTAATACTCTAATACTCTTAGAGAGAGACGAGTTTTACTTGAAAAACTAAATATTTTGCCTGTCCAGTTTGCAAAAATTATTTTCAAAATGTATACATATAATCAAAACGAAGACGACAAATCAACTTCTTTCAAATAGTTTCCCAATTAAAGTATTTTCCATCCCAGATTTGCCAAAATCAATAATCAGCTAGTAAATATTTAAGCTTAGTTGCTTTGCTACGCCACTGGAAAAAATCAAAATATTCCCTATAGTTTTCGTACACTGTGCCAGATGAGAAGATCGCATGGGCGAATACGATGAAGCCATAAAAAACGAAGTGATTCACTTTCTAAATTGAGATTATCATCAATTAATTTTAAATACATAAAAGCAGATTTATTATTAGTCAATGCAGAAAACAAAATTGAAATAATCTGGAATCAGTAAAGAGAAAAAAACGAGTGAAAACATTGTGAAGCTGCGTTTTACAATCATGTAAAACTTTCGAAAATGAGGACTATCTTGATATTACTTTTATATCTTAGTGCCAATGGAATGTTCATTATTTTCAAATTCAATGTTAGATGGATTTTAATAAGTTTTTGGACAAGATTCAGTACCTGCCCGTCCAAATGTTTAATGAGCCTAACCTTTTCATTAGCTCTAGGTTTCAAATAAATATTATTCCATTTCATGAGTAACCGGTTGTATGCAATATTTTGAGCTTCGGTTTATACAAGATTTTAATAGATGTAAATCCACCTGCACTTTGACAAATTTACGTTATTTTTCAAGAAAAATAAAAAAACTAATAATCAAACTATAACGAAATTTTTTTTCTAAGGTGACTCCAAAATCACATAGATATAAATTAGTAAATTTTAAAAAATACGCAAAACGAATAAAGTTTATGGTTGTCTAAACTGTTCAGTTTTCCTGAATTTGCGCGTTCTTTTCACTTTAATAATACTTTATGCAATAATTTTACATAAATATTGTATAACTTTGCCAATTTTGCCAATTACAAGTTAGAAAACAATTATATGTGGGTTGGTATCGAACCGCCAGAAAACAGATAATATTTGAAATACTAAAAAAACTGGAAAAAAATTCTTATATTTTTAAATCTCCACATTTTCATATTAAGTTATGTGAGAAACGATCATATTGTTCTCAAATTAAAATTTTCCTTAACTTCAATACATTTTTCGAATCTAATTGTGTCTTTGTGCCAAAAAGGAACATTTTTAAAGATTGAAATGACTATTATTGTTGCTGCTTCAAAAATTACTTGAAAACATACGAACTCCAAAAAAATGTATTTTGTTTTGTTGAGAATTTTAATTTCTCAATTTTCGAAAACAATTAGATTTGTGATTCGTAAAAATTGGAAAGAATAAGTAGAAGCCAATGAAAATAAAATAAAAATATTAATCAGTTATTATTGGAAACTAAACTACATTTAAAAAATAACATTTTTTCTTATAAACTATGATTCGAATGACTTCGTACCTCTATTATTATAAGATTGACACAGTTAATTAAAATTTTATATTTTTGCTAAAAAATTCATGGAAAATTTTCATAAAATAAACTCTAAATAATATTTGCGAGAAAAAAAACGCAAGCACTCGCACAAAAGTTAGTAACGGTCGAAACCCACATCAAACCTCTTCGGACAAAGAAAGCTCCTAGACTTACTATATATAGTAAATAATAGTGATAAACGAGCTGAATGATTAAGAAAATAATGACCACAAATCAACAATTAAAGTGATAAAAGAAACAAATTGAAATGGTTATCGATATTGTCAATTCAAAATTATTGATTTGGTGGCATTTGACAAAATTTTTTAATACTGTTAATAGTAAATAAATCCAATCGAGAAAATGTTACTTTGGTTTAACATTACTTTGCCGAAAAAGAAATAAAGCGATAATTTGATCTGGCATCTGGTTGAACTTGAACTATATTTTTATCTATGTATTTCATATTTATGTTAGATTTTTGTTGATTTCGTAAAAACTGGAGCAGTAGTGCTGCCAATATAGAAATAGATCTAGATACACTGACCTCCAGATAATACATACTATACATCCAGATACTATCCAGATATACATCCAGATAATACATTTTTGAGTTCCTTTCCGGCAATAAATCAAGTGTTCATTGTTTATTGCACTTACCTGATTTAACCATTTTTAGGGATAGTTTTTGTGTTGATGCAAATGATTAAAGCAAATACAATGAAGTAAAATTGTAAAATAATATGTGGAAAAAGAATATTTGCAGGTTTACTCTTTGACGAGCTGTTTACTAGAGTTATTCTAGCCGGGAAACTAAATGTATGTCAGGTGTATTTTTATCGCTTTAATGCGGAAAATCAAAATTAGATCAAAAGAAAGAACTTCTTTAATGGCAGCCGGTCGGGTCGCTAACATCCAGGTAAGGCGATATCCAATTTCTGAAAAAGGTGCAGATTTCACCAAAATTCCGCCAACCAACTCTCGTTTTACGAAAATAGCCCGTGTGTTCTCTTTGCAGATGACTGCAATGAGTCGAAAGGCCTCCCTACCTTCTCGATTTGGTTCCGTGTGCAAATCATCCATAGACTAGGCTGGATCTGCCTGCTTCCCTTGCATTCGAATACGGTGGTTGTTTCTAAGAGGATATCTCCTAGACCACTTAGTTTTACGATCCGACCAGGTACGAATTTACAACAATTTTAGTGTTAATAGTGTTTAAAAAACAGGTGTTTTGCCATTCGAAGGAGTTAGAAATCTTGTGTCGCATATAGTTGGTGTCAGTGTGTCGATTCTCAGTTCAGTTTAACAGTAAGAATATCACTTGTGCTTGAATCCATATTTGGTCACCTGAATGCTTAGGAAGTTGGCTGGCACAGTTCCAGACTGAATCCTATTTTTGGATTTCTGTGTTTACCTTCGGCTAGTTGGCGATTAGCCAGATGGCCTACTAAGGGATCAGCGCATTCTTTTTCATATGCATTAACGTTATACAATTTATTCCAAAGCGAAATTTTCCCGTTGGAACTTAGGTATTCCAAAATTTGCTTCACTCGTTTTCGACTTCATTTTTTATATATCATTTGCAGTTTTTCGTCTTTTTTTTCTTTCTTCCATCCACTAGATTGCGAGAGCATTTTTGCCCATGGTTATTTGATGATGGAGATTAGTTAAGACAATTCAAATAAGCATCCGCACTTAATACTTTAAGAATGAGCCATAAGTAAATTACTTCCTCCTTTTTTTGTTGTTGACTTTTGAAGATTAGATAATTTTTTAAACACGGTTTGTAGGCAAAGCAAATGGAATTGTGTGGTAGATTTGTTATTTATCGATATTATGCTGAGTCAGTGATGTTAATATTTACAATTACTCATGCCAAAATTTTGGAACAAGATTGTTTTGAGATTTGTTGCTGGATTTTCTGCAGATGGATCCCAAATACTTCCTCAGTACACTTTCAAGCAGTTTTTCGTTACAAAAGTCGGAATATTTGGAGTGTTGGTGGACCATCATCGACTTGTTCGAGTTTCGTGAACTTAACATCCCTTGTCAGAAAATATGGGGAATATTTATATTTTATTCCATGTACTTCATCATCATGATCAATTTCGATATTTGCAACTAAGATTTTTCTTACAGTGAGAAACTCAGCGCTTCTGCATTTTTCTGCAGGAACAAGCCACTTAACGTCTGATAGTTTAAAGATGATTTTGCGCTTTCAGTTTTAAAACTTTGTTGAACCATCAAGGAGTTCTACTTTAAACATTGTCTTGTCTTTGCTTATCTCTCTTGCTTCGTAATCTGACTAAATAAACAGAGGTTGGCAATAAAACCTCGAAAATTGCAACACATTTGAAAAACGCCGGTTGCATCTAACAGTGATTTTAAATCTTATCTACCAGGGTAAATATGTTACCGGAATATTAACCCGACGATTAGCAGCGGAAGATCAGTTGAATTGAGTATCACAAAGCTTCTATTGCTTTAATATTTAAGTTCACTTAAATTTTTCGCAGTTAGGTTCTCAACTAAAGTGCGGCAAGTGAGAAAGCACAGAATTTACATTTAGTATTCATTTTTACACTAAAAAGCTCTATTTCATGTTGGTTCACCGTTTAATACCTAAAATTACTAAGCTACCAATTTTATTCAAATGTTGCGAGATACTCTGCTTCCTTTGTAATTTAAAATCTCAATTTCATCCACACAAAAGCCTTTTTAAAATATGTCGTAAAAACTTATAACAGAAAATCAAATCATTAATTGCTTAAACATTAAAAAACGAACAGCCTGTGAGCTAATCTTTGGAAGACATTTCTTCATCATTTCAAATCTTAAAGATTACGAACCATAAACCAGAACTGTAAATTTTCTGTGACTCAAAAACTGGTCAAAATATTTAAAACATTAAACCTCCAACGAAATTCTCCTTATGTGTTTGCTGTTGAAAATGTGTATTTAACAAATCTATTTTTTGCAGGTCGACTAAATAATTCATCAAAATGCCTTTCAAGCCAGTAGAACACCCAAAATGCCCCAAATGCGAGAAATCCGTCTACGCTGCCGAAGAACGTGTAGCTGGAGGATACAAATTCCACAAATCCTGCTTTAAATGCGGTAAGTCATCAACGTTCCACGCAATTCACGCGATGGTAAATCGGGTTGTCGAGCCGGCCAAACGAGACACTTCAAGTTATGCAATCGCGAAAAAAACGCTTTCCAAAAATATGCCGGTTATTAGGATTACGAATCCTGTTTTCCAGCGCGGATATAAATAGTGCTCTGAAAATAAACCAGGCCTTAACCGCCTACGTTGGAACGTCGACAAAGTTTTCCGCAAGCTTAAAGCAAACATGGGCTTTTATAAAGCTGGAGATTTTTGCTTAATCAAGCAACAGTATATTGAACATGAATTTTAACTTATTGGATCCTTTTCCAGTTTCCATTAAAGAATGTACATACAATTATTGCACTTTCCCATCAAAATTTCCTTATTGAAATCTAATAAAATTGTGGTAATTTCAGGCCTTTGTGGAAAAATGTTGGACTCCACCAACGTAACTGAACACGAGGCTGAGCTTTACTGCAAGAACTGCCACGCCCGCAAATACGGACCTAAAGGTTACGGTTTCGGTGGCGGTGCTGGATGTCTCAGTATGGACACTGGATCCCATCTCCAAGGGTAAGTGTCTATACCCATTCAGAAAAAAAAACGGTCTACACACCACAAAATCCCATTGAAACCACCTACACTCACCTAACAAACTTCGAGAATGTGGTTTGTTAATTTGTCTCTTGTATACCGTTTTCATCTGTATCACAATGTGTCGGTAGAAGGTTTGGTGATCGGTAAATTTCCAGCAAATCTTTAATTGAGGGCTTCCTTTTCTTAGTCCTGTAATTTTCTGCCTCAATATCGCAAGCTAACACCTCTGAATGCTTTGTTGTATATATTCCTTTTTGAAGATCGAACGCAACAGTGGTTTTCCATATAAAAAGTTTTTACTTAACATTTAATGTCACTAACTCAACTATTTTTACTCCGGCAAATAATCAAACAAAGTCTGCAATTTGGGAATACGTGAAAAAAATCAAAATTTTCGATTAATTCTGATTTTGGGGATGAATTTGGAAATTGGAGACTGTTGCTTTCAAAGCCTAATATTCAGATGTGTTAAGCTTGCAATAAGCCGATGCCAAAATGTATGTTCCAAAGCATGATTTGCTCTTTTTGTCTACTACTAGGCAGTAACTAATTGTTTGGATCGACCAAGGATTGAGGCGACCACCCCAAAAACAACATCAGAATGTGCGTCGTCACCTTTTTTCCATCCATCCACCGTTTATTAACTCTTTTTTTTGTTTAACTTATTTATATAGATTTATAATTTAGAGTAATTTAATATATTTATATTTCGTTTTACATAAGATTCGATTATTATTTTGTAATAATTGGATAAAAAATAAAATGTTTAAATTTGGAAACTTGCTGGTGGTGTGCTGTTTTAATGGCGCAATATCCAGTAGAAACATTTTTCATCAGCAAAAATTCTGAATAATCGGGTCGCAAAAATACAAAAACTAAAAATTTCTCAATATTTCAACAATTCTGTGTTGTTTGTTTGTCTGATAGTTCATGTCGTTCTCTTTAGGTGCAGATTTGGTGTTCGACATTTCACATAACAATATTGCTCTTAAGTATTTCCGATCAACACCTACTACACATCTGTCTGTTTGAGTCTTTGTCTGAACAAAAATGTTTTGTGGATATTGTCGACCTGCCCTTGTAATCCTCCGCTCCTTCTTCCCATAACCGATAGTGTAATGAAAAGTGTTCCGAATTGTGTAAAATTGTGAAGCCTCGAGGTCACCCAAAAAAAGCAACGGTGAGAGTTTTTTGTTTAATTAATATATTTGGCCGAATCGCAATGCTGCGCTACTTACCTAACACTGCGTAGCCACATCCTTCCCTAACCTGTTTGTGATGGGATAAGGGGGGCGCCCTCAATTTAGATTTTTGTTTTCAATAATTTTGACTTTATGTATCTGCGAGTCTCAAAAAAACATACCGAGACAAGTCAGCCTTCTCTCATTACTTTTACTTTTTATTTACTCACATTTTTCTTTACTACTTTAGCAGGCAACAGCTTAGTGCTACTGTATGGTGGAGCTTCCTACAGTTAACAACTCTTTTCTGCTCTTTGTTAACTTTTTCTTTCATTCATTGTTTGTTTCAGGCCTCTACTCCAATTAGTGTGCTTGAGAATCTTACATAAAGAGTCTCTACAACTTACTTTGGATATTGGCTTGAAGTACACACACATGAATTTTGAATTAAAACTTTTAATTGTTTAGGTCGTTTATTTTGACTTCATAACAGTAATATTTCTTTTTCATTACTCTTTTCTTAATTTTCTTTTTTAATAGTAATTATTTACGCTGTTCAAGTTGCATGTCTACTCACACTCTTATGGAACTATAACTTATCTTTTATGCTTTTCGTGCAGGAACAGCGGCGAAAAATTAAAAGTAAAAAAAAGATCGAAAACAAAATACAGCAATTAATAATAATAGCAAATGCCATTTTTAATTAATAATTAATCGTCTACTTTCTTTGGCCCATTTCAATTATTTCTTTCATTGCTCATGGCTCTTTGTCTGAGCTGCTCTTATGATTGTTAACCCTTCTTGCATCTGTATGCTTAGCCCATATTGCTGATAATTTAAATTAGGAAAATATCTATTTCTAAACTCTTTTCAAATATTCTCTATTTTTTTATTTAATCGAGACGCAACTTTTCGATACTTGAATAATTTGCTCACATAACTTTGACTCTGTAAAGACTTACATTTTTGTAACGAGGGCAGAAAATATTTTATTGAATATTACTTTCATCCATTCTAAAAACGTTAGAACCTCTAAAGAATCTTTGAGAAATCAACAGAAGGTTTAACTCTGCAAGTCATGGTGCCATTTTGAGATAAAATATTGCAATTATGTGCATAGATCTGAAAACTTAAAAAATTTTGTGGTTTTGTACAATAAATCTAAAATTCAAAAAAAGGGTTTGCCCTTTTCTATCTAGAAGAGCCGTGTTATTTTAAACATTTTTGGAAACTGCCTTTATTAAAAGTTTGTCTACAAATGTAAGCATTAGATGATCAGATCAACAATTTTTTAAAGAAATTAACAATAAATCGAGGTATGAGGGTGCAGATTGAGAATCTTTGAAAAACTTTTACAAACGGAGAAATGTTTTCATTTTACCTACACTCAAAGAAAAGTGCCTTACTTACTTAATAAAGTTGATTGTTTGTCCATTGAATAATTTCCTACTGGATTAAGTGATTTTTTGTATTCAACAATATGTTGGACGATTTTCATTTTAAAACAGTTTAATAAATGTATATCAGTTTATTAAAGGCAGCAGACAAATATTAATTAATTTCTAGTACAAAAAAGGTAGGAAATTAATCTCGAACGCATTAATTGATCAATCAGTGCAAATACATATAAGGAAATTAACTTGTTTTATTATTGAAATGTTTGAATGTTTCTGAAAATTTTTCAATTGTCCAAAGGGTGAAAGTTGTTTGCCCATGTTACCTAACGGCATTGATATTTGCGTTAACAATTCTCTAACTTCTTTTGACCATTGATCTATTTCAACTGTCATTATCTTCAGTTGAAGCTTCTGCATAAAATTTAAACAGTTTTTCGTCGAATTTTTTTATTTATAGATATGAAATCCTCCACAATATGTATAATCATGTTTAC
>NW_026017110.1:23497955-23537661 GCF_020466585.1 Dendroctonus ponderosae
ACTTAACCAAACGCACTCTTAATATAATAAAAAATTTGAGTTTTCAAACTTTTTCATGGATGTTTGTCCATTAGGGACGATATTGTCATCAACAGAGCTGTTCTGCTCCCAAAGGCCATTGCTAAAGCACCTGAAGGCGAAGGATGTCCCAAATGTGGAGGATTTGTTTACGCTGCTGAGCAAATGCTTGCTAGGGGACGTGTAAGTATCAAGTGTTAGTTTGGGAACCTTCAATATTTTTATTTATCTACGGTGAAAAGTTATCGTCTAGAGTGACTTTTCAAGTTCACTTTTTTTTCAAGTCCCAATTTCTAAATCGCCTTCTTGGCGAAGACGGCAAAAATTACATTTTCAGGTACAATTCAGTTTATAGTAAGTTGAATTAAAGCGAAATTGGACGTACAGGTCTAATGACTAAAACAGAGGCTAAACAAAATACAAAACAAAAACAAGCAATAATTTGCCAATGTTTAATTCTTTTTCAAATGTCCCTATTAATGTTTTTTTAACGTTTTCCAAACCGATTTATAATAGCAAAGTTAAATTGCTGAACAATACGTCGAAGAAACAATAACATTTCGGAAAAAGAGAGGAACATTGAGCTTTATCCGAGCCCGTAAAGACTTCTGACTATGTAAGTATACACCTCGAGATAATCTAATCTTAGATCCAGAATCGGTTCCCAATCTATCTAAAATCTTTTTCTCATAATTCGCCAATATATTTTATTTAAAAACAGTACGTGCCTGAGAACTAGCACATCTCGAAGTGTGTACTTATATAAATATTCTATAAATAATCTGTGACTACAAATGAAAAAATTATAACTTTTTTGAAATTTGATTATTATTCTTCTGGATCTTTCAGTTGCATATTTTACTTATTTTCATAATAAAATGTAAGTTTAAAACATTACTCAACAAATATTTACGCAACTGGATATCTATGCTTTACTACTGGACGTGTTTCCTTTTAACCAGTATTTACTTGAGGCTTAATAAATCTTCTAAGCTTCAAAAATAAACATGTCAGCTACTCTACTGTTCTCCAAATATACATACATTTGAGTAAATTTCATCGATCATTTCCTTTGAATGTTTCTTACATAATAGAAAATAAATTTCCCGAATTTTTTTGTCGATGTTAGGAAAAAGAGTGTTTGCAAAAATCGGTTGGAAAATAAACTGTTTAATTGAAATTTCTATTAATTACCAGGGCTGGCATAAAATATGTTTCCGTTGTGGAAACTGCGAACGCTGGTTGGATTCGACGTCACACTGTGACGGTCCAGATGGTTCTGTATATTGTACTGGTACGCCACATGGTGTTTTATTTTTAGCATGATTTTTTCAGTTTTTAATCCATGCACTTTGTGGCGTCTTCCTACAATGTATCAATGTACATTCTCATTATAACATGTTTTGCGTCGACGTTTTGTGGCACAAAAATCGTAGAAAACGTTGACTGGGATTTAAAAAATCATGTTTGCTAACATGAACTGAAATTCCCATCTGTTTAAACAGTGAGGAGTAAGAAACATATTTAGAAAGTTATATACTTCTATTTTATATAGAATACGAAAAATAGTTAAATAGTAGAATTTAAAAACAGATTTTATCTTCTGGTGCTGATCGTAAATGCCACAAAATCAGACGTGCAATTGTTGCATTTTATTTCACTTGTTAACAGATTTTGTAAATACGTGTTTTAATTCAAGGCGTTCCACAAATCTTGCTTCAAATGCGGAGAATGCAGCAAAAGATTAGATTCTGTCAACGTGACCGAGGGTCCTGACAAGGACATCTACTGCAAAGGTACGTTATTCTTCATCTATGAGCGACTGTTTACGCAAATCTTCATTCTTCTGCTTATTAGAAGCGTATTTGTTCAATTTCGATACCACTTGCGCTTGTTCGGCTTTTGGGGTGCCTTTTATCATTCAAAGGGCAAATGTGGAAACAAAGCTTGTAAATCGTCGCTGTAAATCTTCCAGTGTTTAAAGGGGCAAAGTAATATTCAGTGCACTTGAAGCTTCTGCTACAAGAGTGTCAGTTGTTGTGGTCGAAAACAGTTAGCAAGCGAGTGTGTTTTTATTTCGAGATACTTTCAATGGAGTTGATTGAAAACATTTCCTCACAAACTATTTGAATTTTGTCATTGAAGTAGGCTCGGTTTAGAACCGTGATTAATAGAAAGTTAACTGGCTGTTGCAAATTAATGCAACTTTTCAACTGTAAACGTATTCTACCAAAATAAATTATAACTTTGAGCGGTTAAAAAAAAACAGTGTTGAAATCCTGGGACGCCATCCAAGAATGGAGGGCAATGCTCTGAAATTACATTAATCTTTTTCTTGTTCGTTGGAAGTTCTAACGAAAGGAACTGCAAATGATAAAATTTCATCATCATCGAGCAAACTTCTGATAGCATCAAACATCAATGTTTTGTCATCTTACATAGCCTGCATATGGATTTAGTAAATTAACCGCTTAGAATGCCATCAACTTTTCTAATTCGTTTTGTGTCGATACACAGTTTGCTACGGAAAGAAGTTCGGTCCCAAAGGATACGGATACGGTCAAGGTGGCGGCACCTTGCAAAGCGACACCGTCTCCATCAGGTAACTAGAAGGATTGCTCAATGAGGTTCTGTGTGTCTTTTAATGCGCTAAATGTCGTCATCTTTGCCGGAGCTTTAGAGGTGGAAGTTTGCGCTTCGATCTGGCAGGAATCCCTCTAAAGCTTTTCCAAGCTCTAGTTGCTCTTGCCGCCAATCAGCTAATATAAGAACATGTTTTATGTGTAGCTTGCTATGCGCAGCGCTTTGGGCCGCGAGGTATTGGCCATGCAGGAGGCTTGTTCCTAGGGCTAATGTCCGATGCTTTGGATGCTGACTGGCAGAGGTATTCTATATTAATTCTATTTGGGCTGGATTTTTATTGTTGTGCAGCCTAACAATCCTAAACTCCCCTTTTTGCTCATCCACACTAAACATCGGGGCAATTTTCCGTTCAACAGTGGGCAAGCTCCTAAGATTACCGTTATTGATACGGCCTGCATCAAGGCTGCACCAGGTGAAGGTTGCCCCCGTTGCGGAGGTGTCGTCTTCGCAGCTGAAGAAGTTCTGGCTAAAGGTCGCCCATGGCATCGCAAGTGCTTCAAGTGCCACGATTGCCACAAAACTCTCGATTCTATCATCGCTTGCGACGGTCCAGACCGCGATGTTTACTGCAAAACTTGCTACGGCAAAAAGTGGGGACCTCATGGTTATGGATTCGCTTGCGGTAGTGGCTTCTTGCAGACCGATGGGCTGACGTAAGTCTCACCAGTGGGTCAAGTAGAACTGTGTTTGATATTGATAATTTTGGGTGCAGCGAGGACGAGATCTCTCAAAATCGGCCATTCTACAATCCCGACACTACTTCGATCAAGGCTGCACCTGGTCAAGGATGCCCACGTTGTGGGGGCGCTGTATTTGCTGCTGAACAACAGCTGGCCAAGGGAACTGTAAGTATTATGGATCTTAACGTTAAAAATATCCGGTTTAGTATTTTTAAGCAAAAATTTATCTTCGATTAGTCCCAGAAGCAATATAAATTAATTTCAAATTCAGCGGACTCTGTTTTGGCAGCAAGTTTTTTTAGTGTCCTTCCTAAAGTTCACAGAGTTGATAATCTTGAAGAAAATGAATTCGCAACAGCGTTTTTAATAACTTTACTTGATGGTCTAGAATGTTAACATTATTAATCATTGTGTATACTTTCCTGACTGTGTTTCAATTCCAAATCAAAATTAATTCCTGGGTTTCAGTCATTTAAAATGTATGCCAAGGCTTAAAGCAGCAACAACGCTACACGTAGAAACTGAAGCTGGTGGAAAAATACACCGAAACGTATTTTAATGGATAAATAAAGACAATAAATGACTGACTGAAACCCAGGAATTAATTTAAACATTATTAATGCCAAAATTATGGTTATTTATTTTTTGATGTTCAGTCTTGATGTGGTATGTGTTGAGTTACTCTCTGGTGAAATAATATTTAGCCTTTTCTTTACTAGAGACAGTGGAGAAATAGCTATTTTTCCCAGAAGAAGTTCTTTTTCGTTTAAGTATGAATCCTCCACTGTCTCGTCCAAATCAATTAAGCATATAAAATGGCATTTCAAGATCAGAAATTTACGAGCTTGAACTTTTTACCAAACAAACACACCGCCGAATTTAGGCAATACTTCTGCGACTCACTGTTCAACAAACTTTTATCGGTTTTGCTAAATCCGAACCCGAAAAACCTACAGGCAACAACATTTTCAGATGTGGCACAAGAAGTGCTTCAACTGCGCCGAATGCCATCGTCCTCTGGACTCGACTTTGGCTTGCGATGGTCCCGATAAGGAAGTCCATTGCCGTGCTTGCTACGCCAAACTTTTCGGACCTAAAGGTTTCGGCTTTGGACACAGTCCCACTTTAGTGTCCACTGGGGGAGCTGCAACGGCCATTCACGATCCCCGTCCAAACAGCGGATCGCGAGCCGCCCCTGGACATGGTTGCAGGAGGTGCGGATACCCCGTCTATGCTGCTGAGCAAATGGTCAGCAAGAGCGGAATCTTCCACAAGAGGTACGTTTTTAGCTAGTGACTTCTGTGCAATTCTATGCATGATGATAAAGTACTGCTCTTACTTACTTTGACTAATTAAGAATTAGAGAATTAGTAAGAGGACTGAAACAGTTTTAGACACCACGCTTATTTTTGCCTTCACTTGAGCTTGAAAATGTATGAAAACCGTTTGAAACCATAAAACTGCTGTTACTTCAAATTATCTTTACAGCATCCCAAATAAGACTTCAGAAGAAATTTTATTGTGCATTCCTCTTTAACAATACTTTCATCGCTAAATATAGAAGGATTTTTCACTAGTTCTTCACACACAGATAGACTAATATTAAAGTCAATTATTCTTCGAATAAACACAATCACAAGATGTGCAATACAATCGGTCTATTAATTTAACTTGTTGCCTCAATAAAATTATGATTGCAGGTGCTTCAGTTGCTCGGACTGCGGTCGCTCTTTGGATTCAACCAACCAAAATGACGCTCCCAATGGTGAAATTTACTGCAGAGGATGCTACGGGCGCAATTTCGGGCCCAAAGGAGTCGGTTTTGGAATGGGGGCTGGAACACTTACCATGGCTTAGACTTTGTCAAACTGCTCTTTCTTAATCAACTGGAAACATTCGCAAAACTCGAACACCTTGAGGAAAGTTTGAAATACTAGTATGTTCTGAACGCAAAAAGGCGACGCGACAGGCCTGGACATTTAACAACGAATTTTTATGATCTTGTCGAATTTTTGTGTTTTCGAATATTTGCAGTTTTCATTTTGTAGACATTGATTAAGACTGCTGTAAAATATTAATTACACTTAACTTCATGAGGATATCCCCGCTTATTAAACCGAAGTCAACAGTTGCGCACCTTAAATAAGGATTATTTAATCTAGGGTAAACATTAGCTTCACTGAAAGCACATTTTTGAAAGGTATTTTTTAAATGATTTTTATAATATATACAATTCCACAATTTAACGAGACTCAGAGGGAACATAAGACTCAGACCGCTGGTTTCCGGACACCAGCCCCAGAACACGGATGTACTTCCTTCGAACGAAGCAGGTCGACCTGAGAAAACATTTTTTTTTTTGTATATATCTACACTGGCCATTTTTATGGTCTATATCGAACGGATGCTTAGCGCTTTGCAAATATGTAATGTTTTTCGCTGTATATTATACGATTTTTTCTTTAGATGTAAATCTTACTTCAAATAAACGATTTAGAAATGATAAAGTTGTATTTTCCTTTGGCTGCATTTTTAAGTTAGGCCAAATATAATTTAAGCCACACACTCCTTAACTCCCATGCACTTTTAATGAGTAAATTTCCAACCAAAAAGCTATTATTACTCTTGACGTAGTGATTTTAAAATTAAAGTTTCGTCGATCTGAGCGAAAAGATGGTGAACTGGTTTATTCAGATTTCTAGATGTTCAGTTTTATTAATATCAACAATATGTTCATTGGCATTGTACTTGTACTTGTACAGACTAGACTGCCCTTGTATAGGAGTTTTGAAAGTTTGAGTCTTTGAAAAATGTTGCAAAGAACTTGACCTGAAAATCGCATCCGTTTGCATCTAACACGTGATCGTCTACTGGAGACTATAAGTGCATTCTTAATAAAATTGACCTTGTTTGTAACAGTTTATACAGTTTACAGTACAGATTTTGCAAGTCTTTCAGGTTCTGCTATAGCAACGGCCATCCTGTATAATGAGTACTTGCAATGAGGAATACACGGTCGTACATAAATTGCTTTGATACTTTTCGTCCCACTTGGTAGCGTCCTGACACGTTTGAAACAACAGGAATTTACAGCATAGTATTTTTTTCTTTCACTATTTATCTTCTTCTTCTGAGCGTGCCTTATCCGTCGCGGACGTTGGCTATCAACATGGCAATTTTAATTTTTATTGACGGCATTTCTAAATAGCTGTATAGATGTAAGTCCAAACCACTGGCGTAGATTTTGCAGCCATGAGTGTATTCTCCTTCCTGGTCCTCTTTTAATGTTGATCCTTCCTTGAGCTATTAACTGGAGTAGACGATATTTTTGATGTCTCATTATGTGTCCGAGGTATTCCAGTTTCCTCTTTTTAACTGTGAKTGTAATTTCTCTCTYYTTCCCRATTCGCTGCAGCACCTCTTTATTAGTTATGTGGTCAGTCCACGAGATTCTGAGGATACGGCGGTATATYCACATTTCAAAGGCGTTTAATTTTTTTCATTATGGCTTCCGTCGTTGTCCATGCTTCTGCTCCGTAGAGCAGAATTGGGAACACATAGCACTTTGCCAACCTTATTTTTAGAGGCAGGGATAGATCCCTGTTTGTGAATACACCCTTCATGTTGTTGAACGATGCTCCAGCTCTTTCAATCCTTGATCGGATTTCGGTGGCCTGGTCCCATCTTGTATTGATCAGCGTACCAAGGTACTTGTATGACTCCACACTTTCGATCGTCTGGTCGTTTAGTGTAATGCGCTCATTGTGTGTGTCTAGTCTGTCAACTTAGTGGTCTGCACTCACTTTCTGTATTCTTTCCATGACGCGCTGCAATTCCTCTATGTTGTTGGCTAGTATGACTGTATCATCAGCATATCGCACATTGTTAATCCACTCTCCGTTTATCTGTATTCCCTCTGTTGCCTCCTCCAACGCTTTTCCAAATACGTTTTCCGAGTATATATTGAAGACGAGCGGAGACATAATGCAGCCCTGCCTCACTCCTTTTTTTATTTCTATGTTGTCAGAATACCGGTTGTTCAGCTTTATCTTAGCGGTTTGTCCCCAATACATATTTGCTATTATGCGGATATCTTTATTATCGATACCGGTATTTTCGATGAACTTTAGTAATAGCTCATGGTCTACGCTGTCAAACGCCTTGGCAAAGTCGATAAAGCAAAGATATACTTTTTTGTTGACATCTCTACATCGTCGGATAAGAACTTCTAGACTAAAGATAGCTTCTCTTGTCCCAAGGGCATTCCGCAATCCAAATTTGATTCCCCAATCCAAACTTCACTGAAGTTTTCTTCACATTTATTGTATATTCTGTTGCGGATTATTTTCGTGAAGACTTTTGTAATATGATTGATGAGGCGGAGGAGTCGGTGTTGATCACAGGTTTTTGCGTTTTGTTTTTTCGACACTGCGATGAAGGTTGATTCAAGCCATTCTGTGAGTATTTCGCCTCTATTATAGATATCATTAAATAGACTCGTGAGGATATCGAGAAATTGATTATCAGTTCACACATAAGTTTTAGTATTTCTACTTGAATGCTATCAGGTCCAGGAGCTTTGTCATTCTTGAGAGATAGAATAGCTTTTTCAGTTTCGGATTTCATAATTGGGGGTCCCGTATCTATCTCATTCATATTGTGTTCTTTAGATCGTTCCGAAGCAAAGAGGAGTTCGACATATGATTTCCATACCTCTAGACATTTTGATGGTTCCGAAATAATATTATCGTCAGTGTCCAGTATGACCGTATTTCTGTTGTCTATTTTCTTTGTTGTCATTTCCCTTATTTCTTTATGCATATTGCGGTAGTCGTACTTCACTTCATATTGTTCTATCTTGTCACATTTTTCAGAGAACCATTTTTCCTTTGCCTCACTAATGTTTTTCCTTATGTTTTTGTGAATTTCACGGTACTTTGTGATGTTTTTACCTTCGTGTTTCCGTCTTTCGTCCATCATATCGAGGATCTCTTGTGTCATTCACTCTTGTTTTTTGTTTTTATCCTTTTGGAAATATTTTTCACAAATTGCTTGTATAGAGTTTTTGAATTTATCCCATTTGTCTTGTGCTTTACTCGAGTGGTTGTTGATTTTCTTTAAATCGTTAGTCAGCGATTCCTGCACTTGTTTCCGAATATTTCTGTCGGAGAGTTTCCTTATGTCTATGTTGTTCTTGGACGGTGCCTTCTTGATTCGTTTCAATCTCAGTTCAAACCTACACACAACCAGAATGTGGTCTGAGGGGGCATCTGCTCCTGGATAGGTTTTTGCAGATCTTATTGAGTTTTTGAATCTCTTGATTTTAGCTATATAGTCGATTTGATTTCTGACTATTTTTTCCGCAGAGTCTGGTGGCGATTTTCACGTGTAGTAAGTTATGATCCTGGCAGAACTGTATAAGACGGTTCCCTCTGTATATATATGTCTTCTAAATGACCTACTCCCTTCTAGCCACTTCTCCAGTCTATTCAGCTAGAAATTTTATTATATTGGAGCCACAATCTAAGTAATATTAACCGACTCTCATATAAAAATTAGAACCATTCAGATGAAGAAATTGATCGATCAAGCCAAATAACAAACGTGGCACATTTCTATAGTCTTCACAGTTTGTGAGAACTTGCACTATATCATCCGATGAAATAATAGCAGGAATTTTTAAAATACAGAAGAAGGCAGAATATTAAAAGATAGAAGCAAATAATCTGAGCCAAGAGGTTTGAAACAAATCAATCCAACATGTTTAAACATCGAAGCCAATTGACCAATAAGATACGAAAAGATGGAAAGGTTTTACTAGTAGGGAAAAATCAAGTTAAAGTAGCTTTAGAGCTAGAATGGTTCGAAATTATTTAACTGTAGCAAAAATTACTTTCTTTCGGCATTTTTTCGGCTGATCGTTCCGTTATTATCATCGCAGCTCATTATTTACGAATTTACCAGTAACAAGACCTCACTAGGTTTCACAAGATTTTTATTAATGAAAATATTTTTGGCAGATACTGTTTAAGCTCCATCTCCGGTATTTTTGTATTCCCAGAATCGGTTGTAATTAGCGTCGTCCAAGTTTCTATTAGTGTTGGCATTTCCTGCATAAGCTCGTCCACCTGCCGCTGTATCATAAGGAGCGTCGACATTGAAAACATCAACCAGTTCGGTTTCCCGAATCACCACTTGACCATTAGCGGCTGAAATTTAAATTTGAAATAATATAATTTGAACATTTCAACTACAGTAAACATTGTTGAAGCTCCAGATTTAATCCACACTTATTCAACAACAATCCAAAAAAATATGAATTATTTGTTCACTCACTTGAAGTTGAGTCCCAAGATCTAGCCAAGTGCAGGCCCAGTTTCGACTTGACATTGTTATCAGCAGTGATTTTGCTGCTGAGTACCAAATAACCATATTTCTGACTGTTGTCTGTGTTTGGCGCAAAAACAGTGACTGTATCCCGCCTATCGCCCCTTCCGATGATTTGGGCGTTTTCAAACACTGCAGACGCTGATCCAAAGATGAAATCTACATCGCCTTTGATGGTCGGTTTGCTGAAGTATACTCGAGTACCGCCAGCTAGCAGAGTATCCTTAAAGGCAAAAATCGTGGCAAATTGATATAATTTTGAGTTTGAAAGAATCTACCTGAAAGCCGTAGAAATGAACGTGGTCAAAGTTTTGCTGGTCTCCATCGGTTCTTGCTGCTACAGCTTGTCCATCAGATGAAGTGTTTTCAATTGTAATGTAAGCCACTTCGAGGTCCGTATTCTGAGCCCAGAATATTGAGGTGCAAGAAGTTCCTAAAAACGGATACAAAATGAAAAGAAAATGTCATGGAAAATAAGTTCACTTACCAATTTCTGACTTTTGTGCACAATAATTGAACATAGACCAAGCCGGGTCTCCGTCTTTATAAACGGCGCCATTCGGGTTCATCTGATTGGCGTATTGACTACCAGTTAGCTTAGCTCCTTGTGAAAGAACAATGTGAACCGCTTCTGGATCATCAGCACTGCCTAAAATTGTAATTGGCACTGAAGTTTTCGGAATCAGAACTCCTTCTGCGTAAGTCCCTGGTAGGATTTTGATGTATTTTCTATTGGTACCACCATCCTGCAATAATTTGTGTAAGTTTTAGAGAACGAAAAAGTTGGAATCCGACAAGGTACATTTATTGCTGCGTTGACGGCTGCCTGGATGGTCGAATAGCCTCCACTTCCAACCACATAATCTGGATTAGCTCCGGTGTTAATTTTGGAAGGTGTCCATCCTTGTAGGTAACTCTCCTTCGTGTAGCTGGCAGCTTCAGCGTCTGATAAAACCGGACGTGACGAAGTTCCTGGATATGCTTGATGGTCTGCGTAAGCAGTAGCCAGTAGAAGCTGGACTATCAGGAGGATTTGAAGCAGCATTCTAAAAAATACAAAAGTAATGATTTACAAATATTGTACATCTGAATTAGGAAAAAAGACATTTTTTAAACCACACTTTATCAAGTTACTTTTAAAAAGGGCAAAAGACCAAGTGTATTGTCTTACTTTTGCGCATTATTTCTTTGTTGTTTGTACTTTTTTGCTTATATGTTATTAATACGGAACTCTGACATAAAATTAAAAGCAAAAAACATTATTTACGTGGCTTAATCAGTTCAAAGCAAAAAAAGTTCCCGAAATCCAAAAAAATTGACAAAAAATATAATGAGATATTTTTGGGAACAAATCTCACAAAGGAAAGTAGGTCCGATTTTGGAGTAAATTGAAAGTGAATAAGAATTTTGTTAGACACATTAAAAAGTAACCGCAAATTAACAACTCGGTTGAATTGTACTCTTCTTTAGTTCGTAATGAATACATTATTGTTATTTTTTCTTGTGATTCTGTGAACAAGGCTGTTATTTATTGCATTCTGCTCTTGTTATCTAAAAAATGACAAACCTCAATAAGGTAAATTGTCAGCAATTTATATGAATTTGTTAATGTTGTTGAAGCAAAGTTTTAGTTTACGACTTCTTTAATTTTATGAGCTTTTGCTAGATTAACATTCAGTATCGTGTCACAAAAAAGTGAGCCTCGTTTTGTAATAAATTAAATTAAGAGGTGTTTTTGTTTCATTTATCTGCATATTTCTTCTGCATATAACGGATTTCATATAGTTCATAAATTTCAAAGTTTGGAACAAAATTGCAAAAATTCGTGATCCTGTTACGGTCTTTTTTGCCCTTTTCCTAATGAAAAAACTCAAAATTGACCCACTTTGTACACACGTGTGGAACAATACCAAATTTACAAGTCATCAGGATCAAAACATTATGTCACAGTTGATAAGATTGGATGATTTATTGTCGATAAATAACAAATGATATACTGGACGTATTTGTGGGGCTTCAATTTCTAATTAAGCTAAATTAAGTCAACTGTGATCTACAGAGTGACTCAAAATGAATCATTTCGTTAAAAGCAGGTAACAAGGGAAACATAATATCGCTTAAATGATAGCAAAGTCGATGCAAAATTTCACAGCATTCTAAATACTTGGAGAAGTCGGTATAAAACTAAAATTTATTAAATTTATTAGTTTAAATTTGACAAAAAACATTATTTTAGCCAATTTTGAAAAATAAAAGCAAAGTGTCTTGATAAATATTCCTCTACTTACATGGCAACTGTAGCTGTTGCTTCTGAATTACTACTAATCTTACTTAGAACATTTTCATTATTTTATTTGGTGTATATTTTTGTCCATTTTAAGTGGTGATTATTCAATTGAACAGGAACGCAATCTGATTAGTACTTTAATTAACTGAAGTAGTTTGTTTATTTAGATAACATTTTAAAGTGTGTATTTCTGATTTATTATTTTTAATGGGACTGTTATGTTATTAATTGTTTCTCCACTGCTTGATGCAGGCATCTACTTTAAGTTTAATGACGTTTTCAAATCAATCGAATTTGTCTAGCTAACGATTTTCTAGGAACACAAGGAAAAATTTGGTTTAATGAAATAGTTGCTTTTGACCAAGAAAATTATATATTTTTAACTTTTATTTTCTATTACTAGATTGTAAAACATAATTTAAAAATGTTATTATTAACCGTCGACACAAATCACTCTTAGACGAAAAAACTCAAAACACCTCCACTTTCTTTATGAGCGTTTGCCATAAATCACTCATTTCTAGAGCGAGGTAACCTTCGAGGGTAAAGCAGATAGCACCTAACTAAATCTTAAAGAAAAAATATTGTTATATTTCATTATCTATTTCAATTTAACAACAGCTTGGGCATAAAATTGATGATTTTGTGCAGAAAATCTAAGACCAACAAGTCAAGTAAACATTTGAAACCGAGAAGAAAATATACTACATAAAATAATATAATACATTTTTTAGTATATTTGAAATCCATTTTAAACTCCAGATACTTCCGTAATCCATTCTCGCATAAATGGAACATTCGCGTACACTCCTGGGAAGTTGGGTCGCGCACATCCAGCTCCCCATGAAACAATTCCAATTAAAACATTGTCAACTATTAAAGGACCTCCAGAATCTCCCTGGCATGCGTCTCTTCCTCCGTATGGAGATCCTGCACACATCATGGTTTCAGTGACATCGGCACCTAAAAATAGACATGACTTTCGCTTAGTTAACAATTCTTATTTTTTTAATTAGCAAGAACTGAAAGAAGATTCTAAAAACAATTAAAAAATCACTTTGTGCGTAGTTTTGTAGCAAAAACTCACCGATCGGTAGTACTCATTGCAACTTTCAATGCTAATCAAAGGAACCGCAACGGCATGCAATTGTGATGGACTGGATCCGCCCTCGGTTAATGCACCCCAACCAGAAATTACACATCTTGATCCGGGAATTAAGGGCTGGAAACCAAAAATTTCTCAATTTTCTTCTTCAATTAATTTCCTACTCACGGCATGAGGCGCTGGTAAAGCAACTGGTTGTAAGCTATTGGAGGAAACAATTTCTCTGGACACTTGAATCAAACACATATCGTAGTCGAAAGGAGTGGCGGTGTTTCCATAGCCAGGATGTTCGATTACTCGGGTCACTGTAAAGCGTTCTCCTTCAGATTGAAGAAAAGATGTTCCCATTCGGATGGTGAATAGTGATGGAGGTGTGTAATCACTAGAATATTCTTGTTAGGCAAAAAATCTTGAAATGGAAAATTTGGAATATTGTCGTACCGCCAGAGTTGTGTGCAATGGGCGGCACTTAAAACCCATCTATTGGAAATAATCGCCCCTCCACATATGTGTCTGTAGACATATTCCAATGAAACCTGATAGGGGTAGTTCTCAATATTCACTGGAAATCCTCCAACTATTCTAGAATCCGGTTTTTTAAATAGAGGCGGAAATGTACCTAAATTGCCCAAAATGGTTATTGGTACTAATACAGCTACTCTTCAAATACCTGGAAAAGTTTTACTTTGGCAAAATTGTATCAGATACAATAGAGCTAGAATTTTTAGCTTCATGGTTACAGTTTCACTGACGATCCGTAACTACCGATGGAAATTTGGAGCAAATGTAAGAAAATGACGTCTTGAATCTCACTGAGATGAGTTATCTTGGAAATGCGCTTTGATGTATTGTATAGATAAAACAGTCCAATTAATCAACCTAAATTTTAATCCAAGAAAAAATTTTTGGTTTTGGATGAATACAGAATAGTTTTGTTTTAGCTGGACTGTGATGTAAACGTTTTGAACACTTATTTGTAAATAAGCAGGAATGAAAAATTTAAACCTTTGAAAAACGTTAATGTCTAAAGTCACTGCTTAAAATATTGTAAAATATAAATTGAAAATGGTTATTATTTTAGAATTTGAACTTGCTTTAAAAATAAATAAAACCGAAAATTTTTAAATTGTTTTAAACTTTCGCTACACAAATTCAACCGACTCAATGTTTTTGAAAGTGTTGACTCTATCTTGAAACTATCGAATCCAACGAAGTAACTGATCGTTGCTTCACATTAAAAGTAGTTGCTTGATATGCCCGTTCAAAAACTCATCATATATCCTGCTAATAAAAGTTAAAATAAAGCAAATAAAAAAATGTCAGTCCTTTAATGCAAATCGCCACAACACTATATGGTAAGGAACAAATGTTGGCAAATGCTGGTTAAATACCAGCGACTTCCGTAATCCATTCTCTTACAAATGGAACATTCGCGTAAACTCCTGGGAAGTTTGGCCGAGCGCAACCAGCTCCCCATGAAACAATTCCAATTAAGATATTGCCAACTACCAAAGGACCTCCAGAATCCCCTTGGCATGCGTCTCTTCCTCCATATGGAGACCCTGCACACATCATGGTTTCAGTAACACCGAGACCTAAAAATTCGCATGATTTTTGTTTCTGGTTCTTAACTCTTGGCTGGTTCGTTTCCTACTTCCTATATGCAGTTTCATACCCACAAACTTACCGTTTTGGTAATACTCATTGCAACTCTCAATACTAATCAATGGAACCTCCACTGCATGCAACTGAGATGGACTGGATCCGCCCTCAGTTAAAGTACCCCAACCAGAGACTAAACATCTTGATCCGGGAATTAAGGGCTAAACAAATCAAAATTTATCAATCTTCAAAACCAAACAAACAATTATTCAAGTATTTTGCTACTCACGGCATGCGGCGCTGGTAGGGCAACTGGTTGGACGCTATTGGAGAAAACAATTTCTCTGGAAACTTGAATCAAACACATATCATAATCGAAAAAATGCGCGCTGTTCCCATAGCCAGGATGTTCGATTACTTGGTTTACCGTGAAGCGTTCTCCTTCAGATTCAACAAAGGATGTCCCCAGTCGGATGGTGAATAGTGATGGAGGTGTATAAGCACTAGAACCCGTTGGTTAGAAATACTCTTAAAAATGAAATTCGGGATAAGATCCTACAGAAAGAGTTGTGTGCAATGAGCGGCAGTTAAAACCCATCTATTGGAAATAATCGCTCCCCCACACATATGGCTGTAAATATACTCCAATGAAACCTGATAAGGATAGTTGTCGATATTCACTGGAGATCCTCCAACTATTCTGGAGTCCTGTTGTTTAAATAGTGGCGAAAATATACCTAAATTGATCAAAATTGTTATTAGATCTAGTCAACATCTAGTCTCATGAACAAATACCTGGAAGAGTTTTACTTTGGCAAACTTGTATTACATACAAAAGAGCTAATATTTTTAGCTTCATGGTGAGAGTTTAACTGACAAACCGTAACTACCGATCGAAATTAGGAGCAAATGTACGGAAATGTTGCCGTCTTGAATCTTAAGTTACATTGGGATGAGTTATCTAGCAAATGCGCTTTGATGTATTGGATAGATAAAACAGACCAATTAATCAACCTAAATTTTAATCCAAGAAAAATATTTCGGTTTTGGATTAATTCAGAATAGTTTTGCTTCAGCTGGTTTGTGATGATGATGAATGCTGCATGTGCTTATAATTTTAGATTTTTCTTTTACATTGCCATGTTTAATTTCCATATTATTCAATAATTATATTCATAATATCCTGACAAGCTCAAATATAGATTCTAAAAGTAGAATAAAATTTATTTAACGAATTTTTTTCTACAGTTTTCAAAATAAATTGAAACTTTTGGCTGATTTGGCCCATATATATTGTTTAGATCCCGAAAATATAGTTTTCCTACAATTTTATGGCAGAATGAATCGATTGAATCACTAAAACATTGTAATTTTCGTATGATTTTTCAAATAGCTATCTTAGAAAGTACTGAGATTGTCTATTTAGGAAGGTGTCCTTTGTCACCGTTCTAATGGTTGAAGACTCATTTTCTTCGGATTCGGAAAGTACTTTTCAAGACATCCGATTTCTTTAAATTTTGTCAACAGCCATTTCAAGATAAACAGAAGTAAAAACTCCAAACCCATGAAAAACCTTATTGTGTAAAGTCACTGCAAACAAAGTTAAAAAATACAGATTAGAATTGGTTTTTATTTTTAAGTTAAGGATAGTTTTTGTTATTCATGTTTAAAAAATGTTTTAAAAGTTGCTTTTTCGAACTGATTGAAGCTTCCACATTGAGTGAACAATAAATTCAACTATTTTCGAAAATGTTAAGTGTATCTTGAAACATTCGAATCCAATAAAGTGACTGAATAAAATACATTATTGGAAATAAAACGTCCTTTGCTCCACATTAAAAATAGTTGGCTATTTTTTCTTTTGAAAAACACATCAAAGTTACTCATAAAAAATGAATGCTCTTTATTGACAATCGCCACAAAAATATCTATTAATGAACATCTGCATTTTCAACCAGCAAATGCTCGTTAAACTCCAGTCACTTCCGTAATCCATTCTCTCATGAAAGGAACATTTGCGTAAACTCCTGGGAAATTGGGACGAGCGCAACCAGCCCCCCATGAAACAATTCCAATTAAAATATTGTCAACTACTAAAGGACCTCCAGAATCTCCCTGGCATGCGTCTCTTCCTCCATATGGCGATCCTGCACACATCATGGTTTCAGTCACCCCGAGACCTAAAAAAAATGTAAAAAAAACATGAAAAACTTTTAACAGGTAGGTACCAAGTAGAACTCTATAGAATTGATAGGGATGTTTAAGCATTTTTACCATGTTGAATTCGAAAAATGTTCAACGGAAGTATGGGAACTGGGACTTTTTTATGGCTAGCAGTAGAGCGCTACTAAACACATTCAATTGAAAGTCGAAGAATTGCATACTTTGTGGAAAAAAAGCTGAAGCTTTTGTTCAGGTAAATATAATTAACCGATTAGTAAATTCAGCGAAAATAAATTAAATAATTACAAACATTCAGCACACACGAAATGTTGCGCTTAATAGAAAAATAAAGCAGAAGAAAGCGCGATGGAAAAGTGTTCAGGAACAGGGAATTATTGCATCATAAGTAAAATAAGTTTTCCAGTAGTCTTAAAGGGGGAGAAATAATAACATAAACAAGCCTCTAGAACAAACCTCAGAACAAGAACAAGGATGAGAAGAAATGCAATCCCTGTCAATAACATACGATTAGCAGCAGTTTTTTGCAAATGATCCAACTGTGAGAAATGCGAACCAAAAAAAAACGAATTGAAAAAGATCTGAGAATAAAGCATGCAAAACGAAAAATTGAGAACAATCTTCAACAGAAAAGGAGAAAAAGGTAAAACAATAACTTTAAGAGAGACTACCTGATAACATGAGAATGAAACCAAATTTTGTTTTATGAAATGCTATAGTTTATAGTTAGAGTAAAAGCTAAAGGCCGGAATTCATAAACATGTATTTTTTAACGCCTATTGAAAATAACTGTAATAAAATATACCAGTAATTATTAGATTAGTCCATTTTACTATTATTTTCACTGCTTAATTTTTGTGATGTGAAAAGCAAGCGAACTAAATTAAAATAAAATAAAACCAGCTCATAAAAAATAAGCAAGCAACCAAATGCGATTAGAAATAACATTCATTCATAGTCATTGCACGAAAAAAATTGTCAAATTATTTAGATTTCCCAGTCCTTTCTTCTTTTAACTGGATTTATATTTCCAAATTTTGCTTAGTATTCGTTATTTTTTGTTTGTTGAAACCCCCTAAACTCATGTTCTCATTGATTATTTTCCTACTTACTATTTTGGTAGTACTCATTGCAGCTTTTAATGCTGATCAAAGGAACTGTAACCGCATGTAGCACTAGTGGACTAGAACCACCCTCACTTAGTCGGCCCCATCCGCTTACCACGCATCTTGATCCGGGAATCAAAGGCTTCATGTTGAAAAAACGTACAAAAATTACTCAAAATCCATCAACACTAAGTGCTTACTTGCCGCATGAGGAACAGGCAAAGCAACAGGCTGAATGGTATTAGAGAACACAATATCCCTAGACACCTCAATCAAGCTCAAATCATGGTCGAAGAAATTGGCACTGTTTCCATAGCCAGGGTGCTCGATTGTTCTGCTGACGGTTAAAACGGTTCCTTCGGATTGAACGAATGAGGTTCCCATTCGTATGGTGAATAACTGGGTTGGCGATGCACCTCTAAAGACAATTATTGTTGAAAAGTGAAATTTCTTAATTTTGGTTCTTACGGGTCGAGCTGGGTGCAATGAGCAGCACTTGCAATCCATCTGTTGGAAATAATTGCTCCTCCGCAGATATGATGATACAGATACTGCAAGGAAACCTGGTATGGATAGTTTAATATATTTACTGCAACGCCCCCAACTATTCTGTTGTCTGACTCTTTGTGTGGATCAGACAAAAATCCTGCAATGAATTACAGCATTAATTTTTTTCTGGTTATCTTATGCCAATTGCATACCTGGAACATTTTTACTTTGACAAAATTGTATGAAGCACAAAATTGCCAGGATTTTTACCTTGATGCTTGCCATTGCCTTGCAACAGCAGCCAGCAAATGAAGGTAAAAATATATTTTCCAAATGATCGCTTTCTTAATGTCTTCAATCTATGTTGTAAATTTTGTGAATCGATAAATTACAACCACGAAGATAAAAGTCTTAAAATTATGGCAACGAACAGATAAGCTGGTGGAATAATAAATTAAACGTCCCGGTTTTAATCCAAAAACATATAATAATTGTTCTGTTGAACTAACCAAACAATGTTTTAAACCGGATACATTAACAATAAAATAACTTCTCAAGTATGGATGCAACAAGGATCACTAAAGCCAGATAATGCCGAGCTGGTGTTCAAAAATGTAAAGCACAATGGGAATTCAAATGGTCATTAACATCTTTTTGAGTCAAAGTTAGCAATTAGTCTACATTTCTAACGGTCAATATTGCTGTGGTTGAGACCAACTATTAAATAATTTGAAGGTTGATAATGAAAACGGAAAGTTATTGTGATTTAGATTTTCAAACGGTTTCACATATTTTAGTTACTGCTTTTAGGCGAATTAAATTTAGTATACAAAATAACTATTAAATTAGGAAAAAATTTGAAAATAAAGTGCTGAAAGATTTGATCGATCGCACCGTTTTTCAAAATACGTTAAAAAAGATGGACACATTCCTTATCAAAAAATTCACCTCCAGATTTAAAAAAATTGCATTTTAAACAAAACAACAGACAAAATTATAGTTTAAAGTTGTAAACCTAAAGTTGAAGCAATAGTTTCAAACCTCAGAACATAGAAAAGTGACTCGATTATATTCAAGAGGATTAATAATCGGCTCAAAGCTGATTTAAGAAAATATATTCGATTGCAATAAAAAAATGTGTTAAACATTACACCTAACTGTGCTTATCAGTAAAGCGACATACTTTTCCATAGATCTATCGTTACAACATTGAATCACATTCAATCTTACTTGCACTCAATCAATCATTTTATAAGCTTTAATCGATCCAAAACTAACGCTAATAATGGGTTTCTTTATCGTGATGTAGTCGAACCAAGCACTTATAAATCTTACAATACAAAAATCATTTTTAATTGCAAGTGTTGGCGGTATGCGATTATTATACGTAGTTTGATTTAAAAGTTAATTTTTTTTTATTTAATTTAAAAATAAATGTTTTACTTTACTTTAAAGTTTTCAAAACAAGAGACCGTTCAAAATATGAGAAAATGTTTTATAACTTTGTATTTCTCAAAATTGCTTTTTTGTATTTCGAATAAAATAGGTTTTCTAACGAAAATATGTTCATTATTTTCTATTGCAGATTATATAGTCTTACCAGAAAGGAAATACTATTTTACCTTTTAGAAGGTAAAAAAATGAAAATTAGTTCTAGACTACATTTATTATTTTCTCAAAGAGCATGAATTATAATGACAAGACATTTTCGTCATATTCAAGCTAGGAAAGATATTTCATAAAAGTAAGAAACTTATAGTTTTAATTTAAAACTAAAACATTGAACAAAAACATTTCATCTGAAAACGCATGCATATTTATTACTATAATGTATTTGGTTAAAAAATTTTTTAAAGTAGGACTTTACTCATTTTTTAAACAGTTCTTCATATTTTCAGTGTCTTTATTTTACATTATTGGAACCAAAATCCATTATCTACACATCAGTTAAAATAAATATTTGTACCGGAAATATGCATCTGACAATTATTGTGCCGCTTATTTTATTGGTGATCAAATAGCACCTTAAAATACAATAAAACACAGTGTTCCATACAGTTTTCAGTGGTTTATTATGTGCAATATATCTGTTGTTAAGTCCATAATAAATGTTCTAAAAGGAGATAACATTGTTAACAGCTTGGCCACATAAGGGTTAAATATCTGGCTGATGTCCTGCTTGGCTTTCATTTTCAACTATGATATAGTCCAGTCAAACAGCAATCATGAATTTATTTGCTGCATCATTTGCTTTGTTTCTGGCATTTTGTGAAAGTTTTATCATACCCGGAAATGTGAGCCGTAAGTATGCATTTTTTTGTGAAGACTAAAATAAATTATAAAAACATATGAAAAAAAAAACAGAAAGTATGCAAATTAGCAGGGATAATTCAATTAAAGCCATTTTGTTCTTGAAAGTTTGTCTTGGATTTTAACATTCTACCTCTGTAGGTGCAAACAACATTTATGAAAGAGCGCAAGAAATTGGTATCTAGCCAAATACGCTTGTTAAAAAAATGTTTTCCACTAGGCATTGAATACAAGGAAGAACTAGGGCGAATAGTTGGAGGAGCTCAAACTGATATCACCCTTTACCCTTATCAAATATCCCTGCAACTTTACTACAGACATCGATGTGGAGGAGCCATTATTTCTGACCGATGGGCTCTAACTGCGGCACATTGCACCAGATTGTAAGTCTGCAGGAAGTCAATTAAATTGCAGTTTAATACTGCAAACTAAATTTTTCATCCAGAAATAGAGTAACACGACCTCCAATTCTCGCCTTCACTGTCCGACTTGGCTCTTCTTTTCTAATGGCTGAAGGCTTAGTAACTGGACTTACCAGGATTGTTGATCATCACATGTATGGCAATTCAGTTAACTTACTTGACTATGATATTTCGCTAATTCAGCTAGCTCGGACACTTACCTTTACTAATTCCATTCAGCCAGTTGCCCTTCCATCTGCAGACCAGGTAAGTCTTGCAAAATTGTTTGTAAACTTTTAATTTTATTTTTTCGAACTTTATATTGTAACTACAGATAAATTTCTCCAATCTGGTTAATTTAGTAGCTTGCATTTCAATACGCTTACAATGCAATGTCGAATTCATCACCCATTTCGGCTTTAACTTTTTTCTTTTTATTTCCTTTATTTCATTTTAAATAAATTAAGCTAAAAGTTTGCCTCGATCTCATTAGATAATATTTTTTATTACGCATGAGTTTCCTCCACCGACTCTTTTTCCTCCACTGCTCGGACGGTTTGCCGTTTCTGTTTTCAATAGTTTCAATTTTTCAAGTTTATTATTTTTCATGTCAAATTTATATTTGTTTTGTTGCGATTTTCTTTAGGTTTCTTTCCTGCCAATTTCTCTGATTTCTTCTATACCTTTTTCTGGTAATGAATGATATAATTCAAATAATTATTAAAATCAGCTTCTATGTATGCTTTATTATTATTCTTTCTACGTTCTTCTTTCATATTTTTACTCTGTATTTCTTTTTAATTGCCTATGGCTTAATGCGAATACACATAAAAATGTTGAAGAGTTCCAGATTCCAGTGAGGATTAGAGCATACTTTAGTTCAAATCAGTTACTTTCATGTAGTACTAAATTGGGAATAATAATTCACTTACTTTTATCTAATGCTATAGTCGAAAAACAAAAATTTGAAAATGAGTTAAAATTTGCGCAGTTTATCTATTTTTTCATCTTCTTTCTGCTTTAGTGTGTAATCTCGAAAAGTATTTCTGCAAATTTCAATTTAAATTACTCTTGAAGTTTTGCAATCTGCAAATTCTTCAAAAAATTTTTTACATGGCCTGGAAATTATTGGAGGAAACCCATATGTTTGATGTAAAAACATCATAAAAGATTATTGCTACATTAAACTGGAACTAAAGCAGAAATGTAATACCAGTGATCCAGACGAAATAAGTAAAAATTAAGTTGTAAACCATCTGTTGTAATGAAGTTACTGTAAATTCAGCTGACATATTTTCAGTATTTATTGAAGGCTCAACATCTAATTTACTAAAAAACTGAACATTTTAAGAATCTCCAGTCCGTTAGACTAAAAAAAGGCGCATATTTCTGAACGTGAATTAAATTGGACCGAAAACAATAATAATTAACAACAGTTTCAATCTACTTCCTACTTCCAAAGCCATGAATTTGTCTTTATTGCCTATTATCTTTCGTCTGGAATATTGCGTGTTTGGTATGGTAGAGCGACCATTATTCGTCATTTACTTTTCAAATAAAAACAATTTTAAATGTTTTAAACTTTATCTGAAAACTTTACACATGTTGTCATAGGTAGAAGTACCAGGAGCACGATGTGTAATAACAGGATGGGGAACTTTAACATCGGGAGGAACATCTCCATCAAGACTGCATGTGGTCAGTGTGCCTTGGATTAGCAACGAAAGTTGCAATCAATACTATAATCCATGTACGTACCAGTCAAATTGATGCCGAGCCTTAATAACATGTCTTAACCTGCCAAGCTTATCTTAATTCTTATGGAATTATGCATTCGTAATCGCCAAGGATTATTCGTGGAATTTAAGACGTTTATCTTAAAGCTAACAAGTTGAAATTATTAGAAATTGCAGTCGTAAAAAGCTTAAGATGGATCTATTTCAACGGATACTGTGTCGACTTAAGTCGGATCCACATGCGAAACACTGGTGTCGGTGGTTTGCAGTAAAATGCTTCGTGTGGTCCGAAAGTTTCCTTCAATTTCGATAAAAATATGAATTCCTGAATAATGCGAAGTAATAAGCTGTTTAATGTGGATTGGCCCAATAAATTATTTATTATGTATTCACACTATATAAGGAATAAACTGTTTTGAAAGTAAAAATAACATGTAAGGCGCAGTGTTATGCCATCAATTCAATAATTACTTCTGCATTCCAAGGAAGTAGGCCTGGGTAACAATGTGTTAAGTTGCGCTATTGAGTTGTTGCCGCTCTCTGACTTACCGAGTTATAACTCATCGGTTAATGAGTTATAATTAATTTAGTAAAACTTTACAAAACGCCACAGTGGAATTTTCACATCTAAAAAAAAGGTTATCAACATTTATTTTTTATGAGTCCAAACAACTGTAAAAACGGGCATTTAGATTTTCTCAGCAACAGAACTTAGTCCAAAGAAAGTAGACGAGTTTTCGTGTAAAACCGTCTCTTAATTTCTTCGCATATAAGATTCAGTTTGCCAGTATTTTACAGTAAAACGTTAGGAAATACGCGGTTTTTCTGTTTAGTTACAGCATTGTTTAGAAAGATTGTCCTAAAACTGAAGAAACTCCCTTTTGCAGATTTTTGCAAATAAATTATTACAAACGTTTTCGCTTTTTCAATAAGTAAAACAAAAAATTCTCAATAGAAGCTTTGTTAAAAGTGGAATGACCTGAAAATTTAAAGAAACTTTTAAAATCTTCAGAGATCGATGAGCGATGGCGACGAATTTGACAAATACATTTTTTTGTTAACTTTTGCTCTCTGGTCGTGTTTCAAGATAATCCTAATTACTTTCGGCAAAAAAACTCAATAAATTTATTTGCTTTTTGTGCCAAATTTGAAGCTGAAATGAGCTTTCTAAAGTTCCCCACAAACCGATTAATAAGACTAATTTTCGAGCAAAATTCATTTTGCAGTTTTTTGCTGAAAAGACTCCCTTTTTGTCAGAAAAGCAGAAAAGAATGCGTTTTTGCGTTTTCGAATAAAAACTTTCAGTTTTGTGATCGGTTTTGGGGAAAACCTTAATGGTTTTCGGGGAAAACCGAGAGGAATGTATTTTCGTTTTTGTCCCAAATTCGATGCTGAAAAAAGTTTTTATAAAATTTTAACAAAGCTATAAATTTAACTTGTAATTTTTCGCGTAACAATCCTACATATCGTCAGTATTTTTAAGTGAAACTCTACAAAATAGATCGTTTTTGAGTAGAGAGAAAAAAATTCAGTAAAAACTAAAAAACTACATTTTTCAGCAAATTTTATAGTCTTCAGAGGAATGGAGGTGACGAGATTTCCTTTGAAAAAATCTGTTATAAACTTTCGCTTATTCAGTTCGTTTTTTGATAGAAAATTATTTCGTGTTTGTTCCAAATTTCAAGCTGGAAAGGGATTTTCAAACTTTTTAAGAAGCGACAAAGAATTCGAAATTTATTTCATAATTTTCGCAGAAAATGCCTTAAGATTGTCAGCATTTTTAAGTGAAAGTAGAAAATTGAGCATTCAGAAGGAAAAGTGACTTGGCCAAACTACTAGTAGTTTGCATGAATTTTAAATCTGATGATGGCGCTGTTGTCTCGCCGAAACGTTGAAACGATATAAGAAATTTTATTTCACACGTTGACTGAAACCCAAGAAGGAAAACAATTTCGGTTTTATTAACATTCCTACCACCTTCAACGTTATTTGTTTTTTGAAAATGACTATGAGGGAAAATGAGAGCAAATAGAGTTTCTTAAGCGAAAGTAACAAACAAGTTTAAGGAATAAAACAAACAACCATTTACAATCTGACTTTGGTAGGCATAAAGCAATCGAACAATATTTTTTGCTTTAGCTTGTCTGAAAACGAAAAAATATCAGTGAATCTGAAAACAAAAGCACCACTTGCGTGAAAATAAACAATAACGTAAAATTAGTGTGGGAAAACTGCAAAATCACAAATATAAATCGAAATAAATTGGAGCCATTGCTCAGTTGTAGTGAGCACTTGTATGCAACTGAACTTACTTTCGTTAAAAACCCCCAAGAAAAAAACAAAAATAAATATTAATTTGATCCCAAAATTAGCGCAGTATGTGCACAAGCTTTCTGAAAAAATCCAGGATATTTCTAGATCGCTAAAACTGAAACTTGTTAAAAATTAAGTCTGCAAGGTGAAAAATGGCCACGTATCGCAGATCTATTGAACTAGTGATCGAAAACACGATTTTAATTACACTGTAATCTATTTGATCTTATCGGATTTTGATCAGCGCATATCAAAACGAATATGTTTCGCGATGTATTAAAATTCTAAATTCTTCAACAAAAGGGCTTTCATTCAATCATTTAGAAATTAAATAGAAAATGTTGCTGTTGATATTTCTTGGCGGTGAATTAAAGAACCCGCCTTTTTGTACCTTCAAAAAAATTGAGTTATTTTGCAAGAGCTTTAAAGATTCCAGAAACAATAGTGAAAAAACTCTAGTGAAAAATATCCTGCTGGCGCTTAAATAAATGTTATTTCAGCAAGAGTCTCCTACAGCATGATGTGTGCTGGATCGCCTTATGGAGGAAGAGATGCTTGCCAAGGAGACTCCGGAGGACCTTTGGTCGTAGACAACGTTTTAATCGGCATTGTTTCTTGGGGTAGAGGATGTGCCCTGGCCGGATTTCCTGGGGTCTACGCCTATGTGGTACCTGTTAGGCCCTGGATTGCTAATATCACGGGACTTTAGACTCGCCAATGCTAACCGTAGTCCATTAAAAATGTCCTGTCTTATTGCTTGTTGATTTGTTCTTAAGCTAAGGTAGAGCGGGTAAAAAATAATAAACATGGTGCTTAGTTAAAATATACATATATTTTTTATACGTATAATATCATTAGTGTAATCATAAATAAAAAGGTACAAAACAAATATCCACCTTCATCTTCTTTTAGTTCTTACAAGTTACCACCTGGACAAGGCTTTCCAGAAAATAGAAAATCTACTTTCCGATGATGATTTTGCGTCCAGCGCCGATATTTTGGCCGGCTTGGGTGGCACCTTTGTTCTGTCCAGCCTGGAGACCGATGATGGTCTGTCCGGCCTTCAATTGTTCCTCGCTGAAGTCACGTTTGTTTTCTTCGGATGGTTTAGGTCCCAGCCATGGTCCGGGCCATTCAGAGTGCCTGTAGGTTTGACGACCAAGAGCGAACAAGGTGTTGGTTACACCAGCAATGTCTTTCTTTTCCCACAGATCAACTGTTTGGAAAACATCGATGTCGGCTACTCCATAATTTTTGATTGCTGCCTGGAAGCTATCAAAAAAAATGTTGTTAGAAAATCCGTTTGTTTGATGTTGCAGCAGTTTGCAACTAGACTGAAAGTACTTTCTGCTATTTTTTCCAACAAAAATATACTTCGAGCTCTCGAGGACCGTAAAATTGTGCTAAGGCGTAGTTTAATTGATCATCATTAAATCGTCTCACTTGTTTAGACTGAAAATACTTTCCAGGTAATAAAGCGAGCGTTGCCTAATAACAGTTAAACAGCTGCAATTTTTCTTCAAACAAAAAGTGGAAAAACGCTTCCAGTATTTCTATCAACATTCCAGTATTTCTAAATAAACTGCAGCTATTTTTAAGAAAATGGCAGACCCGAATAAACAACTATGTAAAAAGCAGTTTTCTGGAATCCGCGTTCTATTAATAGGTTTTACGAAATTTTTGAAACTAAATATTATAAAATATAATGGGAATTGGCACCCGAAACCGTTTGACGATGGTCTGGTTTATAATAGATCTGGTCCGCCGTTAAAATTAACTTTTATTACGTTTAGTTGCGATTATTGTTGAATACTCAACTTTGAACTGATTTTAATGAATAGCAAAGAACTTTGATGTTGTTAAGCTTGAGTCTAATCTGGATTCCGTTGTATGGTTTGTATCATGGAATTCTAGGAATTTTAAAGCTTTTTTTACAACCTGAAAAAAACAAAGTCTTGAGTATATCTGATGGCCAGTTCCAGTTTTACTGTTTTCTTCAAAATTAGGACAATTAAAAATAATTTTATTCTGCAGTTTTTCTAGAAATTCAGTGAATATTTCAACTGTTGGAAGCTCTAAAGTGTCTTCGGCTTTTGCATTAGAGCTACTTGTTGAAGCAAAAGGTTTTCTCAAATTTACTGAACCGGCATTGAAAATTATATTGAAGAATTTCATAGAAATTTAGTGGAATTGGCAACAAAGTTAAAAAATGTACAAGGAAATGAAAAATGACAATTTGCTAAACCGCTTTCAACATTTCTCTGGAACTTTTGGAATCTCAAATTAATGATCTCTTCGCGAAAAAAATTATTTTGGAACGCAAGAGCAAGTTTTGCGTTGGGTTTCCGTAATTCCAGTTTTATTCAGAAGCTCAATAAATAAATTCTGGAAGCTAAATGGGGAATAATTATTGTTTCCAGATATGGAATTCTCAAATTTTTATCGCATTTTTTCAAAAAATTATACATCTTTTTTAGTTTCGCATGACGAAAACTCGCCCCTACTTACCATTGTGTGCAATTAACTGATACATTCAGTTTGTTTTGGATACAAACTCGAAACTCAACGTTTTTATTATTCTGTTAAATTTAAGAAAACAGCCGAAGAACTTTAGCAAAAAAATGTTTGAGAAAAGTAGGAAAATTATTATCAATTTCATTGAAAAATGAGGGAAAGTTCTGCGTGAACCGGTTTTTGCAAATAGAGATAAATTTGCGCCCAACTTACTTGTTGATGTTTTCCATGAATTTGAACTGTCCGCCAGATTTGTTGATTTTGCTAACGGATCCGGGGGCAAGTTTGTTGATTACTTCGCACAGGATGGTACCGTCCTTAAGGACATCTTCGTACGCCTGGCCTGGGGGGAATTTGGCTCCCAAGATGGATTCGATCCATTCTTGGGCTTCCTTGTCCTGTTGTACATCACGCTTGGCAGCGAGCTAAACAACAAGGATAAGTTTCAAATTTCCATTTCAAAATGTCTTAAAAATCGAGTTATACATAGTTGCGTAATTTATTCAAGGTTTTTAAACTACGTTAATTTAAAGGCATGTTGCAAGCCAACTAGAACATTTTGAAGAATGTCTTTAAAGTAAAGGAAGATCATAAACTTGTTCATCAATTGTTTTGGAGAGAAGCCACAGAATAAGTGGCAAAGTTTAAAATTAGGCCAAAAATTCAAATAGCAGAAGACAAGAAAAGTTGAATTATATTGTTATTCCAGGATGGCTTGTTATTCCAGAAAGCGGTACTCACTTTGGCTTGGACTTGACGTTCCAGAGACATGATAGCGAGTTTCGCGCTTAGGTGAACCAACGAATTTGACCACCACACTAAACTGAATGCGAAAATCAACTTGTTTTGCTTATATACGAGGTCGGATTTTCGATCAACCTACAGGATTTCAACGTAGTTGTGGAAAACTCGACGCTGGTTAAATTTAGCTGGGCGAATCAGATTTTCAGTGATTTAATCCAACTCACACTGTGCAATCATGATTATGTGATTTATTCTGGATGGTTTCCCAATTTCTTCTGAGTCTGTGTATCCATAATGATTATTGTCATTACTGTCTCATCATTTTTAATTGGAAGCACTTTGTTTATGGTAATTTTCTATAGTATTCATTCTGCAATGAGAAGTAATAAAACCGTCTTCATCTGATGATTCTATTGTCGCTATTGCTACAACAAGGAGCCAGAAACGAAAGTAAAACTTGAAGACTTCTAATATCAATTCTACAGCCAAAACCCTCCAACACGGAGGTTTTCAAATGCATTGTTCACTCAGAAATGATGCAAACGAAAGCTCGGAAGCGGTTTAAAAAAACGCTTGAGAAGAAACGAGATAAAGAAAGCTTTGATGGGTGAAAAATTGAAATCACCTTACAGGATCTTGCCTGTGTCAGCAGATTGTTGAAGCAGAAGCCAGCCCATTTGGAGTCTTTCTGGGAGCAAACTGGTTGAATTGGTCCTTCTACTGGTAATTGTTCCAAATCTATCTTCAAGTCCAAAGGCGCTTTACAAAAACGACTGAATATGCCGAATCTGATCTTACTTGCAATAAATGTATATATTTAAAATCGCGATGATTTGTGAACCTAAATAAAATTGACTCAACATTAAATAAACAATGTCTTTATTCTTACTTTACATAAATGGACTAGACAAAATCTGGAAGGGATGCCATAAGCTTAATAACAGTCAACCACTGGATAAGTATAAAAAATCAGAAAGGTGCTTCCTAATTTAAATACCATGTCAGAGCTTAAAAAATTAATGAGAATTTCTTTGGACGTTTTTCGTGTGTTATTCTCTAGAATTATCTCCGAAATGATCCAACAGGTTTATTAGTGATCAACTGTCAAAAACCGAAATTGGATTGGAAATGAAATTAACACTAAAATCTACGTTTTTTATAAAATCATATGTACTTACTGAGCAACTAACAGTACGATGGGTAAAAACGACTAATATACTTCCATTGATATTGTGCTAAAAATATAATAAAATAAGATTTAATGGCTTTTCCCCTTTGTCAATCGGTAACATTCTTAGCACTCTACTTTAGTAACTTTTACAATTATCCCTCTTAGTTGCTCATTCCACTTAGTGAAGTTGATAGAACCGAAGTTTCCTTACCTACTATACAGTTATTTGCATAAAACAATTATTATAGCCCTTATAATTTATACTTTGAATCAAAATCAATATGTCGCCTAATGAGTGTATTTCATAAAATTCGGAAGATTCTATTCTTACAACTACTCGACTTAACTGGCTATTGGACGATGTACCAAATAATTTACACATATTTACAATATTATAAAAATCACAAAACTTTATAAAATATTTATTCGTCAGTTTCCTCGCCCATGGTAATAATAAGGATCACTGAATCAGGCGTTTTCCTTCAACAAATAAACAGTATAAAAAATATATAAAACATATAAAAAATGTAAAAAACAAACAAAGGCAACTTAGAAATTGTATCTTTTAAAATACATTAACTGCACATTTATTCGTTCTAATACCACATTACATGTGCATGAAGGACGATATTTATTTAAATTAAAATACAAAAATATGTAAGAGCCACATGAAAATCATCGTATAAGAGTATAGATATTTTGCATCATTTATTATACACATTCATCCGTATACAAGTCGTATAACTAGATAAATTCAAGTCGAAGACGGATTCCATATTATTTTCCTTACTTACGTTGAATGCGCAAAAGTTTCGGATAGTCTTACTAGTAAGTACAGGATCCAAACACAACATTTAAAAAAAGTCACATAAACTGAGATGATACTTAAGGGGTACGCTAAGTCCATAGAAACACAATTTTTAAAATAAATGATTTGCAGCGGTCGGTTTCAGATGGTCGCCCAGTAGATAAGATGCAGCACCACTCGGTCCCAGCAAAGAGGTGAATGGTGATGACAAAGCAGCAGCAGCAGCAGCTGCATGGTGTGACTGAAGATGGCTGGGCTGAGAGGACAAAACTTTGTTGGCTTGTTGCACCAGCAGGGCGGTGTTGCAGGACTGCGGGCTCATTGCAGCCCATTTATTGTTGTTGGACATCGATTCGTCCGAAAGTTTACCTGCAGAATTAAAATTAATGAATTTTACTGAAAACTTAAGTTGCAAATTACTGTAGTACTTGAAATTAAGAAGAAGTTTACAGAAAGACAGGGAAGGAGCGTAAAGACTCAAATCGAGCTGGTTCAATTTTCAAAACAATCAATAATTCATAAAATATAGACGCTGTATCAATCATGGTATGTTTAAAAGCTTGATGCAGAAGCATTTAAAACACGATTTTTAAGTTTCAAATATTTACAGCTAGAAGCATCGTTGGCATTGTTTCATGTCAGGTCTAATCGATCTCAAATATTTCAAATATAATAATAGATCTGTTTTGTAATCAGATGTGAAGTTGTTTTGTTACAGAACCTGCACAATAAGTCAGAAAATGAGGTTGCACTCGAAGTGAAGTAAATAGTAGAAACTTATAAATACCACTGTCTATTCATTTTAATTGAAAAAGTTTTGTTTAATTAAATAATTTTGCTGATCCAGTTTGAATTACTTGTTTGAATTAGGCAAATTTCTAGGATTTCACATCAAAATTAGTGACGACGCGAAAATTGCCTCTAAGAACGTAAAAGTTTCAATTATTTTTACTTTCAGTTTTCTAAATTTTCGAGCTATTTATCCCATGCAAACCATAATTAGGGTACAGACAGATTTAACTCGTACTTATTTATTTGATTTATATATCGGCATATTTGTACGACATTTATTTATAGTTCGGGCACATTTACACTTGACCCAATATTTCTCCCGAATTAACGAAACAGCTGCTTATGATCCACTTGCAATGCAATTTTCAGGTTTCGAAGAAAAAATTGCGTTTGCTATTGCTTTAAGCTGATTGAAGGAAACAATGCGAAAATGAATTCAATGTAACTGGAGAGTTTTTCGGGATTTCAGGCCATCGTGGCAATGAATTTTTGCAAGCACCAGTCGCTTGCATCTTCATACTGCGCCAAGCAAGCCACCTCTGAAAGTGCAAGCTACTCATGCTTACAAAATGCCAGGAGGAAATTCGCGTGACGAAAGGCCGACGAAAACTCTGTTCGGAAATTCTGATCAAAAAAGTTTTTTTCACACTCGACATACTGGACACATGGAGTTTCTAATTGCATATAGCAATAATCGGTTCTGCCTTGTTATTGTGCAATTTATTAATAAATTTATCTAGCGAGACAGCTTATTGTCAGTCGAGCGAGATCCTATTTAAATAATGTAGCAAATAATAAATCACTCTTATTTTATATGAAATTGGCAAAGGGATGCCAAAATAAATATTTTAAATCGCCAAAAAGTGCCTGAATTGTTTCGAGTTGACATAAGCCAAACACGTTTTCAGAACTTTTGCCGTATGCATTTTAATTGGTATGACGGGCATTTTTTTGTCATTACAACTAAAAGCTCATGCATGTTTTCTGTTAATTTTGTTTTACCCTTAGGAGAGCTGATCACCCCAAGAGAAAAGTCTGAAAGCAGAATTTTTAGGCCCGCGGAAACTGAAAACAACGATATTTTGAGATAGAAAGTATTTGCACCAGAACAGAAAGCAACTGCTTTTAAAAAATGCTTTATATGTACACGGCTGGAAAAAAATCAAATACTTTGTCTTTTCATAAATCTTCTGTGGTGATAACGTTCAAACTAATTCACTGGATTGTTGAAGCATAAAGAAAATTCCAGAATAAAGTGTAAAAGATATTTAGAGACTTGATAAACAAACGGCCCATCTGTGTCCTGTAGGTTAAAAATACTTTATTTCGTTAATATATTCTAATATATTGAGATGATCCAGCTTTGCCAAGATTCTGTACGGATAGTCACACACTTGTCATGAGTCTGGAATTGTTCTTTTGGTAAATAAATAGGTTTAAAGCACGTGGACAGTAAAGGACGTTAAATAAATTTATTAATGAAGATCAGTAGCAGTTTGTATCGCTTGGGTATAATTTTTGAAAACAGATGTTTTCAATTTGTTCATCTGCTGAACAATTTGGAAAACACATTTTTTGGCTCCGACTCCCAATATATTGAAATTTCCAGATGAAAAATTCGTTTTTCGGAAAGTCAATGTGTGCATGTATTGCCTAAGCTTGTACAATCTTCAGGTTCAAATTTCAATCCAAACATGCTTTTATTCAAATGAAAAAACCGAAGTTATAATTTATAGATTAAGAAAATGTTACACCAAAATAGTGTGAACTCTCAATAGTTCGAAGAAAATCGTCTAAATCCACCTCTGCTTCTCACTTGCTACGGCCACTATTCGGAAAATGGATTTCACATATGAGGCCTTTTGAAGCCTGCCAGATGCTCGCCAAATTTATATTTATGGAATTCAAAAATAATATCGTCCTATTCAATTTTCCGCACAACGGACGTTTTGATACATGTTGCTACCCCATATCGAGAGCCACATTTATTTTCCATGGAAGATGACCAAATTTATCGGAAACGCTTCCGTAGAAGTTTTGCCTTAGAAGAAACTTTAGTAGCTATTGTCTACACAATTTGATGTTTTATTAGTTTCCTTGGTTTTGTTCAGTTTTTACTACTTCTCAAATGCGCCAAGGATCTGGCACTCAAGTAAGGTTTTATGGTATTGAAATTAACATCAGTTGCTTTGACCAACTACCTGCTACAATTAAATGAAACAACATCTAAAACAGAGGTATTTAGAGTATCATTCTAGCCTCGATAGTTTTCTTCTTTCTGAGCGTGTAGATTCAGCCAAGAAACATGCAACATTTCATCCTACAGAAGAAAACCAGAGGTAGGCAATAGAACCGTGGCAGCTCCAAAGCAAAAAAGACAAAACACGAGTTTGGAAACTTTTAGTTTGAAACAAGTCAAATTGAACTGGTTTGTAACAACAAGGATCAAAACCCTTCAGACATTAAATAATAAAATGGGCCGTATAGTTAGTAAATTCAAATAAAGTGTGCATCCTTCTCCATGACAACATGCCACTAGGCAGGCCGGGTCTTTCTTGGCGGCATCCGAACAGTTGACAGTAATGGAAATAAACGAGAGGCGGCGGCCAATTTTCTAGATTAAACGTCAGGGAGAGGCGGCTGGTGCTCTTTCCGCCTTCGGCCTCATGCTGCCTCCAACGGCCGATCCAGAACTCCAGAGTGAGCCTGTCAAGGGACAGAACTGACTCACACTGGGTCGGAATGATTAGGAAAAAATCACGAAAGTTTCATTATAACATGGAAATAATGGAAGTGCACTAATTAGAACTGGTCGTAGTCTTATTGCTTTCGGTGCTTGATTAGTAGACATGGAAGGTCTGGAAAGTTGATTTGAAACTTTAAACTCCATTAGTGAGTTTGCGATGAAAAGTTTTCATTCTGAAATTTATCCTGTTTATGAATCGGGGAATATGCCAAGTACATATCATTGTAGTCGTGTTCGTTCACTTGTTTTGAATGGGCAGGCTTGGAAGGTTTTGAGGAAAAAGTTAAAAAATGTATAAGAAAACTCCTGTTTTGTTGCTTCTTTAAACGCAAACGCAGCTCTGGTTGATTTGAAGATTTCAAAATAACTTGCAACGATCCAAAAATGCAAGGTGATTTAAAATGTTTCCTTTCTTTAAAGAGTTTTAAGCGCTCTTTATAGCTTATAGATAGAATAGCTTAAAGAGATTAGAAAGCAAATAAAATGTCTTATATAAAGTTGAGTTTATTTGCTGATAATAATAATTATGCAATATTCAGGTTGAATTCTACGATTGGGCAATATTTTAAAGTGTTCAATTCGCACACTATTGGTATAGCTAGACACTGTTTAAACTTTGGAAAAATGTCTATGTGGACAAATTAAAATCATAAAACTTCGCATCCATGCATCCAGACATATATTTTCCGACAAACATCATTGCATCGTATTTGTGGTTAATTTTTAAGATGTGCTCTTCAAGGCATAAAATGTTTAACAATGTCTAACATTTTAAGTTTACCTTCGTTAAGAAGGCGTCCAATGCCTTGAATCTTCAACATAACAAACGCCCGAAATTTTATTTGTCGGCTTTATGACTTGCCGTTTTGTCACTAAGCGCCCGCAACCAAGAATCTGGACCAAACCGGAATAACTGTTCCGTTCAAAAATAATTTCAAATTGCTTAGAAATCCTCACAAACCCAAGTATTCATTTATTTCAAACATTACAAGCTGTACCGAAAAAAACCGATATAAAATATCTCGGTTCCGGTTCAACCCTTAACAGCGTGTTACTAAGAAGTATGGGTTCAGTTTCGGTTCCAGTCCAGGAAAAAAGCCGGTGCCGTTCCAGTTTTGAAATACAGTATTAAGTAACAGGTCGATTTATCCGATATAAAAAAAGGTCGATTTATTCGATCTAAAAATTTCATTGGATGGAAAGTTTACCTTTTACATCAACCTGTGATCTGAGATTCAAACATTTTCTTAAAGCAACGAAAACTGATGTTTTTATGGTTATGATGTGAAGCTGATGAGATGTTTTTATAAATTGAGCATTTCTGCGACAAGACGCATGTAAAGGTATGAATTTTGGAAACGTATGTGAAAAACTAAAGCTTGAAACATTGATTTCTTGACAACTGATTAGACAGGTAAATCTATAGTTTGTTGTGATGTTGTTTGGTTCTGTGATGTTTTCCTTTGTTAAGATTATTAGAGGAAACCAAGTATTCTTCACACATTTTATTGATAACAAAGGATGATCTTCATGATCTGATTTACAATCGTTTTATTTTTAATCATCATTATCTCAGTTTAAAAAAATGCCGCTGAATAAGAATTAGGAAATGTTATAAAATTGTATCAAGGAAAAGTCAAGAGAATTCTCTTGAAAATTAAGAAAAAATTCAAAATATGGCTTTGAAAATCGCCCATCGACCGTCGAAAGTTTGCCTTCGTCTCTTCACTGTTTCCTGCTGTATGTTTTTCTTTGTGCTTACTTTTCAGCTTGATGTTACACTTGTTTCCATTGTCGATTGTAGGATTAAGCAACAAATGTTTACGTAATGTTAGTAAATAAATTTGATTTTATAACAAAGATATTAAGAGATAGACAAAACTATTCATAAAACCCAATTTTTTTGACAAAAACATTAATGAAAAATAAGGGTATCAGGAATAAAAGACAGACACTCGCCTGTTCACCAGCCATACGCGTAGTTAATATTTATATAAATCGACTAACTGTAAGCATAAAATTTCTACGAGCTTGAGTTCATAAAATTTTTATATAAAATAGAAACTTTTCGATATGGGCCAAATTTTGTTCTTTTTCTAGCATATTTAACATTACTTACGCCACTGACCACTGTTGATTAATGTACGAAAGGAAAATAGATTAGGAAAATTTAGGCCGATTTTTCTGCAATTAAACCACATTGTACCATTTCTTCTAAGTGTGATAGTTTCTTAATATCACGATTACAAATTGCCCAATTTACAAATCCAGCTGGTTTATTTAACTCATTTTAAACCAAAAAAATTCAATGTTCATAAAAAACTTACCATTATTAGCAGGTTTGATATCGATACCATTCGAAGAATGATGACTCGATATGCTACTGGTATTCGAATTAGGGGTGGTGCTAACGCTGGAATTCGGTGAACTTGGTTTCACATCCTTCTGCATCCCTTGGCCGTTCTTTGTGGTTGTGCCGGCACCTTCCGCTTTGATCGATGGAGGATTGGGACTGTCGGCTGAATTGTTTGATTGATTCTGATTGGAGGCTTTCTGCTGTGCCAGACGTTCCTGTTTCCGAAATTTCGCTCGCCGGTTTTGAAACCAAACCTGCAACAATCGGAAAATCAATAGTCGTTATCGAAATAATTCAAATGTACCCTTGAAGAACATTTGATACAATAAACGTCTGATGTTTGGTATATTTAATTAGTTAAATTTTAATTAAGTACCCTCCTCCTGTAGTAAATTGATTAAAATTTTCCTCAGACCCTTGTTTTTCTGTATCATCTCCTTCGAGAAGCCGCCGCCGAAAGCGGCCTGTAATTTATAACGCTTTTCATTCTTTAGATTTGCAACCCTACTTATAAAGATTAACTAATGAAATGTTATGATTTACGAAGGTTGAATTTCCACTCCAAATGTTCGATTTTTTAATGTTTTATGAGCATATTTTCACGGGGAAGTTAAGGACATTGTAAATCTGTTTGCAGAGGGGATTCGGGGCAGGTTTTCACTTTATTGATTTCAAAATATTGCGACCAGAGAACATTTTCTTCTGGCTTACTCACATCGTTGCAATTTGTACCTAAACATTATAAGTGAATGAGCCGAAGCCGCACTGTTTCAGCTTCAGGCAGATGCATTTAAGCGTCTTAAACCAGGCTGGGGCCTAATAAACCTGCAAAGTAACTGAAATGGGCCTATGGGATAACACACTTTCGGGGCCGTAAAGTGGACAAACTAATCAGAACTCTTCTGTTTTTATTACCGCTTCCAACTAACTGTATTTTTAATTAAAAATAGAAGTAAATAGAAAAACTGTAAAACTAGAATAGTACAACGTAAATTACAGGAAACAATAATTTTTTGTTGGAAACCAAATAAAAAAATGTATAACTAAAAAAATTGTTCAACTGTGCAAAGTACGACTTCCTCAAAATACTAGCACTGATTTTGCTCTATCTGCTACCTGTTTATATCTGGCTGTAAGCCCAAAGTTCTAGCCAAAACAATTCGGGCAATTATTTAATTATATTCTCATGGCAATTATCCAAAGATTGCCTTAGCAAGTTAAACGAAAAACGTTGCGACCATTTCACGCAATTAACATTTCTTATATGTATTTTAATGGAGCTTAGCATTGAATCAACACTTTGTAGCAATTATCGGAAAAGCCATAGCACAATTCACGGCATGTGTTCGATTTGCTTTACTGCAGACAAAAAAAGCCGATCCTTTTCAATTTGGCCTGCAACAGTAAAGCGAGGAAAAAATTGAAAACGAACACAGGCACGTTGAATATTTGCACAACATTTTACAATAATTGCGCCTCCCCTTGACAGCCGATAAATAAAAGCAGAATTGATTAAGCTGATTGCTGTGCTCTCACGGTTCTTTTTTTATTTGAATAAATAAATGCTCGTGTTCAACAAAGGTGCAATTGCCTACTGTTTTCGAAATGGGAACCAAATTACATGTATTGATATGTAGGCATTTTTAGCAAAACTGTAGATGGCCTGAATGCTTTTGTTCGTAATAATTTTTTATATTCTTGCTCATCCTGTTTAACATTGATTTAAACTAGATTGACTGATAAAATTCCATCACAGAAGTAATTCCAATATTAATGGCCATTTTTAAGAGCTTCCAGACAATTTCAACTAACGTGAAATAATTTACTTTCTTCTAAACTTTTGATTTAAATTATTTCTTTTAATAGCTCCTTTTCCCATGTTTCAATAACTCATTCTAAAATATTTTTTCAATCTTTTCAGAATTAGGCAAAAAACATTCTTAGCGGAAATTTTAAGGAGAACTGAACACTTTGAATCGCTTTAAAAAAAAGACAAACGTATGAGAACCAAAACTTAGACTATGGAAACACACTAAGAGGAAACACAACGAGGAGGACTCATGACAAAAATAAAACAACATGCAACTGGACTCTTCCAAACCTTGTTTGCCTAGCAAAACGAACTAAACAATTCCGATTCTGATTGCCGTTCTGGACCTTTACAGGATATAAAAAAACAAAATAGAAAGTTACTACTTAAGTTGATTTTGTTGATGGAAAATTTTTACTTAAACCTACCTAATGACATGGACTAAAAGGCTGAGAGTCGAACAGTTGATAGCTTTTTCCATGGAATTGAAAAATATTATGTACGCAGATAGCAAACGAATAAGTTTAAATCAAAATATTTTTCTTTCAAAATGTAAAAAACTTTTTAAAGTTGAGCGCTAAATCCAATAAACATGTGCATTGGTGCATGTATGATTTCTTAGTCGGCTAGTAGTTTAGAAAGGGTATAATTCCTTACTGGGCTTTCATATGCACCACATATTTCACAATAGAACGCTTGTTTACCTAAGATTTCATTCGTTTCATAATCCATAAGACAACGATTTTTTAAACAAAAATCGGTCAATTTTTCCAAATTTGTCGCCGTTTAGAACTTCACCTTTCATAGTCAGTGTTCTATTTTATTGCTGTTCAATAAAATTGTTGTATTTTAACTCATAAGCAGTTTTTCCAATCGCGTGTTGGCTACATTGTTTCATATTCGTAATCATTTAAAAGGTAATATTTTTGGCAAATTGGTATTATAATTTTATTTATATTTTAGTGGATATTCTTTGTACTTTCAGTAACAGTTAAAACAACTATATCCCAAGTTTTCCATTTTAGAGCAAAACAGAGACAGAAGAAATTGATAACATCAATGTAGAAACGCTCAATTAAAGTAAAATAATTCACAGCTTTGTGATTTAAATGTGAATTTACATGATGAAAAGTCTGACGCTCTCAAAATATTTACATCTAATTATACAGGGTTGCTCATTAGTGCGTCAAAGTGCGATATCTCAGTAAATATGAAGTTTACAAGAAAATTCGTCCAACGAAAGTTTTTCACGTTTAAAAGGTCCACATTCTAAAATTACTTTCCAATATACAGGGTGCATCATAAACGTGTGGTAGTTACCAACTCTGGTTTTTTAAATGAAACCCCCCCTTTTTTTGTTATTTTCAGATTGGCCGTTCAATTTTAATTTATGTTTGTTTCAACCGTTTTATCTGAAAAATTTACGATTTCCGAGTTATTCGTAAAAATGTGAAAGTTTTGACAGCTACTGGGTTCCACAGAAATCGATGCTGTACACTACCCGCTG
>NW_026017110.1:23538660-23572284 GCF_020466585.1 Dendroctonus ponderosae
GAACCTTGGCGACTTCTAGCGGAAGATGGCTGCGGCGTCAGCGGTTCCCATGAAGTATCTGTGCTATCAGCAGATACTACATATGTAACTCGCGTAAAGGGTAACTGCCTCGAGTGTATCGCTAATAATCAATTTGCGAAGAAAGCAAGCACTAAACACGTAAAAACTGTAAGTTCTCCTCTTGAAAATGGTAATAAGAATTTTTTTCAATCATTCAAAGTTTTAGAAAAGGCATTCATTCTCCTATACCTATATTTAAACTAGAAAATTTTATATATACATATAATCAATTATTCCAGAAAAGTGTCTAGAATTTGATATTCTTCCCTTGAGTTGACGAAAACTACCGTAGGCAAAGAAGACAAGTGTGATACAGACCCAAGCTTGGCATAATCATTTATTTTTAAAGGTGTTTTATTTGAAATGGAACAGATGTATAATTTTTACAGGATTTTTGAAAAACACTTTAACTGGCATCTGTGGAACTTTCCGTCGCCCAAATAAAGATTATCGGTCTATTACTAAATGCGTTTTTGAATTCACGAAAGTCATGCAGATTTTAAATGTTAAATGAAAGTAACAACTTTGTTGGGCAGCATTTCATCTGGCTCAACGGATCAAATAGCATTCAACAAGAATTAATTTAATATTTGCAATTATGTAAAAAGTACAATTTATTAAATGCTTACGATTACCATCAAAATATTCCCATCCAAAGAAGAAGTGGATGCAAGATTTTGATTTTGATTTGAAGAAGGATTTTGCCTGACAGAAGGAATCTTCAAAATAAAAAGCAAAAGCAAAATAACTTAACTCTGGATGAAGGAGAAGACATTAATGGATGGATTTTATGGAAGACAATGCAAGTTTTTGCATAGAACTTTATCAGCATCTGTTGAAATTGTAAAACAAATAACCAAAAATATAAAAACAAATAACCATTAAAATAACCAAATAAAGTCCATTTCGTCATATAAACACAACAGGAACGAAAATTCCGAAAGCAAAAATTACGCAAAAATTGTAAATTTAACTGAAAGTGTTCAAATTGATCAAACATCGGTAATCGATTAAATCATCATCATTTTAGTGCAAACTTAGACATATATGCATGTGTTTCGAAAAGTGAGAATTTCATATTTTTAAACGAACGATTAATCTTAGAGTGAAACGCAGTAACATGCGAAGACGTTTATTTAAAAATAGGACTTAAGTAAGCTTGGCTGTTGTCCCAAAAATACAGATCCGATACGTCATGGTAGGTGTTTTCAAATCTATACTGAATCGTATGACTATTTAAGGCTTTTCTTACTGTCCAGTCTCTACACGAGTGTAATTGGATGGTTTTTGATGTTTGGCAAATAGCGCTACATCAATCCAAGCCAAACAAATTCCTCAGTGGCGAAGTGAAATTTTTTGCCAGCCGGTTTTCACTGCCAAAATTAGATACTTTTATCGGCACTGCTTTCCAAGAAAAAATAATAAAAAGTATTGAAACAGAGAACAAGCTGCCTCGTATATGCATGCTGGTTGGGTTGCTCGGTATGGCTTGCGCCATTTATTAGAACTGAAACTTAGCAACAACAAGCCGCTTCTAAATTAACGTTCTAATGTTATCAGTGAAACCAGAACAAGTTTGAGGATTTCACATAACAAATAATTAAGGCGTTAATTAAAGTCGCATAAATTTAAGCAATTGAAACAGATGCGTTCACACACCTTATGCTAATTGCGACTCAAACTGTCACCAAACACTCAGGTATTTTGACTTCACATCTACTCTACACTTTACACAACTGCAGACACTTTACATTTCTAGCTTTCTGTGAGTAGTTTGGGTTTTTGGGCGAAAATGGCTGAAGAAGTTGCTCCGCTTACCGACGAAGAAAAATATGAACTCGCCCTGCAAACGGAGCACGAGCTGGCTCGGCTTGCCCGAACTTACACTATCATGGATCGCAACCGGGCTGAGTTCATGCAAGCTGGAGCATGTGGAAAACTGGCCAAACACAGAAAAGTGCTGAATATTTTCATAAAAGAGCAGAAGAATATTTTAACTGACTTGGCCGTGAGAATGCGGAAACAACTTTATACAAGTAAACTTTTCTGGATATTCCTAGGTGGCCTCAGCAGGCGCGCGAGTAAAGGAAGACGTTAAACTATCAAGCAAATTAGGCCATTTACTAGTAGAATACGATGAATTCGATAACGAAATCAGAACCGAGAGAAACTACACCAAAGAAATTGAGGACCAGATCCAGATGGTTAAGAAGAAAACTCTAGATCTAGCAGCTCAACAAATAAGTGAAGACAAATATCAAGAACGAGTTCTGAAAGTGCGTATAATCAACAGCCTACAGTAGTTACGAAACTTCAATCCACCTAGGGGGAGCAAACCGTTCAAACTTTGGAAAACAAGTTGGAAGTCCAAGTGAAAAAGTTTTGCGCTATTTGCTCCGATAACGTTCAGCTGCGCTCAGAAATTCATCACCTTTTAAATGAAAGAACCGAGTTCAATAAAATATGGGACAAACTCATAAAAAATCTGTGCATTGGCAAAAAGTTCATGATCGATCTAATCGAACAGGCAACGATTGCGTATGATCAACGAGAAGAATGGGTTTCCAAGTTACAATTTTTACGGTAGGCCCTGCATGTTAAGCCACATCGTCTACTTTGCGTGTGGTTTCAGAACTAAAGCTCACAACGAATTAGTAGCGCATATCCAAGAAATGAGAGAAATGCAGAGAAAGCGCGACAACGATGTTAAGCTGCAGGAGTTTTTTGCCACTAAGGGCCAAAAGCGATTCATGAAGGACTTGGAGGACATCTATTTGAAGAAGAGGCAGAAAAATAAGGCCCTGATTGAAGTCAACCTGGAAAACTATCTAAATCTGCTGATAGCAATAAGGGAATTTGCCCACATAGAACACATCCCTGTAGGAATGATTCTATTCGCGAACACGTGTTAGGTAAAATGTGAGTTTTAGGAAATAGCCAAGGAATTTCTGAATCAAGAAGAGGAAAACTTTGCCAAATTCAAATACGTGAATGATCTCAACAAGCAAATGGAGGAACTGAGCGATAGGCTTACGATATGTTATGCAGAAATTGACGCACAAAAAGTGTTGCATGAACAACGCGGTCAGCAACAAGATGAGACTTTGAAAAATTTTGAGGTAAATATGTGAAGAACAATTTTCCGGAAGTCATTGAAAAAAACTCCACTTGGATATAGGAAAAGGTGGTCAATAAGAAGAAGGAAGCAGCGCAAAAAGAAGCAGAGCTTCATGCCGTTGAACAGAAGCTTAACGCCATCCTGGGTGGTATGGGAACATTATTCAAACTATTCAGATGTGATAACAATCCGCTAATTCACATGTTGGGTAAGTTTGGTTTATTTTATTAGTGCATTTTTGTGTCATAAGAAAACATCGCATTTAAATAGGTTTATTTACACCTGGGAAATAATAGATTGAAATTATTTGACTCTGTGTGCCCAATAAGTGATTTTATTTTATTTGGTTAATATAACAAATTGAATAAATGCAATAAAGTAGGTACTGGTTACGTGCAAGTACCGAATTATGGTGGATCGTTCCAAATCAAAAAATCGTTCAGCTGTAAATTTAACTTGCTGATGCTCGATCTGATCATAAAAGTCCCGAAGTTCCATACACCTAAAAATCAGTATTAAAATGAAATAGGTTAGCAGTTTTTAAAGACATTGGGTGTACATGATGTCCAATAATTGATTTAGAATAAAAATAAGGCCGACAGTCCACTTTAAGGAAGCGCAATGCGGCGCTTCAAATTTGAAAAGTATCCATAAGTTTTAAACGCATAATCATAACAGGAAAATTGATAGAAAAAGATTCAACATGACAAATTTATAATTTCTGTCTACTTCCTGTCTTTGCATTATTGATTTATTCAACAAACATTTGTCTGCTAAATTACTTAAGATCGTTTGCTTTTTACCATCCGCTTTTACGCGAATAGTGCAACTTTCTTTAAATAAAGAATCTTAAACTTGTAGCGAATTTCTATACTGCATAAAACTTTGCAAAATTAACATTTATGATCACATTTAACAAAAAACAGAATGCCATATTTACAAACCGTTCCGACTGAGGATCCAAACTATCTTGAAGAAATCGGCAAGTTTTCTGCAGTTTTTTTGCTTGACTATTAGCCTGATGTCCAAATAAAGATACAAACAATGGAATTAACTGCAAAAAATATGTTTGATAAATTCTGACAAAGGGAATATTTCATGTAGGAAAAATTAACAAAGCATTGTTTTGGAACCTTGTTATATCAAAAGGAGCAAATTTTAGTTTAGGTGATGACTAATTTTGAGCGACGCTCATTAGTTGAGAGTCTTAAAAAAATTAAAGAATATCAAATCGAAAATTAGCTTCTTCTTTGTCTGGTTGTTCCTTGAAACAGAATAATGTTCCATACCTAAGAAAAGTAAGCAACTTAAATAAATCGTGCAAATTAAGGTAATTTAAAAAATATTCATCCCGAAAATTTGTTTTCCAAAAATGGCCCAAAGTTTCTGAAACTGAAGCAGATTGAAAAACAAAGTGAAAAATGTTACTTACAAAATCTAAAAGATTTGTAACTAATGCAGGTCTTTGAACATTGTGGGGAGCACGAACGATTATGCCCAAAGACATCCATTTGTAGGCCGAAATAGCTAGGAATAAGGCTTTGTAACCCGAATAGAAAAAAATCATGACAAAGTATCCTCCATGCAGCTGGTTAACAATTTTGGTCAAATTGTGCATTTCCTGTTGCGGGCGGCATGTCTTTACTTGATAAGCACATCTCATTGATGTCGTTGTATTTTTGCAAAATACACCGGAAAATTTCATTAGAGAAAATAGCAATGGAAGTTATGCCGATAAAAGTTGTGCTTCGATAGAACAAGACTTGATAACTTGCGCGGAGAGCAAAAGGAAAGTTCAGCGCACAGGCTGTAAAAACCATCAATAGTTGAAACGAAAATTGCAAAAAGGGTTGCTTCAAGCAAGCATCTTCTAGAGTTCCTTTAGTGTTCAAGTTGGCCGGAGCTTCCAGCCAAGAAAAACTTTTCAAAAAGTCCTCCCATCGATGGAATTTTAACAAAGCAACCAACCGCACGTGTGTGAGCATAGAGAAACAAATCAAAAAGAAAAATATTTCCGAACTTGGTACCACGTTCCAAGACAACCTTTTAATATCACTGACGGCCGTTATTCCCAAGTACAACCCTAAGGTAGTAAAAATTGTGACCAGAAACACTTGAATCACTGTGTGCTTCACTTCTAATGAATCAAAGTCGAGAAAAGGGGCCATTGCCAGACAACTCACGTAGATAACTATCGGTTTGATGCAGACTATATCTTTTCGTGAAGACTTGAACATTGCAAGAATGAGAGTTTCTATGGCAGCAGTTCGTAAAAGAGTTGATTGAGGCGTGGTTCATTAAAGTAATTGGCGTTTTGGGGATGATTCGAAAAATGGTATTAGCTGATAGCAAGCTGGATTGAACATAAAAAATATTTATTTGTGTCCAGTTCAATTCCATATTGTCGGCACGTTTTTGTATTTCATTGTTATTTTATCCTCATTGCTATTTACAGGGTGGGTTAGGATAAAACGCAAACATTTTAGTGGTGTCTTTTGAGGGTCAAAATTACACTACTCTTCCGCACAGTGCAAACGGAAAGAATCGAAAGTTTTGAAGGAAAATGCTTTTTAACAGCAATCATAATCGCTGTTAAAATTTAGTAGAATAATGATTTATAAACGCCACACATAAGTGGCTGATAAGGCTATTTAATTCTGATAAAGTGATGATTATTCAAGTTTGATTGTTACTTTTCATAATATTTCACTATCTTAATTTCTTCTGATTTTTTAATTGTGTTCTAATGGCACCTATTGGATTCTTGGGTCGTATCAATTGAACTTACAAAACATATTCCCTACTTTACTTTTCACTTGTGCCTTGGTTGAAAGTTTGCAAATTTTTTAAAATTTTTTAAAGCAAATTTAGTCTTCATTTTAGAGGGCCTTTTAGGCACAATTTACGTGCTCCCTTTTACTTTAGTCAGTTTGTAAAAGGACTAAAATAATTTGAAGAGGTTTAATGTTACGAAAACGGCGCAGGAAATGAGTGAAATCCTAAATTGTGTTGAAATGATGAGAAATTTGATAACTAGAAAAACGAAGAAAATATCAGAACTGAACCAGACTAAGAAAAATAGAGCTACAGACTAGCAATAACTTTTCAAGTTGAAAGATTTATCCAACTCAAAATTAGATGCTGATTTGATGAATTACTTGATATTATTGAGCCAACTGCAATAATTAGAATCACTTGTTTCTCGATGTATTTTTAGTTAAAAGTTAATTTTATGAGTTGCAACCAAGATTATTTTCGATCGTTTTCATCATTTAGTGTAATTTATTAGCATATAACTAAAATTAGCATTTGAAAGTAAACCACAGCTACAACAGACTAAACAAGCCCAATAATACTTACGAAATCTAAAAAGTTAGTAACCAGTGAAACCCTCAAAAAATTGTTTGGAAAATGCACAATTAGTCCCAAAGAATACCATCTGTACATTGCTATAGCAAGATATAAAGCTTTGTATCCGGAATAGAAAAAAATCATCACAAAGTATCCTCCGTACAATTGGTTAATAATTTTGGTCAATTTCTGTATTTCCTGATACATTATGCGACATTTTCGAATTAGATGTTGTCCAGTTTTTGCAGGTATTTGTTGGGTTGATCGAAACAGACTATTAATATCGCTGTATTTTTGCAAAATGATTTTAAACAATTCGCATGAAATGATCGTGACGGACGTAATACCAATAAAGTTGGTTGTTCGGTAAAAGAAAAAATTGCAAGAAGACCGAAGGGAGAATGAAAAATTTATAGTGCACGCTGAAAAAACTACAGAAAGTAGTAGGATGAACTGGCAAAAAGGACGTTTGTAGCACACTTTCTCCAGATTTCCTCTGGTGTTTAAATTCATAGGGGATTCCAAGAAATATACCGACTTGAACAATTCTTCCCACAGCTGGCACTTCAACAAGGAAATCAACCGTGTGTAAGTGGCAATGCCAAAGCAAATGATGAAAAACAAAAACTCCGATGCTGGCATAGTGTTCCAGCGCAATATGTGCATATCATTAATACCGCTTACTGCTAAATATATTGCTAAAGCAGTGAGAAAAATCACCAGGTACACTTGGGCTACTTTGTGCTTCACTTGGACTGTTTGAAAGTCGAAAAACGGCGTTATTCCCAAAATGTTCAAATATATATAAAGTGGCTTGATGGAAACGATGTCATTTCTCGATGACTTCAACATCACGCCGAATTTGCTACTGACGGAAACTTTCGAAAAACGCGCTGTATAGGCGTGGTTAATTAAAGTAATCGACATAACATTATGTCGATGGCATGTATATAGCAGATAGCATCTGCGACCCCATTTGGGGTTGATTGAAGAGTTTCAAGTCCTCTATTTGGTCAATTTTTATACTAACTTAATTGGCAGGCATTTTATCAATTGGTATACAATTTCTAAAGTTATATTTCCAGGTAATTCGATTTTTAATATACTTACACCTTCAATTCCAATTAGGACATTTTTGATAATAAACTCAGCAGTTGTGAAGCCTAGCTCTTGCCTCGTGTATCTATCATAACCAGTTGTAGATTCATAGATCAATTTATATCCAGAATAAAAAAATACTATAAAAACAGTTGTACCACAAAGTCGATTTAAAAGCTTGACAACAGTTTGCAATTTCTTGAACAAAATTCTGCATTTTCTTATGTACTTGGTGTCCAGCCGGCCTACTGATTGCCACAGCAATTCATCAATATCCGTGTATTTGTCTCTGATTATGATCAGCAGCATATTTATATTAAATATTGTGAAATGGACAGTTAGCGTATGCAGAAGTCTGTAGATCAGAAAGAAGTAGGTTCCACTAGGCTGCAGTAGAAACTGGACGTGGCAAAAAACACCAAGAATCATATTATGCAGGATAAAACTGAAAGTCGGCGATTGCACAGCCGAAGGTGGTTTGGCCTGGAATGTGTTCAAGTTCGATTTACTTTCCAAGAAAGCCAATGTTTGCAGTAATTCCTCCCAAAAGCGTCGGCCAAGGAAACTCATAATTACTGTGCTGAAGTTACAAGCAATGGAAAACATTATCAGAATAATTTCCATGAAAATAAGTCGTCTCATCTCTTCCACTGCCAGGATCTCAGACAAAGCCATCCAATGTACGAATATAGCGCCCAGAACACACACAGCAAAATAACTGAGTTGTATTTGACTTTTCACTAGTTTCATACGATGGAAATTGAAAAATGGTACAATTCCTCCAAGGCTAAAATACTGGAACATCGGCTTTAACTGTAGAACCGATCTTTTAGAATAGAGCCACATTATCAACAGAAGAACTACACTTGAAAGCACCAGAGCCGCTTAATTTCAACGAACTGTTCCCAATTATGATTCAATCCATTGCTTTTCGGTAATCAGTAGATTGGTGCCATTAATATTGTACTGTTCATTAAGAACAGTAACGCTTCCAGCGTTTGGAAGATAGTGATTAAGGAATATACAGGATGCGATATTGACGATTCTTTAAAAATACAACTAGGTAGTAAGAATGCAAAGTACACTTAACATATTAGGCAAAAGTAGGCATTGGTTGAAGAACAGTAATAAAGTTTTTACAATAAAACACATTAAAATATTTTTTTTCAATATTGATTGAACTAGAATGAGATGACGGTAGAAGCTAAACTGTTTTAGCAGCTGCGAATGAATGAATTTATTAGTTGCACTCTGAAGTAAAAAGTTTTTCATCCAATTAATCAGAATTATTTCCAAATCTACCGACTCTTCCAGACTGCAGAAGACAGAATTGACAAAAATATGGCAAGACGAAAATCAGACAACAGAAATACTCGGGATTTTAAGTCGTCCTGGAAAATTATTTATTTGTGTCGTTTCGCAAGCACGAGCAGCTTCTTCAAAAAAAAAATAATTAAAGAAGCCTAATTGAAATGAGCAAAGTTTTTATCGAAAAAATTGAACAATAAAATGAAAGAGATAGACTTTCCAGGCCATTCCTTGAAATTAATGGGCGAAAAACCCATTAGGTTTAATAAAATGAAAGGTTTGATGCAAATCTTTTCAAGCCGTCTCAAACAACATCACTTGAAAAATAAACTACTTTTTGCTGCAGTTTTCCAAATGCAGAATTTTCGGTTTCAAAACCAACATAATGCTCTGCTTAATCATCTAAATAACATGAATAAATGCATTTTCTTCAAATTAAAAACCAGCAAAGCTAACAAGAAGGAAATGCATTTTCTCAGGATACTCACAGTTTCCCAGACAAGCAGGATGATTTTTCCAATAAATTTAGTTTTGGACACACCATTCACTCCTCGCATGTAGTCGTTGTACTCAGTGGTCGATACATAAACCAGCTTATACCCAGAATAGAAAAATATGCAAAACACTGGTGCTCCGCACAACTGGTTTAAAATCATCATCACTATTTGCAATTTCCTGTACAAAAGTCTACACTTTTTTATGTTGTGGGTATCAAGTCTTCCTACAGACTTCCACAGTAGTTGCTCGATATCCGTGTATTTGTCTCGGGCTATTGCTAGCAAAGTAGTCACCAGGAAAAAGATGGAATGGATGCTGATGGAATGCATTAGCCGATAGAGAAAGAAGAAATAAGCGTCGTCGTTTCCTCGTAAAAGAAAGCTAGCAGTTGAAACTCCACCAAGCAACAGATGGAATAGCAGGAAATTGAACAGCAGTGACTTAACAGTTAGGCGACTCTTCTCTTTCAAAGTGTTCAAGTTCGGCTTGGCTTCCAAGTAGGCCAATCTTTGCAGGAGTTCTTCCCAGAGCGACTGTCGGAAGCAAGCGATGCTCAGTACGCAGAAATTGCACAAAGCTGAAAACACTAAATGTACCGATTCCATCAGTAGGTAACTTCGTCTCTCGTCAAAAGCGCCTATTTCTGAAAAGGCTTGGAAATATATAAACACTCCCCAAAACATACAGAACACATAGAAAAACGGCTTGAGTTTAAAGCGGGCTAGTTGCATTTTGTCGAAATTGAAAAAGGGAACAACCGCCCCAACACTCATATAGTAAAAAATTGGTTTTAAATGCAAAACTGATCTTTTTGAATACAGCCACATTGTAGTCAGGTTTCACAGTGGCAAGGAATGATCGAAATGGCTTATATGGGGGTTTCAATGACGCCTTAATAAAGATAATTGTGTTTACTCTAGGTTTGATATTAATGGGGCAAATAAAGGAACATTGATCAATTGCAGCAAAAGGCTAAAGGTAGAATTATATACAGAAAATGTGTTGATTATAGCGATATGAATGTCAATATTGGAAACATCTGATATTTATAATATTTTCCTGCAAGATTAAATTTCCTAGCAGAAAGTCGACGCTGGAAATGACAAAATAGCACATGATTAAAACTGTACTTGCTTGTGGCCGTATTTACCAAATTGATTTATTGAAATATTACTGTTTTAAAGTAAAGAATATTCAAAATTTTCCCTAAGCGCTCACCATGAATGACGTTTATTTTATTTTTGAACTAGACGAAAATCCCATTTTTCTGGCGAATTTGGAAAATGTTTTAAGGTCCTCTTTTTGGTTTATAAACTTTTTAAAAATATAAATAAATGGTTTCATTTTTACTAACTTATTTCTATTATATTAACTTAACCGATTTTCGTTCTAATAGGCCACAATGAAACAATCCATTACTATAACGCTCCTCTGTATATGCAAATATTGGAGAAAACCATACACGAAGCTCTAGTTACCGTCCACTCGAAAGAGAAGAATGCCACTGCCAAGAAAAAGGGAGTAAAACAGGAAGCTTTAGTTGTGCGTCAAGACATGTAAGATCAAATTGCTTTTACCTTACTGAGTTTCATGTTTAATACTTAAAGTTCTATATGAAAATCGCAGGGAAAATTAAATTTTACATGACAATCTCCCAGACACTTCTAAGGTAAAAAATCTATAGGGTATGGGTTAGTTATCAAGCCACGTAGATCAATTTTAATTTTTGCATAGTAATTCTTTAATAATACGATATTTGTACATTTTTTTAAGAAAACGTTATGTTGGGGATTTGGGACACTGTCATTTGATCATGGGATAATAACACATGGGACACTAACATTTGATCTTTACTGCAATTTTTAGTTAATTTTTTTCAATTTCTTTAAATTTTTATGACATATGATATGAATATGATTAAAAGTGGTTTACAAAATAGAATCACGCTTTGAAAAACATGTGTCGATTAATTTAAATCAAAATATCTCGGAAGCGCCTGAATGTATCAATTTTTCATTACAACACTTTGTTGACTCTTTTAAAGAGACAAGACTCTTTTAAAGAGATAAAATAATGTAGGCAGCTCGCTTTCTTACATGTAAAGCGAGCTACCAAGCAAAACCATGATAAACTTTAAGTTTGCCACGATACCAAACTTTCAAATATCGGGATTCGACCAAATAACTATTATATTATATAAAAAATTACTTGAAAAAAAAGAGACATTTAAGTTAATAGTAAACACCCAGAAGCTCGATAACTAAGTAGCCCTCCTAACCAATTACTTTTCGCCTGAAAAATACCTGAGAAATCTCCCCATGAAATGATTTTAAGACATTTAACAAGAAAATAAAATGTTTAAAATGTCCAAAATTTTTCCTTCCATATTTCGCTCACTCCGGCTAATTTCAAGTATTTTTATTAGAGGAATTAAGTGATACATGCGATTTTAACAAGTAACTTCAAAGAAATTGAATACAAAAATTAAAAGAAATTGTTGCCACACTTGACTAAAATTCTGAATCATTAAGCAACAAACACTTAAATTGAAAATAAATAAATTCAAGTAGGTAAAATAAAGTTTTAATGAAACATTCATTTGAAACCAAAGTAGTAAATGGGAATTTAAGAAAAAATCTACAAAAGTGCTAAAATCAAAACAGTTTGTCGCAATCAATTAATCCTCACATAAGAAATGTCCAGTTTTAAAAAAAAATTTTACTGGAATTAATAATAAATTGCCTTTATTTTTGCGTGTTTTTAGTATACCTGCAATAATTGAACCGGTTGAAAGAATATGCCAAACCAGCCCCTGTCCGCTTTGCGTGGAACATGATCTGGTCAGCGATGTGATTGATGAGCTACAGTTTGCCTTTACCAAAGAGGAAATTCAAGAAAAACTCAAAACGAGGCTCGAAATTGAGGGATCTCAATGTGGGCTGCATAATGTTTCTGCTTGCCATTTGCCCAAATCCAGACAAATTATACAAAAGCGATATCAATAAAAGGTTTCACTTTTGAGTATTAGGATCACTTGTGTTTCTTAACCGAGTTTGGCCGCGTCAAAATGTAAAAGAAAACTTTTATTTGAGATAGTTAAAGAGGCCTCTAAATGCCTTCCTAGTGCTGAAGATTTAAGATTAAAACTCTTCCAAACTTTTTCCTGCTTCAATGCTCCCAACAACGATTTATTTTTAAATAATTACATGTAACACTTGCATGAAATTGCATCAATTTACCTCCAGCAGAACCCTATTTATGCGCGTATTCCCCAAACAGTTTCCATTCTTGGGGGATTCGATCCTGGCGCTTGCTTTTTGCCTCTGTCCTCCAAAGCGCTAATTCGGAAAGTAAACACTAAAGTCCGCCCTCCACGTCTACTTTTCAGAATAACTCTGTCCAAATAAAATAACATTGGCAGCTGGTGGAACAGGGCCTGCGGTGTTTTCTTATTTCATATGCTTATTGCTGTGTCAATACGTGGAAAACATCGTAGACTTTGCAGCTAGAGCTCGCTTCTATTTGATTTTCTTATTGGGCTTAAGACCGCTGGGTATTGGAGATCTTGAACAACTTTTGAATTTCATGAAAGGCGGAATGTTGATATACGGATTATAAGAGGTTTAAAAACTTTGGAACACCAATAACGAATTTCATAAGGAACGGAAGCTAAAGTTCAAGAAGGCGTAGATGCAATCGAAAAAAAACACACTTTTTATTTAATGTGAAAGTCTTTCAAGCTGAAAGCATTTCATTATAAACAAATGTGAATTGCTGTTGCTGCATACTGTGTTGATTTAATGTTTCTTTTGTAACTAACTCAAAAACTTTTAAATCGAAGCAAAATGCATTACACAATTAGAGCAGAAATAGTCCTAGAGGCACTTGAACAAACCAGCACTAAATTGTTATAATGTAAGAATGCGGAAGAAACAAGCTGTGAAAAAGCCCTGTACAGATTTAAAAAACAAACAAGTGAACCGAAAAAAGTGAAGAAAACATAGAAGACAAGAGAAAACAAGATTTCATTAAAACACACACACACTAAAACCGAACGGTTTTAAGGTATGTTTCAAAAGGATTCAAAGCAAAAAAGCGGAAAAAAATTAAAAAGACTCTAAAATGAAGGAAATGAAGCCATGGAGATTTTAAGTAAAAATTAAGTAATATAATGCAAACAATATTTCGACAACGTTCTGCAATTATCGCAGTTACAGCAAGTCCCTTAGTTGATCGAGTCAGCAGACTGCCGTTTTGGAACTTGACCTCAACTAAGGCCATTTTCCTGTACTTTTTTAAATATGCCTAAGTTTTCCTAACTTGAAATAATATTCAACTGCTTTCCAACTTGGAAGTTGCGTGCTAACAAGTTTGTAAACAAACAGCAAAACCTGAATCATGTTCTTTGAATGGGCTGGTGAGTCTATCCTGAGCATATCCTGCATTAGCCCGAACAAACAAACAGGCCAGCAGTGGAAGAATGGTCTTGAGCAGCGAAAAGCCCGAAACCAAACAGTAACAGATGGGACTGTGGAAGGGTGTGAAGTTACGCCTTCCTGGCCACATTGTTTGCCTTCGGGGCGACGCGTGTCGAAAGGGGACCAGAGGTGCTGATTAAGGGTTTTGTTTACGGAATCAGCACTGCATATTGGCAAAATTGTTTGTGGGTCATCATTTACTACCAATGGCTTAATAATGAAGCAGCTCTGTAATGGATGGACGCAAAGTTCAACTTCAAGTTAACGCAGAAGAGGGAGGAAGTTTAAAGTAAATGCAAGAAGATGATGTTTGGGTTCCTGCGTAACCCTGCCAGCTTTTTCTTAATCAATGAGCCTCTGCTGCATTGTTTCTTCAGGTTTTCGAATCTTGTCCATGAGAAAAACTAAAAAAAAGTTGGAAACTTCTAACAATTCTTCCAAAATACAATCCGAACCGAAACAAACTTCTTCGATGAAAAATCTAAAAAGTTATCAATTTCTCTTACACAACCATTATTGCCTTGGTTTTTTTTCAAAGTCTTTTTCTCTTCCATCTGGTCGATTCCATTCATATCGCCCTGTTATTGAATCAATGCCATCCTCCACTATGTGGATGATTTAATATTCATTAGCCATGTCGCACATCGACCAGTTTCCGCACTATATTAAGCCACTTACAATTTAATCCACCCTTCGAAAAAACTACATGTCATGTTTAGTAACATGTGTGATTTGATTTGCCGGGTACGGTTTTTATGAACCTGTTCACCCTCGCTGTTCTTATTGATGTTCTTCCGGCTGTGAACACGGATTATTTCGTTTTTTACGCGTCATTTAACTCTAGTCATGTTCAAATAATTATTTATATGTCATTTATAGTCAGTTTTTTTTTACCTTTAGAGAATGATGAATATGAGACAAGAATTCATAGCAAATTTTGTATTTTTAACGCTTTAATACAAAAAGAACTTTCACCAACTTCTGATACAGATATAGAGTCATTCTGAAGAATCAACTTTGATCTTACTGCATAACTAGATTTACAGTATTATATTATGAGTTTGAGTAATTTTTCTAAGAAAAATGGGATTTTCTTTCAAGCTTCATGAGTTTTCTTTATAGCAAGAAATCACAAACGTTTATACTTTTACTACGGAAATTTGATGCAAGCATTTAAGCAAAATCTGCAATCTAAATGAGATCTGGTTTCTTCAGAGATTTCACTATTTGAATGATGAATTGGGATAAACATTGGAAACAACTTTTAAGATATTCAAATATTTTATGTGTCATTTTTCACTAAAACATTTCATCTGTAAAAAAAATAATTACGTTTGATTTGGTTTTTAAGAGTATATAAGTATATGTGTTTAAGATTAAGATTCGAATGCTACCTTACGTTTAATGCGTTAAGATAATTTTTTTAGGAACGTACACAACTACACAACCAGGAATTGTATGGATTTTATTTTAACTCATGAGTCGTCAAAGTTGAATTCTATTTTATATAAAAGGTGGCAAGAATTTAATAATTTAACGGATATACATTTTCCGATAGCCTTTTTGTCTTGGTTTATTTTCATTTTCGTGATTTTATGAATTTTTTATATAACTCTATGCTAATTAAAATATATTATTATTTAAATTATTATTCTTATTCAACAAATAACCGCTTTGAATTTCTTCTTTTCCTTTGTTAGTATGCTGATTTGGTGACACTCTAAGAAACTGAAAAAACAAACAAAACATAGTAAAAACTCTGGTTCAAAATTGTTTTAAGTAAATGAGGCATTAGGGATTTAATATTGAAAAAAGAGCAGTTCGGTTTTCCTTCAAGCAGGTTCAAATTTATTGTCTTGAATTCAGCTTATACAAGTTTTCCCAATAAGAAAAAAATGTAGACATACGTTTAATCAAATCAATAATCAACATTTTCATTTTTAAGCACAGTAAAAGTATTTTAAGCAAAAATAGGTTCAAGACGGAGGTGCCTAAAACTTGCCGAAAATAAAATTGTGGCTATCTTGAAACTGGTGAGTGTTTCGGACTTTTAGGTTGCTGTGTAAAATAATTATTGCTGACATTTCGTAAGAGCGAGTCGCAAGCATCCTCAATGGCAGCTAAAGTCTGACTTTTCGTGTTGATCTTGTGTAAAAAAATGAAAACCTGGCCTCTACGCTTATGATTAGCTAATGCTTCCTTTCGAAGAAAATTTCAATTAACAGGAATGAACTATTTATAAAATAAAAAGCTTTAAAGCGAAGAAAAATATAAGTTATTAAATAATCAGTAATTTTTATTATTTAATCAGTTATTTTTATCAAATATTATATATTAAATAATCAGTTATTTTTATCAAAAACCATTTAATTCCAATGCTGCGTGATAGGAAACTATTGAATTTGAATTTTTTAATTGGGAATCTAATGCAAATTGATGTATAACGTTTATTAGAAATGTTGTTCTTAATTAAGCAGTAATTTTTCAAAAAAGATTCAGTTTTTTTTTCCTCTTCTATCCGGAGAAAACCGCAATTTCGCATCTGGTTTGGCTAAAGTAACTTCAAAAATTACACCTCAGGCAACTAGGAAATCAATGGTGATATTTTTAATGTCAAATCAAAGAACCCTTCACATTTTCAAACTATTGCAATTATGGTCGATTTAGCAATGCAGCAAATCCAACATTAAATCGAACTGTATTTGCAATGGCCAACATAAACATTTGCCTCAACAGAGAAAAATCAAAACGAATCCCGGCAGGCGATTCCCAAATATTGACGAATTTCAAAACAACTAACGAACTGTTAGCCAGCTTTGGTCGATCCCTTGTAAAAACCTCGTTAGCCGCCCTTTTGCCCTCCAATCAAAATTGACGATGCAGTTGAGGGCCGAATACCGATGCTCTGCGATGATTAGAGAGAGTTTTCCCAGTCGTTTTATTAAAACACCTGCAGGCAAAATAAATGAAACCAAAAAAAATTGCAGATTACAGTGTGGGATAAAACATTCAATGACGCGAAACCACTGGACGCACCAACATTTCAATGGTTTTACGGGCTCCGAATGTGCAGAAACGTTAGATTCTGGATTGACTTGCAACAACTCCACTCTGGCTAATTGTGCTTCAACAAAGAGGAGGTCGGCCTGCCAGAACCGGAAAGACGATCCTCGGCAAATACCAATCAAGACCGAGACTTATGCTAATATGATGTTCCGGGATGGATCGTGACCAATTTGTTCAATACTTTGGTACCGAAGAGCAAATTGACTTCTAAGAATCCAATTCTTTTAAATTTCCGGGACTTTTAAAATATCGGATTCACTCTATAGTTAATGGTTCCATTGATATAAAAGTTAACTGATTGACCTACAGTTAATAATAAAAATAAATTAAATATAAATCAACATTTGAAAATTTCGTTTTCCACTAAATTGCCTAGTTCACTACTAAAACCCCTAGCAAATAAAAGCCTCAGCGAGATAATCTCCGTTTTAAATACCTTCCTCTAAACTGTACCTTATGTTATAGCATTTAACATGTATTCATCCCCTTTTGATATGTGTAGCGGGGCGGTTTAGCATCCCCTATTCGGTTCTGCACCGTTCACTGTGCCTGGCAAACATTAATTGAATTGTATTTGAAGAACAGGTCCAACACACCACCCCTCAGGGTCCCCGTTATAAATTTGCGATTGTTGCAAGTGCCATTCGGTAAATAACAGCTTTAAAGGGGACTGATTGAAAAAAATCATTATACTGGGTGGTCTAATCGAGTAATGTGACAAAATTCACTATTACAACGAGATGTTGCTCAGGCAAAAATATTGCATTTCAGGCAAGTTTGTCTAGCCCGGAAGTTAATGGATTTCGAGGTACTATTCAGGGTGGCAAAGGGTAAATAAGATTTTTAGCAGATTCTGGAACTTTTTCTATTAGCAAAAAATTCTGTTTGGCGGATTTTCAGATCAACAAATCCAATTTCCTATTACTTAGGTTGTAGCTGCTAGAGAGCAATTATCTAGATCCATTTAAAATATTAGAACATTTTTGGAGTTGACAATATAGCATAAAAATATATATAAAAAAAGAATGTGCACTTGTTTCAAGTCAATATCTCCGACCGTTCTCGAGATATTTTACATTGAAACATCCAGTGGTCTTTTGAACTAGATAACCCGACTTGAATCTCCAAATAACAGATCTATTCTGCTAAAATGTTCAATAGAATAAAAAATAACGGACATTAAATGAGGAAGTCCTCCAAATTGCGAATTTCATAAATGCCGAAAAACTATTTCATAGTATAATTTTCTATTTGTCCTTGTAATTTTTTATGTAGTCATTTATACTTCGACTGACATTTAAATATGGCACACGTTTTTTAAATCGTACAGTTACGAAATTAATATAAATCACATTTAAAGTTTGAACATGGGGTTTTGAATAATTTCTTCAAACTAGTGGAGTTTTGCTTAAAACACCGCACGGACTTGTAGTTTTTAGTTAGATAAATTACGATATGAAACTTAATGGTCAAGTTCAGTAAAATGATGCTTAATTATATTTGGTTTAGTTATATTTCCTAAATTGCGTTCTTATATAAAAATCGAAAGTTGACAACAAAAAATAGACAAAATTAGTTGTGTATAAGATGTGGAAGTCCTCGTCCCTTCTAAGGGGCAACATTCATTATTCTCACCCTCTTATTCTTCCTCTGGAACAGTGGGAACATTTTCGCCAATTGCAATATTTGTGGACCATCAACAGCTTTCATATTATTTTCAGTTTTGGCCACAGTTACATAATACATAACACACATAATAGTTCATTTAGATTAATGAGAGGAATTTCCCAATTCCAACCCCTCTTGATCAGGTGTTGCTTTCGAAGATTTGGCTCAAAACGAAAAACATCGTTGGCCCTCTCACAAACGATAGCTCGACATTTGTTTTGAAACTTCCTCCTCAATACAAGTTATTTTCTTATCGCTACTTTATCCAGTTTTGCAGACAGGATTAAAACCTTTTGATATTCTTCAAACTTGAATGTTTTCCAAGTTTCCGAGGACAAATAATAACAATTAATAAATCTTAGGCTGATGATTTACAGGGATTTGAGGGATTCTGCTTCAACATGAAGGCTTGATACAATGTAAATAATCGGTAAGATTTAGGATCAGCCGTTAACTCAAATGCGCAAATTTTGTGACTTCGTTTGTGGTTTAGTTTGGAACGTCCTCAGATAGTATTTATTTAGGCCCGTTTAGAACTATTTTAAACTACTTTCTAAACTCAGTAAAGTAGTTGAAAATATTATTTTCTCGTAATTGTTGAACCTGAACTCCTCTAACTTCAATACATTTATAAACCTTTTTAATAAGTGATTGTCTTCTTCTTCTTCTTCCATCTTCAGTTAAAGGCTCCTCAGGTCTGTTCCTTCCTATTCCGAGTTAATTGCCTTGTTTTTCGGTATTATCGCTCCAGCGTTTCTTTGGGCGTCCTCTGTTTCCTCTTTTTTTTGTTTATCCACTGAATCATGTTTTCTACATTACGTTTTTGCCTGACTTGTAAAACAAATTTTGCCTTTCACCCACTTTAAAAATGTCAATTTTCGACAATATTTGCCATCCAATTTGAGTTGGTTTAAAAAATCACTAAATATTTAAATGTGAAATTTCTCGAAAACGGTGAGAACCATCAACTTGAACCAAGTATACATTTTCTGTTTAAGAAATATTGGAGAACGAGGTATTACCAACAAAAAAGTGAAATTTGGATTCCTCGATATAGAAACCCCCCAAAACACAATTTTTTTTTGGTAATAGCAAAGAAAAAAAATCGTTGAAAGAAACTAAAATATTGTTGTGTACTTGTGGTGTGTACCTCGGAAACTATTAACTTTCGGATAAGACCAATTTGCCTTAAACACAATATTTTTGCGTAGTCAATTTTGTCACATTAATTGAAGAACACCCTATAGAACTGTTGGAAGAAAGTTGACGCATACTAGTTGCTTGTTTGGTTTAGTCTATTAATTAATTAAGTGATTATTAAGGTAAAATATTTGTCTGCATCTGATAACTGCAGGATTCCAATAAAACCAACTGTTTGATTGGAAAATTTTCCAATTGAAACCTGCATAGATTGTGACATTCATTTTTCAGATAAATTATAAGGTAGCGTTCAATGCCAATTTCCATTAAGTGCGGCATTTGGCAACAAACTAGACGTATTCCATTGCCATCACTATAAACTGACACTTTTTCCAGCTGTGCCACAGCTAGAGCTAAAACGGAAGTGTTCTATATTATTCAGCATGTGCCATTTAATAAAGTCCCCGGGTTTCAGATGTACAATTATGTCGAGTGCATTTTTTATAAGTCTGCCCTGAACTGCTGTTCGAAATCTTGAAAAAAGGACCAACTAAAAATTTTTAATTTGCTAATGTGATGTGTTTGATGAATTTTTCAGGCGACACTTTACCGAACGAAAAACACCCACCGAATACGAATAATGTGGAATTATTAATAATGAGTCAAGTTTTTCTGGGTAACTGGTCTAAGCAAAAGATACTAACTGGTTCATCAAAAGACAAATTCCTTGATTATAGATAGCAGGAGATGCAAATGGTGGTATTTATTCACCTGATTCAAGGAATATTTATAACAAAAATGACTTTAGATGAGTAGTAACTTACTATTCAATAGCTAAAGTACGCAAATATGGAATACTGCGGGTAATATGAAACAAGACAAATCCTCAATCTACTTTGCTGTTTGCTAGATTGTTGCATGCTTCATGAACTCAGCAGACTCAGATTAGACACATTACCTATACGAGTACTAGTTTGATGCTTCGAGAACTGTTGCTGACAGAAGATTATGCACCTTTCTTTCCTGGTTTCCTAAGATGGGAACTTAGAGGAGCATAGCAGAATAACTTTTTTGCCAAAACCGCATAAAACTGATCAATATGTTAAACCTTTGCATTCTCTTCGACAACTGCAAATATTTCTCAAGTGATTATTCCCAGTAGTGTAAAAATGGACTCTATACTGAAATTTAAGTGGTAGCTTCATGTTTTAAATTATATCCTTATGTTGTACTTGTCATTATGTCCGAACTGAGTTTACCCCGACTGAATGGGTTTTTATTCTCTATCCAGTGGTGGAAAAATGAGCTTTGTAGATCGAGCGGTCTTTGAGATATCACTGAAAAGTCTTCATGTTTGAGCATATTTAACAATTTTTATATTGAGCTATACTATAGTTATCAACATGTGAAAAGTTTATTTACTGCGCTATTTATTGCTCTGTCCCATACTGTAAAAATGAACGCTCTAGCGTTGTTTGTTCCTGAGATATGAACAACAAAGTGGCGTCATATTTGAAATTATGACGTTATGTTATACTTAGATGTGCGATATTAAAATTTTTTTTGTTTTTGTACAAAAACACGAACAATTAGTTTAAATTTTTATCTTATTTAATAATTATTTTTTACCACTTGTTAAATGGGGTTTTGTGTTCTTTATCCAGTGGTTACAAAATGCGCGCTTAGGCTCAAGTGATTTTTGAAATATATGTGACCAAAAAGGCGTACTCATGTTTGATCCGATAGTGAAAAGAGCGTAAAACTAAAAAGCACCTAAAAAAATATTTGGTTTTTTTTGTGAAGAACGTCTATAATTTTGCAGTTCAATTTTATTTCATAAATGTGTCATTTATACAAAAATTGCTTTTGAGATATGACTAAAAAAGGGGAGTCATGTTTGAAACAATGGCCTGATCTTGTACCTAGATTTGCAATATTCAAACTTTGGTTTTCCTGTGAGAACTGCTTTATATCGCGCTATCGTCTCTTCTGACGAAAGCTAAAACTTCTGCAAACTCGGCTGATAAATTTAATTTTCCACCAAAAGATACAAAATTGTAGCAAGGCAAACAAAGAATTGTAGCTACAGCCAAGTGTCCTCAAAAGCAAAACTATTTTTGTCTTCCTGTTTGATCCAGAAAACAACATCAATCTGCAATCCGAAGAATCAATTGATTTGCAGAAAAATGGATTTTCCGAATTTTCATTTAATTCTCTAACTTTCGACTCTCTTGAAGAATCTTCTGTATCTTTAAGGTTGAAACCAAATGAAATTCGCCTTAATTTAGTGCTATTTTCGTACCAAATCTTCACAATGTAGCAGTCAAAATTTTGCCGAATTCATAATACACGCATTTTTACCTCCAACTAAATCTTGATTCCCATCCATGTTCAAAGTATTACCATTTAATTTAATTCGGTGGATTATTTTAAGAGCAATTCTCTAAATTATAATACAGTAAAGTCCGCTTAAAATGACCCCGGTTCTAGTAAACTTTCGGTTAAAACGAACTTTTTTCCTTTAATTGAAACGTTGTCCATAAAGACCAACGTATTTTTTTACTGGTTATATCGAACTTCCGGATATAACGATCACTTTTTAGGATAGTTGTATATTCACTTTCCGTTTATAACGAACTTCCACGCTCAGCAACACCAATCCTGCGGAGTTGTGTGAATCCACTTGAGTGAGAGCGAGAGACAGGCAGTGACTTGTTGTTTTTTGCCGAGTTATGTATGTAAATCGTTTTAGAATGGAAAAACAAAAATGCGAAGCTTTTTCACTAAATGAAAAGTACGAGATTATTACAAAATAAAAAGTGGAATAAAGCAGAGGGACATTTGTAAGGAATTAGCACTTGGAAAGTCTACTGTTGCAACAATTATGGAAAAACAGAGAAAACATTTTATCAGCTTATGACAAAACAAATGTTAGATGTAGGAAGCTAAAATTATCTGCACATGAAAAGGTTGACAAGGGACTTATTAAGTGGTTTACTCAAAGAAGACAAGAAAATGTTCCCATAAGTGGCAGTGTTTTCCAAGAAAAGGCTAGTGACATGGGGAGTAAAATCAGAAACAAAGAGTTTGCTTGTTCTAAAAGTTTGGAAGAGCGTTTCAAGAAGAGGCATAATATCAGTAGCGGAAAAATTGTTGGATAGTCTGCCGGTAAAAAATTCTTCTTCTGAAAACGTTAAAGGCGATCGATAAAAATGAAACAATTTCTATAAATCTCTTAGATGCAGTCAATTTCATTCATAGAGCTTGGCAAAAAGTTAGACGAAAAACCATTGCAAATTGCTTTAAGCATGGGGGATTTGTAAGAAAAGAAAATGATTATGAACCAGACGATAAAATTCCACTTAACGAATGGTTAGAAAAGTATAAAGACTCTGACTACGAGTATGACACAGACGAAGATGTCCCAATGTTGTCGAAGAATAAGTTAAAACCAAATTGAGTGATTTCCATTTCTTCGAATATGTGAGCATTGATAATGGCATTCTTACAAGAGAAATGTTGACCGATGAGCAAATTATAGACTCCGTAACCTCATCTACAGCGTTAAGCGATAATGAGAAAGATAACGATTTAGGTGAAACGTATTCTACTGTAGACACTAATGCTGTTCCAACCATTTCTGAAATGACAAAAAATGTGTCAGAAACTCGGAATTTTCTACAATCACGCCAAGTTCCTAATCATATCTGGGAGTCCTTTTGTGATATTGAAAACTACATAAATAACATCTATTTTTGCTAACCTACTAACTTCTACTACTCTATGTAAAAATAACCCAATATAACTACACCACGTGTTTTTGTATTATTATTCGCTTATAGCGAACTCCGGATATAACGAACCAGTTTTAGTTCATTTTTCAAGTTATATCTGGACTCAACTGTATTTTCATTTGGGGCTTCCATGAATGAAAAGAAGTTGCAGGTAAGATTGGTTCATTTTTGATACTAATTTAATTAGTTAAAAATATATAATAAATTGGAACTTATCCTTACTAACACATTAGTAACCACTATAATGCAGATTAATGTGTCCGTTCATCGTACATTTAACACTCGCTGCTTTCATCGGTGTAACCAAATGCCGTGAGATTTACAACATGAGAAGCGAGATAATCACTCCCCATAATCAGAACATCAAAAGATTATTTCACGGGTTCGCATCAAAACAGGCATATCGGATTCAGGATTTAGTGGCACGTGACCACGCTTTAGTGATCAGATTCGATGAGCTGAAGTGTTTCGCTCTTGTTTGCAGTCAATCAGATGGGCATTCGATTGGAAAATGCTTGTGGAAACCCAGATGGGCCCAGAATGCGAAACGTTCTGAAAATGTCTAATTTGCCAATGGGAAAAATTCTGAGCAGCCTTAATAATAAACAAGTCGGAATTTTCCACATATGCACAGAACTTTGTGGAAATGAAAAGAGATTAAAACCGTGTTTTGCAGGTCATAAAGCGAAAATTCTCGTCACTATTTCTCCCGCAAAACGGGCTGCGTGGTTGGCTCCCCATATGCGAGCCGGGTAATTCTGATGAATGTTTTTGATTTTCTTTCTGGCCGCCCTTTATTAATATTTACTCGAGTACTAATTGGACCAGATATTGCGAGAAATACGGACTCATTTAACGTGTGCAGGTGGAATGGCGTTTTTGACTGCTTTATAGCTGCAATATTTTGTGCAAACGTGTCGATTATTGTGCTATTGCCTAATCAACAACGATTTTAATTTATGAACTGCACCAGCATGTGATTCTGCACCAACATTTGTCCATGGTGATTGGCCATTAATCTCATTGAAACACGTTAGAAAATTATGAGTCTTTATCCAGAAAATGTTTTGGATATTTCTTGGCATTTAATTGGAAAAAGCCAAATTAGTGTACTAGAAAGTCCAAAGAGATGTTGACTTTCACAAAGCAATCAATATAATTTTAGGAGGTTTTTCAAATGTCCCAATCCTTTTTTGCAACCCCAAATTAAAAAAAAACATTAATTACAATTTAGTGGGTGCATTAAGATTTTATTTAATGCTCAAAATCAAAACACAACTGAATAAACGGCACAATAAAAATCTAATAAAGTTGAAACTGTTATTGGGTGTTTTTCGGAAATTTACTTCACCGTGTAATGCAAACTGAGTCATTTCATATTCATTGAAACTCCAATAAACTTTAACTAGAAAACTTGAGTGAACGTCGTCAATTTTATTGAAAGCCACGCCAACGAAGACGTTCATGATTTTAGTGTTCAGAAAGTTTTGATTTCCTCAGAAGCAATCAGGAAAGAGTTAACAATCTCTTCATCTCTTGTTGAAAAATGTACATTAACTTCCAGCCTATGATCGATGTAGAAGTGTGCATATTTCCCACACATGAGACGTCCTCAAGAGAGATTCGCCGTTAAATGATGCATAATAGATACCCACTTGGATCGAATCGGCCCTCGCCGAAGGGGTGGAGTCCGAATGTGTCCTCGGGGATTAGGGCGCAATGTCAAACGATGTAATTGCTTAATTGTAAGATCAGAATTCAAACGTAGCGGATGGATTCTTTATGGATGTCTTGGGACGTTGATAGGGGCGTGGGAAAAAAAATTTCGGTACACCAAAACAGTACATAAACTAACTAAGCTTTTAGATTAGTAGAAAATCAGTTATTTCATTTGTATGTAAGCGGTGGAATATTCAAAAGCAGTATTTTCTTAGGTCCATTGCCGCTATAGCTTAAAGTGAAAAAATTTACATCAATCCATAAGGAAAATTTTTATTTCTGAAGTTTCTTTTTTGCTAAAAATCAGTCAATCGCACTCAAAATATCTAAAACAGTATATGAACACAAAAACATAAGTACTTTTAACTGAAATATCTCAAATTAACGGCAAATAACACTGAACAATAGACACAGAATAATTATGTTATTTAATGGAACCCATCGGTAATTTTCTTAAGATTTTTGGAAAAATATTTTTCGCTCTCTCATTGTTCGTGTTTTAGTAGACATTTTTCTAAGAGGTATTGTTTTATATGAATTGTTGCTAAGCTTTGCTTCGAATAATTTTGGTGATTAGAATGACCTGCGAAGTGACAGGATTTAACGCTTCGGGATTTTCAGTGTGTGCCTAATTATCATATATAAAATGCGTGCAAAATTGTGTTCTTTTGCGATTGATGAAAATTCTTGTTTCACATATTTTTTACTTCATCGCCAAGTTCTTTGAGTCCAAGTGATGAACGGATGTCTGCACAATTTTAAATTAAAACTGTGTTTTGCAACTTTCAAAAAATAACAAAGTTCGAATTGTGAATATTTCATAAATAGGCAATTTTGTCAGTGGTTTGTTTCAATTTTCTCTAGTTTTCCATAAAGTATTTTACCTCAGCTATCATTAGTTTTAAGACAAGATTTTCTTAGAAAATTAAACTTTAATTTTGGCTCTTTGGCGTTTTGTAAGTACTTTATTTAGATCATTTTAGAACTAAGATGTACCTTTAAAGAAGAAATTATTTGGAGTAAAGTCTAAGTCATCTGAACTTAAAATTTTATAACGTAATTCTCATTTCAGTTGTATGGCTTTAATTTCCCTGTTTCCTCTCCTTCAAAATGCATGCATTTTCGAAAATTTTCAGAAACTAGAATGGGCAAAAACTGAAATGAAATTTTAATGTTATATTGAATTCTTACAGCCTAACAAAATCAAGGTATTGAGGTGTTTTTTTAAACATTCAAAACAATCATGGAAATAAACATAATTCTAAGAAAAATCAAAAGGAAAAGTGGCAACAAAATGAAACTCAGCAGAGTATTTATAAAATTGAAAGTTCCATGAATTTGTTCAGGTTTGAATAAAATTAATTTTAAAAATATTCTTGTCTTATGTATGTTTTAAATGCTACGGGACGTTTTGAGAAAAAAATATGACCAAATGTCTGCAACTTTATAAAATAATAAAATTTTGTTAAACTATCTGTAGGCAGGCTCCACCTTGATGAAAAGAACTTCAGAAAAACTAAAAATAATTTCATGAATGTACTTACAAGGCGTAAATATTGTTGATAATAAACCGCCCATTTACTGTTGTTTTTTAAATTGTCCTGTGCTCCTTAAATACTTTTCCTTCAGTTGTCCATACTTTATATGCTAAGGTTTCATAGAAACTTAATTTGTAATTTGGCTTTTTAGGGATTTGTAAATAGAATATTCAGTTCGTTTTTGGACAAAGGTGAACCTTTAAGAAACAAATAATTTGGAGTGCAGTCGGAGGATTTTGGTGGTCATCTGAACTGAAAATTGGACCATGCAACTTTCATTTTGTTTTAAAATTACTTTCATTTCAAATGATGAATAATTTTAAATAATTGATTTGCAATCTTTTACTTTAAGATTTCTAGGAAAAATTGAGGCAAAGAATGAATTGAATCACAGCAAATAAATTTTTTGATGACTTTTCCAATTGACTATGTTTTACATGTTTCTCGATTTGATTTGATTGAGAAGACTATTTTCGTGTTGGTTTTATTTCCCTGTTTCCTTTTTATTCAACTGCACATGTTTTCGAAACTTTCCGGAAATTAGAATGGGCAAAAATCAAAACAAAATTTTAAAAGAAAACACTTATGTTATGTTGGATTCCTTACAGCCTACGAAAAGTAACGTATTGGAGTGTTTTTTTTTGTATAATCATGGAAATAAGTATAATTAAAAATTAATAATAATAAGAAAAAACCCTTGTAAAAGTTAGTCAGAGGGATTATCCACTATCACAAAGAAAAGTTCAAACTGAAAGAAAATACGCAGACATTTTAACGAAAATATATTCGAGGCATTTAATACAGGTTGGTATAATTTTTAAATAAAGCTTGCACTGTTGCAAGAAAAATTATATTGGTTTAATGAACTTTTGAGGGTAGAATTGTATCCAATTCACGAGAAAATGAGCATTCGACTAAATGAATGTATTTGGAAAATGGTTGCAAATGTAAAAATCAAATTCACGCTGAATCAAAGATCGTTGAATGTTTAAAAAGAATTATTTTTATGCACCGTTTCGTTGCGATACTTTCGAAATACATTTGAAATCTAGTGGGTCAAAAGAGCCCAAATTAATAAACTAGAACAAAACAACAATTACGGGAAAATTGAAGTGTCATTAACCGGTCACAATAAAGCCTTAAATTCAAATTAAATTAACGTTAAATTAAGTTCGCAACGAATTACCGGCCTAAAATATTCACAACGTTGACGTTTCGCAGTGAAATTCAAATGGCGTAAATAATTGAGCCAAGCCACAATTTCATAAATGACATATTTCATGTTGATCATTTTTCTGGCAATTATTCATGTACCCTCACTGAACCGTCAGTCCCGCATGTGAATTAAATATTTTCCCGCTTAGTTTTCCACGTCATTTTTGATGCCGCATTAATTTTCTCCTTTATTTTGTTTCCGGGTTTCAAGTCGCTGTTCAATTTTTCGTTTTCATTCAAGTTTTGTTCCATTCAGTAATCTCTAATGAAAATTGATAGGCAATAACCTATTGAAACAAAAAGGCTGAAGTGGAAAGGACAGAACATCCAGTAATGGCTGAACCACTATAAACCCCTAAAGTTAAAGAAAACGGCTGCGCATTTGGCTAATGGTAATAACGGTCCAAACCGAACTAAAAACATATTAAGTTAATTAGGTTTAATCAGGAGAATTGCATCGAAGACCACCAGAAAACAATTATGGCGAAGCGAACAAAAGAACAGTGAGAGGGACAGTAAAGTCATTAGAGTAAGTGTCCGAACAGATGTGTCGTAGTATTGCCATAAAGTCACAAGTCTGGTACTTTCCAGTAGAATTCTATTGGAAATGGAAGCAAAATTCTACTTCAGTTCTATTTGGTGCCAAATAATCCATAAACTGGGGTAATAAACATGTTTAACAGCTTTTTTACTCTTTCTTGAATGGACATCCGAAAGAGAGCAAGTTGCGACGAGTTGCAACTAGTTTGGTTCAGACCGAATCTGCTGTTGTTGAAGCAAATAATACAAAATATTAAAAAATACGTGCAAAATGGTGTGCACAAACTAAATAAAATAAATTATTAGAACGGAATTACTTTGGAAGACAATATACGCGGTATTGCTCGATTTACTAATTGAAAATATAAAATTTTCACGTTTTTTAAATGTTCAAAAATTCAGTCAGTTGATAGCAGAAGAGTTTCAACCAGTGACGGAGCAATTTATTTTGTGTTAATTTTATCTATAAAACTGGTAAACAACCTTTGGCTTTTGATAAGCATTGTGGCAAAACGGCTTCTTTATCTTGTAATAATTCATGTACATTTTTACATCTTTCCTCCAAATGAAATTAAAATGTTTAAAAGATAGTGCAAATGCCTTATAAAATTACTCATAATGGAAACATAGACTCTATATTGAGATCAATATCGTTTTTGAAATTCAAGAGTTCTTAACAGTTTCAAACTCTTTCTGACTTTTTTACATATCCATAAAATATTTCTCTGTCCTGAAATCAGCCTGTATTATCATGTCATTTTCGTTGTTTTTCCTCATTCAGTATTTTTTTCTTTTGTCGTTGAATTGCTTGTGTGACTAGAAAATTTGATTGGTTAATTTTGCTGAAAATCTTTTCGAGTCGGTACTGCGAGGGGATCTAAAATTATTGTTCCCTTTTACCATAAGCATTAACAAATAGTTGCCAACGTTTGCGTTAAGGAGGAGGAGGATATAATATTGTTGCTGCTAAATAAAGGTTTATTTATTGCAGAGCTTCTGTAATAAAATAATGTGAAAGATGATGATAAGTTGTAAATATTATTTAATTAACTTTTCTTATGCTGACAATTTCTCCAGCAGACTAATGTTGATAAGAAAATATTTCTCATGGATCAATTTACACCGTCAGATAAATCGTGTGCATTCGGTTACTGTGATGCCTTATATCCAATAAAAAATAATTTATGAAATGGACAAGAATTTTAATAACAAAAACAATAATTAAAATAGGCAACATTTTCGAACAGTAGATTCGAATTTTCATGTAGTTTATTCAACGGATGCCAATTCGCCATTGCTGCCATATGATAACTTTGAATAAATAATTTGGATGAATAACGAAAATATTGGCAAGAAAGTTGCCTAAAAATCTGTAACACTAAGCTCACTGTGAAACGATTTATTCGTAAATTTAATGGAAACGGTTTATTTAGATTTAGATGCTTTTCCATATAGTTCAACTCATAAGATCTTTTAAACAGTTTTGACGTTCAATTAAGTTAATTTTTTCCTGAAAAATGAGTGTATTGAAACAAAATTGCAACACCAATCAATCACTTTGTTAACATCTAATTACCTACAATTAGAATTACCAGTCTGGTTTCCCATATGAAACTTGCACGTATCCCGAGAACTTCCGCAACTTCATAAAATATTCACAGTGCCTACTCAGGTGCGCTTATACTCCACTTACGTTCCGGCTTAAATTTAATTTAGCGACGGTATCAATATCCATAAAAGTGTTTCGCATCTTCCGTCACTTTCCTTTTTCAATCTGCAATTATTTATCGGAGAGAGAACAAACTAATGATGGATGGACCCGTCGCTAACAATCACAATTGTGTCACCTGCTTTTCCCTGCCATAATGGATTTCAGAGCCGCCAAACAAGTGTATTGGCGTTTTTAAGGGCGGTTTATGTTATGTTAGTGATAAGGGTGTCAGAAGCATTATTCCGCTGGATATTGCGATCTATTTTCCCCTTGTTGAAGAGTACAAGATAGGAAAAGGCTTGAAGCTTTAGAGGAAAAAAATTGATATGAAATTTTTACAAAATATAGACTTAACTACTAACTAATTAACGAAGGCGTTTTTGCAATGTAGAATTAATTATATCCACAAGAATATGGTCTATACAATGGTAACTGCAGATTTCTCAATTATCCGCCTGAAGCAATTGCGGAATTGTTGCCAATGTTTATGTCAAAACATGACCCGATTAAAACAAAACATTAGAAATCACTCACCTGAACTCTAGCTTCTGTGAGGTCAATTTTCATAGCGATTTCTTCTCTGGTGTAAATGTCTGGATAATGGGTTTCTTGAAACGCCCGTTCAAGTTCCTTCAGTTGGGCGGACGTAAAAGTGGTGCGGATTCTTCGTTGTTTCCTCTTCTCAGTTAAAACACCGTCGTGTCCTGGATATACTTTATATGGCAAACCACCTGGAACAACATCCAATTGGTTAACCGAAAATATATTATTTAATACAAAAAACAATATAAAATTACACTGTTGTGCAAACGTTTGCAGAAACAGAGTAGAATGGGGCATATATAAAACTGCCAGTTTCCTCTGAATGTCAAATAAAATCAAATCAATACAATCAATTATCAATATCTAAATTAAAAACGAAACATTCTTGAATTCTTTCTCATCTAATTTTTCAAAATCAATTTAAAAAATATTTTAGATCATATAGCAAATTTCTTATGCAAGCTCATACTTTGCCACCCTTATAACTACCCGTTAAGCGATGTTAACACCTGCGAAAATGTGTTGGGTATAGTTAACATGATGAAAACATACGTGGAACTGCTCTAGCTAATATTCTGTGGTTCCAGCGGTTTCGGGGGTAGTTAGAGGGCTTAAAGTTGTGGATTTCACAGTTCTATTTAGATTGTTATGGTTGATTAAGGGATGTGAATATTTTAAATTGATTGAGTTAAATTTCGCTCCCAAAGTCGGGTAATGTGGAGTATTAATGTTTTTCCAAAAGTGACTGTAAAAGGGTTTATCGCATTATCGCAGATTTAACGTAATTTTTGAGAAATTATAGACCATGGTCCTTCAGAATCCGTAAATATAATAGACTTTTTTTTACATTTTATTTGGGTATGACACATATTATTTTGGATTTTATTTGAAAATAGGAAAAAAAATTATTAAATAATTATTTAGTGCCTTAATACTTTAAAATGTTATATACGCTTGTTATAATATAAAATTACAGCAAATATCAAAACCAATTTTGAATGTTACATTATAATACATTTCAAACATTCATAATTTGTTGGTATATGACACACCGTCCATTTCATTGTGTTTAAAATTTCTTATTTCTTCCAGTAGACTGCGAAATCAATAGGCGAATTATCGCATTTAGAAGTTTTTGTTTCACACATGGCTATAAAATTAAATGAAAATTGTTAATTAATACAAGCAAAAAGATGTTTATTTACTAAAAATTTCGGAATCGCTCCAAAAAAAATTCGAGAGTTTTCGAAAATAAAATCTAGTGCAAATTTGGTCATTCACGTACCAAAATTGGTTATTCAATTCATTTCATGTTTTCTCCTCATAGTAAAACTTAAAGTTTTCCACAAAATCTTTATTGGTGCATTAGTCTTTATTCTCCTCAGACTGGTTATTTAATATGTAAAAGGACATTTCGCTAAGATTTATACGATCCGATATTGGATGCAAAGTATAAAGAAAAAGCCATAAAACGAGTCGCGCGGCGCCCATAAACTCTCTCTACATGTTGCGATAGTAAAATAACCATAAAAATTCGCGTGGCATCTACATCAATTCCGCTTTCTTCATTCGCATGACCGGCTTTATAGAAAATGGATAAACGCACATGGACAATTTACGAATTTTACGTTTTACAATGTAGCTCGAGAATTTTTCAATATTTTTGTGTGTTTGATCCTTTTTTTCTCAATTTAGTGTTAAATGTTTGTTATTTTGCTTATTTTGTTTTAGTACTTGTTAGGCAAAACCTTATGTGATCATACTCGTCTCATTAAAGCCTCGAAAACTTGACTAAAACCAATGAAAAGCTGACTCCATTGCAGCAGATTTTACTCAGTATAACTTTTTATGTTTTGTCCGGTAGCTTGAGCATTTCTCTGGGCGTGAAAATTGAAGATATTTCTTTAAATAATGCCCCAAATTTTGGCAGATTATTATCTGCAGTTTATGTCGTTTTTCTTTCAATCTTACGTAAAATGTTTGCTATTTTGCTAATTGTTTTATTATTGTAGCTATTGAACAATAAGTAAATCCGTAACTTTATGCTTAATTCGGAAGCAAAATCGTGCTTATTTTTGTGTGACCATAATCGTCTCATTAAAGCTTCAGAAACTTAACTAAAACTATTGGAAAGTTGACCCCATCATCAGGCAGTAGATTTTACTCAGTTCAAAAATCGTGAGAAAAAATTATAAAGTAAAATTGTGAACGGCTCTATCTAAATAAGTTTTCATGTAAAATTCATAAACTAGACTTTATACAATTTTCTACCCTAATTTCTACCTTGATGATTTCACGACCATAACAACATGCAAAAGTTACGAGCCAACACGAGGCGGGCATTTTTCGCTGCGTAAGAAAGCAGAGGGATCCTGGAAGCAGGAACGATCGATATAGGCGTTTCTTTGCTCTTGAATTGCTCCTGCTCTCAGCAAACTGCGTTTCTTGTGCCTCAGGTTGAACGACTCCATTTTGGATGTGCACGTACCGTATTAGGGGAAAATGTAGTTTGTGGTTTAGAGCTCAAGATGTCACAGTTTAGATGGGAAATCAATTATTAGGAATTCATATGGCAAAGTTGCGTAATGTTCATGCGAGAAATGTACAAGCTATCCGATAAATATATATACAGGGTTGCTCATTAGTGCGTCAAAGTGCGATATCTCAGTAAATATAAACTTTACAAGAAAATACGTCCTATGAAAGTTTTTCATGTTTAAAAGGTCCACATTTTAAAATTACTTTCCAATATACGGGGTGTATCATAAACGTGTGGTAG
>NW_026017110.1:23573283-23574608 GCF_020466585.1 Dendroctonus ponderosae
GGAGGCCGTGTCCGATTCGGACTGTGAACTCCCGGGATGCATCTTACTTTTAGGACAGACCCGGTATTATTGGTTGTCCAAAAAACTACTTTGTCTACTAAAACTACCAAAATTCCTCGCAGTTTGCGAGTATCTTAGGTATTTATATACGCTCGCACTGGTACGTCCGTATGCTACCGATGTTAAAGCGCGAATCCCGATAAATAATTATTATTGAAACGCGAAAATTCGATAAACAAATTCAGTTTCCTGCAAGAAAATATTTTTTAATAGTCGAAGACTCCAAGAAAATTTGCAGGGATATTTTTTGCCGCACAAACGGCTTCCCTATAAATTTCTTGAGTACATTTCGCCCATATCCAGCAACACTCTCAACATTTCAGCTTGTCTTCGAGTTGTTATTTCGCGAGGAAAAGGGCTTTTTCAATTTCAAATATCTCTCAACAAATTATCAGGCATCAATCATCGCGGAATGGCTTCAGCTCTAACAGCGAAAATATTTGCTTTAAAATATGAAAAGGGGGAAATGTTGATCAAACGTGGCAGGAATTTTCGAGAGGGGTACGTAAACAGAATTTTGATGGCAAGTTGAAAAAGAAAAAGCACATATGAAATTGCAGATAAATGTTATCCTGCTGTCGACAAAGCTTTTGAATCTTTTGTTTGCCGTATACTTTTTCCAGCTAAAGGGCCTAAGCTATGCAGCAGTTTTTCGCTATTTGTAAGCCGATATATTCAGAATGTGCACTTTTATGGTAAAGTTGATGCAAATATGAAAGCATGAGTCTTGCGATAGCTTTACTGCGAATAGGACGTGCTCGGTAGGAATTCGGACATTCCAATCGAAAAAAGTTTGTTTTTTCGATAGTAAAATTTAAAGCGCATCTCGGACAATATACAGGGCTTCATAGCTAATAAGCATGGATCCTGGGAGTTCGCGGGAGTCCGAATCGGACCACGCTTCCCAGGAAGGCTACTTCCTGAGACCGAAATCCAAGAAAAGAGGTCGGGCATAAAAACCTAACCCTTCCTCAACGCCAACATCAATGCCTTTGTCCAAAAAACCAGCACCCGACAGGGCTGAAACCTCCATGGCTTCAACGAATCAGCAACAACAATTGTCACCCACCTCAAAAGCAGCCGTAACATCAGAAACAACAACAACAACACTGCCACCACAACATCAACGATTCAACTTCCCACACACCTTCGTAGTAATAGCACCAAACACAACATCTAGAATTCAATTGGCCCTAGAATGGGAGAAAGTGCGGGAAGGAAACAAGGATGTCATCATCAAGAGAGAGAATGACTTCCTAATAAAA
>NW_026017110.1:23575607-23580185 GCF_020466585.1 Dendroctonus ponderosae
AACTCAAATTCACTAAACACACACGAAACATCAGAACAGAAACGATAAAAAGAACAAAACACTTTCGATCACTAACATACAAAGACAAAGGAATTAATACCAATACCGCGACAAAAATATACAAAGCGATCTGCAGACCCCTCTTGGACTACGGACATATACTCATGGCCAACGGAACAGAAAGGGCAAAACGATACGTACAAACAAAGACGCCCCCAAAACCCCCTGCACAACCCTTCCAACCAACTACTATACGAACGCACAAACATGACCAAAATTTCGGAAAGACTAATACACTTACAGACAAAATGGACAAACAATCCCCTTTGCCTAACAAGACGGACAGAACATTCCCGTTTTCGTACCCCAACAGATACTTTACTAGAACACCTACAAACGCAACTGAACTAACGACTAAGACCTGTTTGTTTTGTGGGCCGGGAATTTTTTTTATTTTTTTTTATTACTGATTTAATTATACCAGTGTTAGGAATAAGACTTAATTTTAGAATAAGCTAGGCTAAGACATATATGAACTACTCAAGGGCAGAAAAACCGATTGGGTCGATAGCCTTTTGCATTTAATCAAAAAAGTGTCCCAACAATTTACAAATAAAAAATGTTGTTAGATTTGCTTTTGCACATCTTTTTATTTTAGTTTGTTCTTTTTATTAGGAAAAACATTTTCATTCAAAATTTGTCGATATTTGTGTCATTTAAAAAATAACATTTCTCTCTTTAAAACTTCTTCTAAAATTCGTTAAACTACATAACGATTAACATGGATTCATCTGGTTTCTCTTAGAATTTATTGTAAAATTATGAATGCTATAAGAATTAGCAATGAGAAATGCTTTATTCTAATGAGGAATTGTACATTTTCTCTGCAACTCAAATGTGAAACCGACATGCCAAAGCGAGTTAGGTAAGAAAAAACGAGACCTACAACAACCAACACCTGTGATTTTGGGAGACACGTTTATGCTAAACAGTTTCATACAAAAGTTGCAAACATTTGCGTCTGGTTATCTCAAAAACTAACTGCTTTCATTAAAAGTGTCTCTAAACTTTGTTAAAATGAACGACTTCATGAGCTTTGATTGGTTAATCAATCCAATTCACCAATTGTTATTTTGAAGAAAAACGGGAGGCTGGAAACATCTGTAGCTTTTGTAAAAAATGCTTTTCCTATATTGTAAACAAACTTTTTAAGAGGTTGATTTCACGCAAATTTTAAACACCCTGTCGCAAGGAAAGCAAGATTTGAGCACTGCGGTCTTTCTGTAAAATAGCTTTTTGAGCCACATAATTATGAGCGCAAGCTTTATGCGAGTGGGAACAAAATTTCAATCTAACAATTACCTCAATATCATATACAAAAGTCACTATTAAAAATTATAATACATTCCGCTGTGAAAGTATTACTTCGTAAAAGTAATTGAATATTCGAATAAAAACTTGTTTAAGTTTACACTATAAAAATAAAATGAACTGAAGCGATATCAGCAATTTTGCATTGCAATAAATAAGCGCCAGCCCTCTTAAATTTTCGATTTTCCCGAAAGCTTTTAATGAGTCAAGTTGGCGCATGGCTTTTCACCCCCCAATTCTTTTGAAAAGAAGCCACTGCTCCATTTGAACAAACCTTTCTTATTTTGAACACTGCACTGAAATCCATCTGAAGCATCACATCATCATAAGCACTTTATACTTCACCTTCAACATCAGCTCCAAAAACGCATAGACGATTAATTAATCAACTATTAATATTCACAAAATATCCATCTCATGGTCTAACAGACTCGATCGAGCAAAAGACGGAAGCTGACTGACTCGAAGAAGGCTTTTTCTCTCTTCGGAAGGCCATCCATAAGGCCATAACTCAGTTTGGCTCGCTAACAAGGTTACACTTCTCTCGGAAGCAGGCCGCTCAAATTAAATAATTTAATACCAGCGAAAGTTATTGTGAATAATCCAGTTAGACCGCCGATATCGAATCAGGGCAGGAGAAGGACGAAAATATGGCCAGGATGAATGAAGGAAGCGAATAAGAAAATGGCGTGCAGTACAGGGTCAGGTTGAGAACAATTTGAAAGACAGGAACCAGTTGATTGTATAAGAATGAACAGTTTTAGTTGATAAAATCTTGAACAAAATGTTTCTAGAAACATTTCCAGAAGTGCAATTGCTTTAAATCTGGACACACCAAAGAAGAAAATTGCCTGTTCCAAGGTTCGAATAGTTTGTTGCTTTCATTTTACGACTGAAGAAAGTGTTTCGCTGCCAAAAATTTTACCATTTCAAACATGAAATAAACTGTCTATGGAAAGATTAGTGTTGATTCATACAATGCAAATGGAAGATGCGGAGAAGATACATAATTCAACCACAAAGAGTTTCAAGCAACTGTTTTAGGTCTTGTAGCAATGTTTGTATTGAGCAAAGCCATAAGGGAAAACTAAAAAAAAGACTGCAGACATTTAAAACGGTTTGAAGGTCAGAAGCATGGAGGAATAAATGGAAGAATAAAGAAAAGCAGCTTCAAAATGGCAAACATTAAGAAGATCCCAAGGAGCAACGAAAGATCAATAGGAAACGAGAACAAATAGTATCTGCAGAAACGTGTTAAAAAAAATAAGTGAAGATGGTTTAATCGGTTTTTGACTGTAATTTCCACAAATACCATTGAATTCGGAAAACTTCTAATTCTTAATCTTAATCCGTAATCTAACAAAACTTAAATGTAAGTTTAGTTACATACACTGAAAGGTTGCGCACTTTCCAACATAACAATCAAGATTGTACAGGAGCAGTAATTTTTTAATATTTGTTATTAAATGTTCATATTCGGCATTTTCTTTACGCAGTTTTGTGCGCAATTTTTCCGCAGCTCAGAAATATTTCGGGTATCGGAAAGAAATGTTGAATTAAGACGGCAAAAATTGAGCCTTGAATAAATTATATTGTTAAAGTATTGATTTAAATCTTTTTTTTATACTAACAACAAGAGAGAACAGATATTGAAACATTTGCTAATCTACACAACAATCTGTAACCTGTTTTCTTGATTGAATACTCTAGCAAAGAAGATTGATTTTTAAAGCTCCCTGTATAAAAAAATATTTAAAAATGTTGTCAAAATTCCACTGGTTTTTTTTAACGGAATAATTTAACGAATAAAAAATACTCACTAAGCATCATACGAACGCAATGAAACTATTATTATACAAAGTTATCTTCAATTTAAAATTCTTATTGTAGTAATGTTTTGGTAGATTGATAAAAACTTAGATTTCATAATATTTTGGTACGTAAGAGAAGACATTTCTTAGTCGATCTCCGACTAAAAGCTGAACCTATCATATTTTCAAGAAGGACTTTTGTGTCGCTGGAATTAGTTCCTGCTGTATTTAAATATTTTTGCCATTTACTGTGAATAGTTAGTAATCAACTTATTTATTATCGTTATTATCACTAAAACCTAAAAATGGGACTTAACTTAACTTTTTATTGCAGTGTTTGTACTAAGAACTCTAAGAAAAGATAATTTGTAAAGATTCGAAAAGAATTTTACAGTTGTTCAATTGGTTCAAATTGTGCACACATTTGTCGTAACTCTGGAAAAATGATCTAAACGGATTCCTTGGGCGTACATAAAAAAATGTAACAGATACGTTGGTTTTAAGAAAATAATCAATAATTTTGCTAGTTATAGTTGCAACTATTCGCACCAAGTATTTTTTCGAGAATATCGTCAAAATATCTGCATTTTTTTTTATTATTTTTATTAAGATTCTCTAAATTGACTGCTTTCGCCTTGCATCCCTAAGAGAAAATTTTTCAGAACTACTAAAATGACTTAATTTAGTTTCTTAAAGTAAAATTATGTAAAGCATTTTTGCAAAGAATGTGTTGCTTTGCCCATAGGATGTGACCAACTGTTTACATTTTACAGACTCAAATTAACGTGTTTTTTGATAATTTGCATTTTTTCTTTAAACTATCAGCAAATTTGCATAAAAATGAGTTACCGAAGTTGAATGAATGAAATTATTAATACTTGAAACGAAACTATTAAAAAACGGAAATATTAAAATTGCACATTGCCGTAGTCAAGATTTTAACAAAACGTTCAGTATAATAAAAAAAATGAGAAACAGCTAAGTTTTACAAAACATAAAATTAATTCGCAAAACTTGGCGATTTTTGTTATTTGCAATTAATTCTGGTTTGAATAAAATTTACTGCTTAAACCACTCTGCTTGTCCTATTTTCTACTAATAAGTAAATGTATGTTAGACAAATACTTTTTATTAGAATGTAGTAATCCCAAGGATCAGATATTCAAATAGACAATAGATAGAATAATTGGTAAAAGATTTTAGTAAAAAAGTTAGAACAAATGTAAAAATAGATTAATAAATGAAAGTAGTAGATAAGTTCTATATTGTTGAGGCGGATTCATTTTTTTACAAACTTCTTGTTGGGTATTTCGCATCAAAAATTTTTGTCTTTAAAAAAGACAGAATTTCCTCACGTCTTTTATTACAGATTGATAAATAGTGCTCCTATTTCGCA
>NW_026017110.1:23580308-23591690 GCF_020466585.1 Dendroctonus ponderosae
CTAGAGGATATCCTGCGACACACTTAGGCTCAAGCTGTAAGAGAAAATTCCAATTAGTAAAGAAATTAATTTGAAAAATTACCTTGACGTTTCGATAGATAGAATATAGATATAATTTGTACAGACGAATTATCAGAGCGAATTTTCATATACTGTATTATCCTACTATTGTTACACAATTTATTAACATACTCTTTTTTAGGTTCATTTAGGTTCTTTTGATAACGATAGCAGAAAATAGCTATCGAAACGTCAAAGTAATTTTTCAGATTAATTTCTTTACTAATTGGAATTTTTTCTTACAGCTTGAGCCTAAGTGTGCCGCAGGATACCCTCTAGGTGATAGTTCTTGATTACTTTTTGATAAATAATTCGTTCTTATTGCGAAATAGGAGCACTATTTATCAACCTGTAGTAAAAGACGTCAGGAAATTCTGTCTTTTTAAAGACAAACATTTTTGAGGCGAAATACCCAACAAGAAGTTTGTAAAAAAATCAAAGTAGGTATTGGCTTTTCAACGAAAGATTCTTTACACAATACATACAGAGTAAATAATTCTAAAAATGTACATTCCTCTATTGGTATGTTAATATCTCAATTTTGATTGCGTTGCGATTCTCTGCGATACCAAAGATTATTATTTATATTAAACAGCAATGCTTTGTCCTTTACATATGATTTTGCTTTATACCAGTTTCTCTGTTTTCGTACTAATTGTAATATATGTTTGTTAATCCGGTGGTTTTATAAATCACTATTAAATGGTTATCGTCTTATATTTCAATTTGCTCTTATGTCAGTTTATCTTCTCTTCTATTTAATATTAATGATAAATTTTTACTATATTTAAGACTGAAGCCACTCTGTTTTCCGTTTTTAGCACCTTCAAGATGCCTTAAATATACACGAAACGTTGGCTAGTGTTTGTCGTTGATAAACCAAAGATCTAAATTGGCATCTTCTATTCTTCTACCAATAGAAATAGACACTATGGCTTAATTATTCTATTTTAACAAAAATCTCAACATCATCAAACATCCACGTTACTGTAAAAACTCCAAACTAAACTCAATCAGATCAGGGCTTTTTCATAATTTTTCTTAAATATCTGTAATTGTTATTGCAACATTACCCACACATCAAAACTGGCCCAACTTAGCACCGTTTTTTCCGACACAACTTCCAGTAGTCAAATAGCGACAATCTACAGCTTACCTTGTAGGTTCATTGAGGAAGGGAACATTCCAGCAGCTCTATGCACATCCTGCACATGAGGCCTGGTTCCCATAACCGCGCACTGTGAACCAGCAGGAGAATGGTGCACCCCCATTGGAGCACCAGCCGACGGATTGTAACTTCGAGCCATTGAAGCTGCAGCTGCCGTGTATCGGTAAGCGGCTTGCGACATTTGGCTACAAGAGGTAAGATCCCCATAGGAGCAAGGCATGTTGGTAAGTCCCGTCGGGTCCATGGAGCTTTGCAGGCAGCTCGAATCGAACGAGGCCTGATTTAGATAGGAGTAATCCATTTTGGGCTGATGGATGTTCAGATCAGCAGCAGCAGATGAAGTTAATTGCAAAGTGAAAATGGGGAAAAGAGCTTAAAAGCTTGAGGAAATAAAGCATTTATTAGTGGTTAAAGTTGGGGTAAGTGAAGAAAGTAATTGAGGAACGAAAATGAGACAATCCCTATCTTGGTCACTGGATGAAAGGTAAACAGAGCGTTTGGGTCGCCAAACTCAATCAACTTAAATACCAACGGTTATGATTTAGCAACAACCTAGTTAGAGCCACTTGTAAACTTGTTACTTCCGACCCGTTGAGGAATAATCGAATAAAGACTCTGGCTATCAAATTATGGCTATTAGGGCTTTCGCGCGCGATTTTTTCAAGATAGCGTACGTAGCTAGCGCGTTAGACCTTACTGTCTGCCCGAAATCAAATGATAAGCTTAATTCAATAACCTACCTCGTATACACCCTTCTATAAAGGGGGATGAAGCGTCGCAGCATCCCTCAAGGGGCGGACCGTATCCAGCGACGATTTCCAAACGCCCAATCGGATTCGCTCGCTTCCAGCGCGCTGCTTTCTGATTGGGTGGCCGATGTGACGTCACGGCACGCGATCCAGGGTGGCAAAGTTGGGGTTGCACGCATCTCACACATGGATGCAGGAAGAAGGAATATTAAAAGGTGTCTCGCATCGTCAGGACCAAATTAAATTTGTATTCGCAAGGCTTATCTGTTTTTCTTGGTTTGCATCAACAGTCGGCGTGATTTCTAGACACCTGTTTTATGATGTAGATATTTCGAAATATCTTTGACGTGTTTTGGATTTTGCCAGGAGGGTATTTCCACTTTTCTGAGTGCATTGGACGTGGTCTGGCCGGGTTTATCGGAGGGGCGATTGATTTTCATTAAAAATTGATAACGAACAGATTTTTTTTAAATAGATGTATCTCGAGTAAACCTTCGGAGTTTTATAGCTAACTTGTCACAATATATTTTTGCAAAAATTATAGTGTCTGATTAAATACAAGCATTTGGAATTTCCATACGAAAGCAACCAATGTCTACAATATGTGGACTTTTAGCAGATCAGTAAACAATTTGATACTTGTGAGTAGCATCCGGAACAAAATATCAGGGAAACCGTAGCCGAGAATGTTTTTGTGTCATATTTACTGAGTTTAAAGTAAAGGACAAGCAAACATCTCTGAACTAAAACGATATTTAAATTTAAAATTGGAAAATTCATAGAAATTAGCAGACAAATAATTTTTGGAATAAGGAAAAAATTACTGCTTTCGGCAGGATGTTAGTCCCTTTAGTTTGATTTAAACAATTAATCTTTCTTGGATGTTTTAGCATTATTTCTTTGTCATTTCATACCGCATTTTCTGCTGATGTTAATTTAAAAGCAGCTGGAGTTTTGGAAAAGCATGTATTCCAATTTCTTCGACGTTATTTTCTTAATGAGTGATTTTTGTAGCATTTTGTTGCAATTGCAGCAGAAGAAACTCTATTGTGCAATTATCGTCTGAATAATGAAAAAACGTATCTGTGAAGCGACAAGATTAAGTTTTTTTTAACACAATTGTACTTTGGAAAAAATATTTGCGCTACTGTGGAATTTGTTGCAAAGTCTAAAAGCTCCTTTTTGCTAGTTAAGCAATATATTTGCTTAGGTTTATTGGATGTAAAAGCTATTTGAACAAGCAACGCAACTTTTTTATTGTATTTTCGCCTTGCAGGAAAGTTTTCCGGCATTTTCAATTCTTAAAATGACTTTGGATGCGCATACGGATCTTCGCAATTATTTTTGTAACCGGGCTTTTCCTCTGTCTTTATCAAGTTTCACTCTTCTTTTATATTGTTGGTTGATTTTATCCTTTCCATCTTTTTGTTGTTCTTTTCGGTTCTTTGTGGTTATAAACGTTAGTGCAGCGTTCAGAGTCAAAACTAAATTTATTTTTCTATGAAAAAAAAAGAAATAATAAAAACTTTAAAAATAAATCTCGAAAATTGTCCTTAAAAAAACAACAGTTTTTATACTAAGCTACAGCTAAATATACAAAACAACAAAATCCAGGGCTGTAAAAATAAATCTGGTAGAAACGTGTCAATGTAGAAAATAATGTTTTAATTAAGAATCAAATTATCGAAAACGTCAGTACGTTTAGATATTTAGTTTGTTTAATAGACGAGAATCTTGATTTTTTGGAGCACTGTAATTACATAACAAACAAACAAACAAAATTGCAAAAATATCAATCGTTTAAGTCGCCTATCTGTGTACAAGAATGTAATTGCTTCTTTGTTTTTGTGCTTCTGTGTTTTTGTGCTTCTCTTTGATTTAATGTATGATTGTGATATTGTTTTGCTGCCAAAAAAAATAAATAAGGCGTTAAGAAATATTCTTGGTTGCATTATTAAGTTGTTAAGAATTATTCTTATTAAACCGTGCAAATGTGTAATACGCGTTTATAAAATGTTAAACCACTTAATCTGGTACACTCATTTAATAGGTAATTGTAAGTTTCTCAGCGATAATCACCAGCATAACACAAAATCAAAAACTTTTTTTTACATGAAAAAACTAATTCAATTGTTGCGGACAACCACAAAATACTACAAAGTATTTTGTTTTGTTTTTTTTTTACTCACTTTGTCCAGAAAAAGCGAATTTTTCTGTAGCAATAAATCATATTTTGACTTGATTTGATGAGATCAATACCGTTTGAATTATAAATGCTTGAAACAATACAATCTGTTGCCTGAAGATATCAAGAACTGTAGTAATTTAAATAGTTTTAAAAGAGATAGTAAACAATATCTTAAAATTTTAATCATAATATACATTTATACATACACACATTCATTAAGTCTTCGGATCAAAAGATCCCATTACATCGTCAGACCTGAGAAAAGGAAAAACACTCAGACGACAATAAAATTAATAAAAATAGAAGTGGAAACCACATTTAAATTTTAAAATATTTAAAAATGAAACTGCACTAAAATCAAAAGTCTACCTTCGTGGAAAAATGCAAGTAAAATAAACCTATAAAATTTGTTGCAACAACAAATAAATTTATGTCGATAATGAGATTAAAAAAAAGATCCTTCCTCAAGAGCCATTTAAAGCCTGATGTCTGATGTAAAATTGAACTAATCAGAATCATTTAATTTTTTGAGCTTTAATAATGTTAAGTATGCTAATATTAGTATGAGCATCAATTGACCTTTCCTAAATGAGCCAAAACAAAGTAAAACATACAAATTAGTAATATTAATAATTATTGTATAACTTACTATTATTAAATTTCGCAAAGAAAATGAAAAATAAATTTAAATAATTGAACCTGTTAATTAAAATAGCTACTGTTTAGCTAATCTTCCTTGTGAAATGAGGTCTTCCTTTCAATAAATTTCTCTGTGAAACTGTACTTCGTATCACGTTTGATCTCTCTACATATATTTCATATTTCGAAAGAGACAATCGTTCAATAATGATTTACTTTGGAATCAAAAGCTAACGAACAATGTTTAAAATTGGGGCAAATTAAGCTCGTCTTAAACATTGATTATCCAATGGAAACTGACGCCCCACAAAATCAAGCTCAATGGAGGAGAAAATCCAAAGGTTGAAGAAAAGCAGATGACGAGCTGGATGGCAAATCGGAACGACGTCATCGACTTTTAATAATCTCGATGAAGTTAATTGGGTTTCTTTCGATGTTTCGTTATTAATTTGTTTCAACATTGTGTGCACTTATTGACACAATTTTCTGGTTACATAAAATAAAGCTTTTAATTATTCTGTGAATAATTTCATTTTGAAGTTTTAGTCTAATCACACATCGGTTGATATGGCAAAACATATTGAAACGCTGGCAAATAATGAGAAAAAGACTCGAAAAGCAACGTCATTGAAGATGTTAGATGAAATGTTTCAAAAATTTAGTGAAAGACCCAGGATTTCTACCCCAGGTTTTTCAAAAAAGTTTTATAATTGCGACTTAACATATTTCATGACGAGTTTTTTAGTGGCCGAAAATTCTAAATGAAAGGGATTTTTCGCGGCTTATTCCAAAAATTATTTCATTTATACTGCAGAACGCCGCTGATTCAATGAACTTTTGCTGGAAGCATATGCAGATGATACAGTAATTTCCGAACCTCATGCAAACCCAACGACACTATCAAAAAATTTTTAAAAAATCAGACAAATTTTAATCAAAAAAAATACTAAAGTATAAAAAATTCTGCTTCTCTTGTACAGCTTTGCAGTTAAGATTTATCAGTTTTCATTGCTTCAAATAAATTGCGTACAAACCAGCTACTTTTTCTAAAAATGTTGTTCTAATATGATCGCTATCTTATTTCCTGCTTTAATATTCCTGGATCAATTAGCCGGTATTTATCGCTTGAAAGTTTGGGCATCCAGTTTCACTGGACCCGACGAAAAAAAACCAAGTTTGTCGACCATTTCCCCAAAGAAAACAAGGACGGAGCTGCGTGAGGGAATCCTCAAGGGAGCGGAAAAGGCGAGGCAGGGAATGAGGAGATCGTGGACAAATTGCTGCATCCGGAAAATCGGAAAAGCGAACTCTATTTCCACCAGGGTTTTCTTATTTATTTGCTACGACAAGGAAATTACAGAATTTGGCTTAATTACATTTACATACAACAGACAGAACGGCTGTAGAAAATACGTTTGAACATCATGGTTCCATTATTATATTTTCTTCTGACAAAACTTTGAAATAATCTTTACTGAGGAAAAAATTAACATTGAAGCTGAAAAAATCAATGTACCGAAAGAGGAAGAACAACTTCTTAGCCGAAGCCAGTTATTTTTCGGAATATTTCTGGCTTCCAATTAGATACTTAAAAAAATGTCTTGATGTAGAAAAGTCTAAAAAATATCACAGTTAAAGTAATAGTTTTAGTGGAAGATAAGCAATAAGTGAAAAGTGGTACGCAATGTTGAATATATATATTTTACAAGCACAAAAAGTGTGCAAATTTAGTTAGTAGAACCAAACTGAACTAAACACGACGCATTTAATGAGAAGATCTGCACTTAAAAATACGAATAAAAGAAATATGCAAAATATTTATGAAATTGCAATTGTTAATACACTAAAGTTACAAGGTGAAACTTAATTAAAACCAGCGGCGAAAACTTCCTCGACTCAACTTCCTTGATGCCAATCCAGGAGTTGAGATGGACTCCTGTCTGAAGGCGATGAGGACAATCACTCTCCCGGTCTTATTTCCGTCGGGAAGATATTACCTTCTGGCCTGAATTAAAAATGCATGCACTTGATGTGTTTTTTTCCTTATTTTATAAACCAAAGGGACTGTTACCTCCCTTTCTGCTGCAGGTGTTTATTTGTTACCTTAAACTGTTCAAGAAAATATTACCAGAGCAACTAGGAAATCATAGAAATTGACAAAAAAATTAAAGAGACTTGTAGATGGGCTATTATTTGAATCTTTTCAGTAATTATTTTAATTTTTTCTAGATTTTGTTCAAGCTAAATCAAGGTGATAATAATTTTTATCAATCTCATAAATTGAACTGGGTGTTTAAAGATGATTACCACTAACCGTTCTCCCGCTTTGAAAACGAACTTTTTACACTACAAATTTAATTATACTTTAAAAGGGAATTAGTCGGTTAATGCGGCTCTTCATTGCGTTCTAATCGGATAAGAAGCAATTTGAGACGCTAACTACGTTAATATTCAAAGACCCATTTCATAAACATTGATTATAGGGGTTAATGGCATGGTTAATGGGTTTGATAATAGGCAACTTTTTTTTTATGTCGGAGGTATTATGGAAATGGACACGATCACTTAATGTCCCTTCAAAATTACAAACAATTTTTCGGTGGTTTTATCACTAGTTTCGTCAATAAAACTAGATAATGTGGGGAAATGTGAATCAACTCAAATCGCTCAAAAGTACACGTATTTACGAATATGGTTGAAGTTTGGAAAGTTTAAAATTACATTATCTGTTAAACACCTTTGGAAAGAATTCACAAAAAAAATGATTTGCTTATATAAAAAATTAGTTAATTCTGGGACCTCATTTCAATCGGCATTTTTCAAGCAGATTCTTTTGTTGAAACCGACTAATAATATTTTTATTTGACTTTTTAGCATGGCATGTTTTAAGGCATTTTGTGGATAATTTTTCAGCCGATTATTCACATCCAGAACTGAAATAAAACAATGAACCGTCCGTCCATATCTACAAACTGATCAACAATCAATTATTAAGTTTGATTGTCTAAAAAGTCTGCATCAAACTGCACAGGAGAAAATGCAGTTTTGGGAGCTAAAAATTATTCACAGTTTTTTTACGTAAACACTGGAAACTTACTCAAATTGCTTAAAAAATCGATCAAGATCAAATATTCCAACTAACTGAATAAAATCACAGCAAAAATAAATTAAATGAATTGAATTAATTGAAAAGTTTTCAATCGCATGTTGGCATCCGAATACAAATTCAACCAGAAAATGAATGAAATAGTAAATGAAGTGTAGCAGCACTAGCACAAATTTCTTTAATTTACCAAAAACCATTAATTTACAAAAAAATGAATTATAAAAATGTGAGGGTAAAGATTCCAAACAAATGAAAATATAATGGTAGGAAAGTGAATAAATCAAAAAAATAATAATTAGGTTGCAGAAAGCGAATATGAAATTTGTCGACCTGAAATGCTGTTTTAACAAACGAAGAGTATTTAGTAGGAATATGTAGACACTTTTTTAGGCAGACAAATGCAGCTTATATTATTCTTATATGAACCAACAGGAATCTTGTAAACATTCAGATTCAGAAGCTAAATAATAGATACATTATCAAATGAACATATTCACACAGTTTTTATAAATAGTTTTTCTTCACTTCTTCAGCTGCTTCACAAACAACAGAAAAATATAATAGGAAAACAAACAAGTCGACAACAACAACAAAGTCGATTGAGGACAACATTAACAAAAACTTGAAACAGAAACAAACAGAAAAAAACAAGAACTAGAAAAGTAGCATTTAACAGCGCTAAAAGATTTTTTGGTTTCAAAATCGTCGTTTCAAATATTTATCAACATTCTCATCTGAAAACTTACCATGAATCTGTACATAAGTAATTTTGTCCAAAAATAGATATAGACTTCAACCGAAAAAGATATTATGGCAAACTATGTTTTGCTGTTCCTTCTAAATTGTTTGAGCGCGGTAAAAAAAGTTTGTGTTTTAGAACACTTATTTGATGAACAATCGCATTACTTGTGTCACGTTCAAAAATAGGAGATTGGTGATTAAAAGTGCAGTTGTTAACTCAGAAACTTACTCATAAATCATTGTGCAATTTTTTAGTCTTGAGACTTCAGTTTTCCATTTCTTTGCTTAAATTCAAACGCTTTGATTAATGCTTTTAAATATATAAAAAGAACGCAGATAATGCAACCAAGGTAAAACTGTCGACAACGAAATGGTGCTTTAAAGTATTTACTTTAGGTATTCAATTGAGTTCATTTTCATATCTAATTAACACTTAATTTCCTCAGGAGTAAGCTTGGTGTATTCAATGGAAGCCTTCCACAGCTGTTCGCAGAAATAATCAGTTAGTTGGAAAGGTGGATGAACAACCATTCCCTCGTAAAATGATCGACCATTTATTAGTTTCACTTCTTCGGAGTGTGCCAGGTGAATTAATGTTTGAGCTCCTTCTTCTGGGGTCTAAAAGTAGATAAAAATTAAATATTTAGCAGGCAAATACAATAAAAATGCGTCTTTATTCGCGACTGTTCCAATACTGTGAAATATATTCTCGTTATTAACGTGTAATCGGTGGGTGTTTTGAGAATAATAAGTACTTTTCTTGTGCGTGTTTTATTTAAGTTGACTTACTTTTCCAAAGAGACAGACAAGGCAATACAAACTCGATACAAAATACGAAAGTCCTATCGCTTGTCGTACTACTGGAGCATAAATTGAAGTTCTCACGCCATTGGGATGACAAACATTCACGATCACTTCCGTTCCTAAAAACATAATTTATTATAGATATGCTAAAAAAGCTTGAAAGGTGAATTCAGAAATATCTTAGAAACAGTGAGATTAGTAGCGAGTACCTTGGAGTTTTGAGGCGAGCGTCTTAGTTAAGCCTGCCAGACATAATTTGGACGCACTGTATGTTCCGCAGTTAAACGTCCTCCACCCTTTCCTCTCTTCGAAATAATCAGGACTAGGATTTAGTTCCTTTACAGTCAAGTCGGAAACGTATGCTAGTACGGAGCTTGTTATGGCTATTCTACTTGGTGCCGATTTTTTCAACAAATCTAAAAAGGCAGAAATTTGCATGCTTTTGGCATTAAATTGCCGTTATCAACTTGAAAAGTTTGCCTGCAATTTCCCAAATTAAATTCAGGTTGTAATTTTATCACGCCAACCCAAACTAGTTCAAATTAGGTTGCTTCCGATACTTACCCAACAGCAAATGAATCATTAAGAAATGACTGTAGTAATTAATTTGCATAGTTTTTTCTACCCCATCACCAGTCATTATCCGCATTTTGTGTTCACCGATACCTGCATTACAAACCAATATATCGAGCCTGGGCTCTGTATCGAGAATTTTTTTCGCAAATTCCCTAACGGATCTAAAAGATGCCAGATCAACTTCTACACCTGTAATTTGAAAAATGTGCTTTAGAATATGAAGACAAATAATTCAAGACGTTCTTCATATTCTCACCAATGATATTTTGATTTTTCGAAACATTTTTCAATTCATCCACTGCTTTAGTTAAGTTGGAAATATCAGCTATAATCACCCGACATCCTTTGGAAGCTAGAGCTAGTGCGGTCTGGAAACCAATACCTGAAAATTTCAAATCCACTAAACTATTGGACTGGAAATTTATACGTATAAATGCATGGAAGAATGTCTATACTTAGAAAATGTTAAAGGTTGTAATGTAAGAAAACACTCAAAAGCTGCTAAATAGAAAAGTTCACTAAAACACTTAGGTCAGCAGCTATGAGTATATCGAGAATACACCAACCCTTCCAAGGGAAAGAAGTAAAAAATAAATTATAAGGTGTATAACATTTCCCATTGACGTACACCGATTTCTTACGTTTCAGTAAAATGTTGCTATAATTATGTTGAATTTCTGTTATTCCATTATATTAATCCTTATATTTTTGGTTGCTCAACACTGACTTTAATTGCAGCCTGTATTCAAAAAGCTGCTTAAAGAATATTTCGGCTTAAATTTTATTGTTTCCTTTTGGTTTTTGCTTTTGCTGGCACAAATTTTTAAACTTTAGAAACCCCTGTAACCTTTACTTGAACCAAAATTTGTCGTCTAATTAAACAAGCTGATAACAGGACATTTTTATCAATGGAATTTATAGAAAAATTTGAAAAGAACGCTCTGGACACAGCCGTGAGGAAACCTAAGTGCTGGTTCCGCTATGTGGATGACACTTTTGTTGTTTGGGGCCATGGTCTGACTGAACTGGAAGACTTCCTGAGGCACCTCAACTCAATAAACCCTAAAATTCAATTCACTATGGAAGTGGAGAAGGATGGGCGACTGCCTTTTTTGGATGTCTTGGTGACCAGAAAAGCCAACGGAAAGCTGGCCCACACGGTGTACAGGAAACCGACACACACCGACCGGTACCTGCACAGTGGTTCAAACCATCACCCCAGTCAAAAGAGGGGAGTCATAAAAACTCTCACCAAAAGAGCCAGAAGAATCTGCGAACCAGACGAGTTAGAGGGAGAATTAAAACACCTGGAAAGGGCCTTTGGTTGGAATGGATACAGTAAGAAAGATTT
>NW_026017110.1:23592084-23604916 GCF_020466585.1 Dendroctonus ponderosae
GAGCACGCACTACTAGACGGCCACCAAATACGCTTCGACGAAGTTGACATTCTGCACCAATCTGAAAGATACTACCCGAGACTCACCAGGGAGGCTATCGAAATATTTAAACACCAAAACAATTTCAACAGAAAAGAAGAAATTACGGCACTCAATCCAGATTGGAAGCGCGTTTTGCGTCAAACAGCATGTGCGCCGAAGCGTCGGAACCCCCACCCATCCCCCACGCATGAGCACACGGGGCTGGGCGGCATAAATACGACTGAGAATCCAGCAGTTGAATCATTCTTAGTCGGAAAGCACGGAAGATCACTTCGCCCACTGCCTCATCGCCTTTGAAAATGTCCACCGCAGTTGTGGACGAAACGTCAGGAAGAAATTCCGATAGACCACGGCTTCAAAGCCCGGAAAACATTTCTAAATGTATTTTTATCAATGTTTCAAGAAAGGGTCATCTGTTGTATATACAACAGATTACCCTTTTTTACAAACTTGTTGTTGGGTATTTCGCTTCAAAAATTTTTGTTTTTAAAAAGTACAGAATTTTGTCACGTATTTTATTACAGATTGATAAATAGTGCTCCTATTTCGCAATAAGAACGAATTATTTATCAAAAAGTAATCAAGAACTATCACCTAGAGCTCAAGCTGTAAGAGAACATTCCAATTAGTAAAGAGATTAATTTGAAAAATTGCCTTGACGTTTCGATAACTATTTTCTGCTATCGTTATCAAAAGAACGTAAATGAACCTAAAAAAGAGTATGGTAATAAATTGTGAAACAATAGTAGGATAATACAGTATGTAAAAATTTTCAGTTATGTGAAAAATTTGCACAGACGAATTATCAGATCGAATTTTTACATACTGTATTATCCTACTATTGATTCACAATTTATTAACATACTCTTTTTTAGGTTCATTTACGTTCTTTTCATAACGATAGCAGAAAATAGTTATCGAAACGTCAAGGCAATTTTTCAAATTAATTTCTTTACTAATTGGAATTTTCTCTTACAGCTTGAGCCTAAGTGTGTCGCAGGAAACTCTCTAGGTGATAGTTCTTGATTACTTTTTGATAAATAATTAGTTCTTATTGCGAAATAGGAGCACTATTTATCAATTTGTAATAAAAAACGTGAGGAAATTCTGTCTTTTTTAAAGACAAAAATTTTTGAAGCTAAATACCCAACAAGAAGTTTGTAAAAAAACGAATCCGCCTCAATAATTTAGAACTTATCTATAACTTAGATGACCCTTTCTTGACCGATATCGGTAACAGTTAAATAAATATATTTTTTAAAACACTGAATAAGCTTTTTAATTCAGAAGAAACTAAAACATTTCTATTTTCAATTTTCCAATTGAAATTTTCAGTTTTCCACCACCTGTTTCTATTAAATAGAATTTAAATTATATTATTTACCTGCGGCCCCTCCTGTAATGATTGCCGTTTTGCCCACTAAACACACTTTGCTTTTGCACCAGAAACACGTCAATGCATTTACCACTTTCAACAAAACCAAGCAGGAAACAAACCACAAAATAAAATGCATATTAAGAGAAAAAATTAAAAGATGATGTTAGAAAGAAGACTGTTGAGCAATTATAAGGAAGGTCTTAATTAGTAGGCGTTTAACCTCCTGTCTATTGGACTATAAACGGTACGGTGTCGCACTTCGCTTTGGCTACTACTATTTGGCCAAGTGACCGTTTTATACAAAATTACTATCTACAGTGAATATCATTAATAAAATTATTAATCCAAATCGCGCAGGCGGTAAACAAAATGTATGTATCCTAAAAACAAATGGGTTTCGAAATCTGCATACTACCGAGATACGTTCTCAAAGAAAAAAGTAAAATCAACATAGGGATTTTCCCATAAAAGGTAATATTTTATGGTATATTTAAAATGTAAATTTTTTTGTAATTCGAAACATCGTATTAGTTTAAAACCGTGTCGACCTTGCTGATTTCGATAAGACAGTTAAGTTAACAGAACGTTAAGCAAGTTGTTTTATTCAAAACTCAGATTATTTAGCAAAGATTTTGTATTTACGTGTTTTTTATTATCGGTCAAACGGAAAAAATTTAAAAAACTACTGAAAGATGTAGTTTGTTTCTGAGGTTATTGATAAAAGAATAATATTTAACACGTTGCTCGAAAAAAATTAAACCCAAATTTAAACTTCTACTTGTCTCAAACTCTAGTCAAACTTGATTGGGATTAAACAAGTTTTATTGCAACGGGCCCTAATTGCTATGGTTTAATTTCCGTTGATCCACCCTGTATAAAAACTACGATTTATGGCTATCTAGTAGATTACAGCATCGAAATGTGGTTGATACCATCTACCTTATTTTGGAGTTTTGATATTCAAAATCAAGTTTTAAAAACCCAAAAAGCACTGTAAAATACTTTAATTTTTCACGTATATGCAATTCGTAAATCCAATATTTTCTCATCGTGTGTTTAGGCATCAAATTATAACACTTTACACACGCCTGTGGACTTCTTACCCTATTTTTCCTATAGTTTTAATCTACTTACTCAACTACAAGCTGTTATACAGACTGTTATTTAAATCTTCAATTTTTATTTTTTTTCCACAAAACTTTTTGATGTGTTTTTAACGACTTTTGTTTCATAAATAAATTTTCGAAGGATAAATTACTCGAATAAAAATTGGAAATTACCAACGAAAAACATTTTGATAGTTTCCATGACAATCATTAACCGCCACCAGACTTATTGTCAAATATTGTCCATGAGCAAATGGGTAGTACGTCAAAATTTTTATATTTTTTTGTGTTACAAAATTGAATCATGATTCCAATAGCAGCCAATATTCCATTAACTTTATGCTCGGTTGTCATCAGACGATGTATTGATTCATACACAAGACGACTTGTAAGTACTTTTTGCAATTTTTATTAGACGAATCGACAGCTAGAAAGATCAACAGACTAATTACTTGGAAACATTCGCTGAGCCCTTTGCACTGCTATTCAAACTTGCTCATTTCCTTCTGTTGCATACCCATTTAGTAAAGTCTAATAATATCTAGTGCAAGCTCACTTCCTATTTATTTGCAGTAGAAGAATGGGTTTCCAAAATGTCAGATTTTTTTTGGCGTTTGAAACTGAAAGTCCTCAAAAAGTAATAAAAAATGCAAACTTTTCGGGAGAACTGCTTACAAGGTGCAATTGTTACATCTATTTCTAAACAGCCGCACTTTTCTAAACATTTGGAGAATGTTTTATTATTTAATTCCATTTATTTTTGTCCAGAACCAGAAAGATGTAATTTAAAACGCATTGATCTACATCCATCTCAAAATCAACTTCTGTTCAGGTTCTAGCTGCAAGATCAATATCAATGTGACTTTCACAGACAATTTTAATTCCGATATTTGTTTCATTTTAATTTTCGACTGAAATTTTCAATTAGATTGTTCACTTTCAATTCATTGATTACTTCCGCATTTAATTAAATTTCTTTTTGTTGATCGTTCTGATTAATGTTTCAACTGTTTGTTAATTCGCTCGTCATTCAACATATTTTAAGCTAAAACTCAATCGCTTGTCTGTGTGCGTTTTGTTTACATTATTAGATGCAATTAATTTTTTGCTAATTATCCTAAATAAGCAGTAAAATTTCGTTGGCTCCAAATAAAGCCAACCCGAACCCGAGAAAAGGCAAATTATTAACTAATTTTGAATTTTGCAGCCTTTAGCTGTGGCATCCAGGTCTATATCCACTACTTCGACTGTAGCCGTTCTCTCAGGAGCCTTCGTTTGTCTGTACCACCAACTACGCAGAGGAACCCTCTTGCCACGTGGAGTTGGCAGGAGAGTTTCAGCAGTGGTGCGAAATTCCAGACACACCATTCAGTAAGGATCTGCCTCTGTTACTCAAGCGGCATTAATTGACTTCTTCGGATACATTCTTCGTCTAGGCGCCGAATAAAGAGGCCCTCCTGGTTCCTGCGGAACCTGACTTCTTGTCGGCAATCATGTGCTGAAGCGATTCTAGGGATCGCACAGCCAGCCGACGATTCTCTGGATCAGATTCAAGCTGAGACTGGAGCGGTTGAGAATGATGGGGCAATATCTGGAACGACGAGCCTTCCCACCCTCAACCGGCGACACTGCTCCAGGAATAGGAGATTTGTTAAACATTCCAAAAAGCCACCTGTAAAAAACCTATACAGGTGAACTGGATGGTCAATTCTGCTTCATTCACTAATATGAGTTGAGTAGTAATAGATCATTCGACTCCAACGACCACTCGGATCATGACATTCGATTGGTAGACGTTGATGAGCAAGGAGAAGAAGGAAAGTCAAAAAACAACAATGAAAATGTCCAGGGAAGGCCAATAACAAGGAACTTTCGCAAATCGTTACTAGCTAAAGCGGGGTGTGGTGATGAAAGCCCGTAAGCCAGAATGCCAGTGGCTATTTTTTATTAAAAACGCCTGAAGCCGAGTAGAGGTTTTTTAATAATTTTTTTGAAGATTATTGCCGAAAATGCGGAAAAGAATCGAAGACACACCACCAGCCAAGAAGGAAGATTGCTGCCAATTGGACAAGGAATCGTCAGATTATTTATCGCCCCTGTCGTTGACTCCGATTAACAAGGTGCGATCTCCATATGGTCAATCGAGTTCTTCAAATACATCGTCCAGAAGGCACTCCGATCCACTGGAAAAACAGCGTAAAAGACAGAAAGTTACTCGACAAACCAGAAGCGGGAAAGTGTACTAAACGTATACTATGAAAATTCTGCTCAGAAATTTTTGTGCAATATTAAAGGGGTGTCCAGTATTTTATTCAGTTTTCATTTTAGCTATGCATATTTTTGCCCCATTTTTTTCACCAGAAATTTCATTTTTCCTTCAACGTACCCAATCTAACTCTCTGAACGATGGATTTTGAAGGCGTTTTCTTACTACATTTTTTTTTATACTGACGTCTATTTCTGGTGTTTGAAAAAATATGGTTTCAAACCTTTTGCTCCCATCAAGTAAACTGACTTTCCGTCCAAATGAGGGTGTTTGCAAAGGCCGTTTCCTGTTTTATTAGTTAAATCAGGAAAATATTTTTTCTAGAACAGTTAGTCGGTTAGTAAAAATTGCTTAAGCCGCTATAAACTTTGAAACACTTTTTCGGGAAATTTTTTGCTTTCAAAGACTGTCGGATAAATTTTTGATATTTTCATTTGAGAATTCACCGAATGCCCAATGAGTTTCATTTTTTTCTTTCATGTGCTTTGATAAATTCAGTTTGTTTAGGAAAGAGGCAAAATGTGATCGAATGCTAATCGAGGTTTGTATGTTGTTTGTAATTTCTCCGTTGTTTGCGCTAAACTAATTATTCCTTTCTTGGGGGATTTTGTTAAATAGTTATCGGATTAGTTTTCCATCAGCTTTTCCGATGCAACTGTGGGCATAAACAAACGGCTAATTTAGCCCTAACTTTAAAGAAACTGCTCAACAAATTGAAGGCTACACAGCCAAATTTGCCCTAAATTTTGATCTGGATTTGTTTCTGTTTGAAGCGTTATTGAGCCCCAGTGGGTTTTTGAAAGTCAGTGTCTTGTCGTGTCAAAGTTTTGAGACCAGGGTGGCAAATGAAACAATGCAAAATTACGGAAAGTTCGGCCTGCTCCTAGTTGGACAAAATAGTTTTTTTTGCATAGCTCGAACAGTTTTTTTTATAATTTATTAACAAGGGTGGTCTCAAAAAATCAACTTTTTTGTCTTTCAGCGATACCTTTTCTGCTGTTGAATCGATTTTTACGATCTCGATAGAGCTCATGTTGAAGCTTAAACTTCAGAAATAATTTAAGACAAAGATTTGATAGGGTTGCAAAGAAAGTTATCCAAAAAAAAATTCTGAAAGACTTTCTACTAGGTGAAATTTACTTTCAGATATTTGGTTCATTAATACAACCCGGAATATCGATTTTTTCTGAATTTTTCTGTAGTTTTAGTTTCAACATGAGCCTCAGACTTTGAACATCGATTGAAGATAAGGAAAACTATTACTACGAACCAGCAGTTGATTTTTTTAAGACCACTCTGTAAATAAACGATACTAACGAATAATGCAATAATTTTTTTCGAGGTATGAGGTTTATCTTAATGCCTGTGGTATTGAAATGCAAAAAAACGTGTTTTTGCCCTACGGCGAACATGTGAAACTTTCGCCAATTCTTCATTGTTTCATTTATCACCCTGTAGAACCTTTATCCGAAGCACTAGAGGAATAACGAACGGTTATTTTATGTAACGGGTTACAACGTTCCAGTTTTACCTTGGTAATAGGTTCAAAATGCGATTCCAAAAGGAACATGCTACTTTTTAAATTTTATTAAAAGCATAATTCTTAACATTCGTGAACTTAATATAAAATATTATAAAATCAAAAACAAAACACGGGTCAGAAGTAACTGCTTAAAGAACAAAACAACTGATAATAATAAAAATAGAGTGATTTATATGCGGTTTATATACAATATGCGGCTTATATGCAAAAATGTTTAAAAATCTAATTTTTATTTAAAAATTCACTAACATTTAAGAATACAATTTTTTGCAGACCGTTTTTACTGATTCTAGTTCTTCGCTCGTTTATGATAGCACCCGATTTAGAAAATAATCTGTCGCATTTCGTTTCACAATAACATTAAATAATCGACCATAACAACAAACAGAAATTCGTGTTTGGCAAACCTGGATTAAGTATTACTTTACTCAAGTTGATTTTTGTATCACCAAAAAATAATTCAAAAAATATGTCGACCTTACAACGTTTATTACTATTCAAATAACTTTTATTTCATCTCTGACTGAATTTATATTTAAAAAGGGCCAGCTTGCTTAAATGTAGGTGCACATTCTGCTTAAAACGTTTGTTATTTTACATTTCAACTGTGATGGAATTTATGTCTTAGACTCTTAGTTTGCTCATAGCTCATATGCAAGTGCACGTTATGCTTAGGTTGCTGGTAATGGGCATATTACTCCCGAGCTAAGTTTCTTGAGAGAAATCCCTTTTTTTAAGATTTATTACAGAATGTCAGACAACTAAATACTTATAGACTAAAATTGCTGAATTATATCATCGCAGCAACTAAACAAAATTTTGCTGGTTCCAGTAGAACTAAACAATAATTCTTATAAACGAAAAGTGATACACAATCATCAAGACAACGCGCAACTATATACAACATATTTTCCGTTGACAAATGGTTACTGAAACTGCTGCAACTAGATAGAGCGCTTGGCGATGCAGCATCGGTTTTGTGCTGACGCGAACCACTTTTTCAGGTGTATGCGACGGTTCCAAAAACAACCGGTTAAATCGGTAAACGGCTGCAGCTGGTGCGAAATTTCGGTTTTATGAGACGGTTCCAAAAACAACAGCTGGAACTACGGTTTCAGGCTACACGTTAGGAACACTGTTATTTTAGCGGATAAGTTAAATACCGACCATCCCTATGAAGCACTACTTTTTTGCAGAAACAAGCACGGATTGGAAAAAAATTGTACCAAATAACGCTTGAACCAGAAATCAAATTGCTTGCAGCAGACAGAATTTATCCGGTTCCAAAGTTAGTCCAAATCTGTGTAACGTGGATTTCGTTCAAGCAGTTTGAATTAAATATTAATTAATAGATTTAATTAAAGATGAGCCAATAAAATAAAATAAAAAACAATTTTGATCGCTTACAACGATTGATCCAAGCAAATAATAGATTTTAATCAAAACTGAAGCTCTTGATTAACATTAAAAAAGCTTTATTTTATAAAGAAAAAATAGAAATGCCTTTGCAACATTTAATTCTCATCAACGGAAATTCATAATTTTATTTTATTTGCACGGTGTCCCAAAAATAAAGACAAAAACTAAATAGGTAATGAATTTGGGAGTAAACCGAACTGTCTTCATTTTTATCCTGCATTTCGCTATTTAATCGCAAATATCTCAGAAACGGCGGTTCATTGAAACATCGATGAAGAACACCTTTTTTGTGTTAAAATACTAGGAGAATAGACCAAGCAGTTTCAAAAATGAATATCCATGAGGGACAGAAAGTTGCGACTACTTTACACTACTACACTACTGCGTATGTGCGTTTTTCTACAAGTTTTTCAAAATCTGATGGTATAAAGATTTTTTTTATTGAAGATTCTTAAATCGTCATACATCGACAGAAATCCATCATTTTATTGGCCTCCCCATATAAATGTTAGCACTCTTGATTCGTTTGTCATCTTCAATTCTTACAGAAATAGCACTTGTTGGCCAAAAGTAGATGCTTGTCATTCACCAATTCAATTGTGAAATTCATCAATCTTCAACTTTGACACCCTTTGAGGGACAAATCGACCATTTCCGATGGACAATAGATCGTTTGGTATGATCTCATCCGGAGTCACGTGTGCTGAAGTGGTACGGCACGTGCCGGAACGCAGCCGAAAATGTTGTCTAATCTCATTATTTAGCGTTAGCCTGTTTTTCAGCTATTCTTGATTTATGATTCTTTTATTTGCTTTGATGGGATTTATGGGGCGTTAGCAGGGACGCAGCAACTGGTTTATATAAGGGCCGGTTTATTGCAAAATCAGAAGTTTGACCAGGAATCTGCAAATGAAGAGATCTAAAGTTTGCTTGCGAAAAAACAATGTTTTTCTCAATTTTGTGGATTTTGTAGGTATTTTATGAAATGCCTTTGATTTAGTGTAGGTATTTAAGAACATCAATATCTGAACATGCAGGCTACTGCTGCTTGTAAAATGTTAGAACGAAATAATACCGCAATGATGCCAGTCTTGCCTCGTTGAAAATTGAGAAGAAAATAGCTTAAACGATTTGAATAATTACTTAAATAAAACGTCCACTCCACACCCAGCCAGAATGGTAAAAAGTGCTCATTTTGAGGTCTTGAGGACTTGGAAAATTTCGCCGCTTCGTACTGTGTATATCAAATACTTCGTAGTTTTCAAGACAATATCGACTCAAAATTCGCAAAAATAGCCAGTTATGTAGTCCGGAAGTATCAATTATTCAGAATGTCTTTATTATTTTGTTTGCAATTTTCCAGATTTTTAACCGCCATTCAAGAACTTCCCAAGTTACAATCATCCATGCGAGTCAAAAAATAGTCGTCGATTTTTTCAAAAACTTCAAGTTAAAATCGCTTAAAATCCCTATAATTCTACCACATTTTCCTAGCTAACACGTGAAGAATTCAACTAGCCCACTCTGGCGCGAATTATGCGAAAAAATCGAACCATTTTACATAATTAACCAGAATAACCGATCTTTAACAATCAACCAATCAAACACTTTTCTAACATCCTAAATGGCAATTTCCCACCGTGAAAGTCTATAAAATGAAAATTTGCGCTCTCATTGACGATTTTTACTACCAGCTACCAAATTAATTATGTGAAGTCATACACCGACTTCATATCTCTTGTGCCTCATATAAAATGTCTTTTAGACCCCATCGGGACTGGATACGTTGGTTAAAATCCCTACAGGGTTCGTGAGAGCGCATGCCACTGTCCTTTCCCAATAGCTGCCTGTTTCCCGTGCTTGAATCCCTAAGGAATTATCGCCTGTGAATTCTGCTCTTGATCAGACTAGATGGATATCTGATGGACGAAAGTTGGCAAATGTGGAAAAGTTACTCGATAATTTAACAATTGAAACATGATAAACGTGGTTGATCTTATTGATGTTCAACAGGATTGGAACACAAATAGTTGTCTAACTTCGAATAAAAAATAATTTAAACAAATGAACTAGCAAATTGCTGGAGAAGTCATTATTATTTTATTTATATATTATTTTTCATTTTTCTCAGTGTTTCGTTGTTTTAAATGTGTCGCATCCATTTGTACGCAATACTTGTTTTGCATTTGAGAATATCAGTGCCAAAGTCTCCTAGTGTTCTTATTTTGCTCCATTAAATTTTTTGCGTTTTCAACATTAGCAAAAGTGTTACTTCTAGTATTTTGCCGGTCTTCGACCCTCTTTCGTTTCTTCCTCCTCCTAAGAAAATCGCTGATAGTTTCTTCTTAAGTCCTGTAGATCGTGTTGAGCTGCTACAGGTGATGCACAGCATAAAAAGTAAATCTTCATGTAGCAGCGTCTATCAATAAGAATGTTCGTGACCCTCCCACTTTCAGCTCTGGATGTTTTGACAGACCTAATAAATAATTCCTTTGTGCAGGGAGCTTTTCCCGAATGTCTCAAAACTGCGATCATTATTCCTCTTCATAAAGGTGGTGAAAGGGATGCATCATGTAACTATCGTCCAATCGCAATGCTGCCTGTGTTGTCAAAAATAATTGAAATGTTATTAAAAAATCTCCCTCATGCCATTTATCGTCAAACATGAAACTGAGTTACTGTGCCGATGCGTTGGGTTGGCGCACCAAGTTATTTGCGCAACACTGCGCCGACTCGACGATGACGTTACTATCACGTCAGTGTCAGAGACGTATAAACGTATAGACAGTGACAGCTGCCAACTACGTTTAAAGATGCATTTTATTTAGCCTTTAATCGTATATTGCCTCAAAACGAGATTTTATATCCTATCGAGAAGAAGTAGGATCTTTTTTACTGAAAAGTATTTCCGATTCGATAATTTAATTTTTCAATTGCAATTAAATGGAGTTACAAAATACTTCAAAAAATTACTTCTTCAAAGTTCAGTTTTCAAGAAATGTGATCGCCTGTAGCAAGCAATTTTGGAATATTTGTGTAAAATTTGGCTTATTATTCTAGTCTGAAGAATAATCTTCTAAAATATGCCAATTTACTCACACGTCGTTATTTCCGCACAACCTGTATAGTTATTTTTTACATTTACTAATTATCGGTAATTCAAAATGTAAAAAACTTATCAGTCGTTGTCTCGATTCTATTTTATGCTTTCAAGTAGAGCTTGGAAATCGCTTTTTAAATCTAATAGATTTATTGCCGAGTTAGTGCAAGACAACTTCTTACAAAAATCGTTTTAAATTAAAACCTGTAAGCAATTATGAGTAAAACTATATTTCGCTGTTTTGGAAATGTGTAAAAATGTAAACTTTTATCTATACACCAAGCGTACCGGTACCGAACTGATCGAAAACACCACCATTAAAATTATTGTCGTTAAATGGTCGGTGCCGGTTCGTCAAATTTGATCTGTGACCAATTTCTACTCAGAAATAATGTCATTCTTTATATTTAGGATATATTACCATATAAAACGAATTGAACACACGTCTTCTTATAAAATATTAAGGTATTTTACACTAAGATAGGAGGATTGAGATACATTAATAATAGTTGCAATAAGTCTGTACTGTTTACGTATAAGTTCTGGGCTGGATATTCCAAAGTCTTTTTCTGCAAATATCTTCGGGGCAACGAGTCGTCCACTTAACATTAAAGTCACATCCGGTTTAACTTAACATTAGTGGCCAGTCCGACTCCGAGAGTAAATTGATTGCCAGTGGAGTCCCACAGGGTTCTGTACTTGGACCTATTCTTTTCCTGCTATATTGCAAAATTGCCCTCTTTGCTGACGGCACAAGCATGACATGGAGTGATTCTGATGCTGTGTCCCTCCACTCTAGGGCTTCCAGCGATCTCGTTATGATCAAGGCTTGGTCTGACTCTAGTTTGCTGGGTTTTAACGTCAATAAAACGGTGGCCTTCTCTTATAGAGGAGCTTTACAACCCTTGCTCCTTCATAACAGCAATATTAAATTCGTTGAGTCAGTGAAATTTCTGAGTTTGAACATTAATGCTAACCTGAAGTGGTCTACACATGTTGAGTCCCTAACAAAGAAACTATCTTCCGCTTGTTTCGCAATTCGATCAGTTTGTAGGGAGCTGAATGTGTTCTCCGCTAGACTCGCTTACTTCTCTCTATTTGAGTCTCACATCCGCTACGGCCTACCTTTTTGGGGCTGCTGTAACACCCAGCAATTTCAAAGTATATTTAAACTTCAGAAAAGAGCAATTTGCTACTTGTTTGGCCTGGAGAGTGGAGCTCATTGCAAGCACTACTTTGAAAACCATAGAATTCTTACACTTCCCGCTTTGTTCATCTTGGAGACTGTCTGCTTGATACTCTTCAACTTCATTAAATTGAACTTTTCCGTTTGGGTATCACATGCGGTAGTTGCCGGCGGGTTAATTGGATTTGTATGGTAGTTACAATTTTTTACTTCGGGGTCATCAATTTGCAAGTTCATGTTTTTTTATATTGTTTATCAACGGGAGCACGGGATGCAAGCGGAGCAGAACCAAATTGGGTCCAAGTTCAGCGAGCAAAATTTCAATATCTCGCACACTTACGTCAATTGTTATAACTATCAATTGGGTATGATCATGATCCGCTTGTAACAACATAAACAGGGTCAACAGTTGTGCCTTGTTATGGTTTGGGGTGCTCCTGGATTCCATTCACCCATGTTTTCCAATTTTAATTTGTGTGGTTATTCTGCACCGTTTGTAAAGATTGAACGTTGACTTACTCTGATGACCTCTGTGTTTGTATCTATTATCCATGACGATTGTACGTGATATAGTTTATACTGTTTTATTAGTTTATCCGTTAATTTTAATTTTTGAAGTGATTACTTTTTATGGGAGGGTGAACCGATTTTTCTCGGTCACGTCGAGCCGTAACGGCGACCTCCACTCCGGCTCCTTCGCGCCTGAGGCTTGGGACGCACATATGCACTTTGAATTCGACATTTTTCTCTTAGTGCGGGTGCATCTGTAGATCTGATAAACTTTTCAAATAC
>NW_026017110.1:23605824-23631216 GCF_020466585.1 Dendroctonus ponderosae
TTCTTATTTTCTATCACGCAACGCATTCTTGATGTTAAGACGATACGAATCTCTCTTCAGCTTATAGTTGCAAAATATGTAAAACGAATTTATTAGGCCTTATTTTCAATTCTCTATATTATTTCTATGATTAATTGTGTTTACCACGCATCAAAACGGATTTTTTCCCTTTATATACCCTTTGATTCCTTTATGATTAAGTTTTCTCAATTTAGTTTATTTTTTTTAGCCTTGAATTAGTTCAGTCAGAATTTTTTTTTTTTACATGCGCGCGATGGCTTACATTATATATACATCGATATACTATAGCTCTTCCTCGTTTTACCGTCTATTTTAAACAGATAGAACGTCTTCCAATCACCAAAATTAATTGATTTTTTAGTCCTATTCAGATACAAGATGTAGCAGACGTTCATGAACAACATACACAAGAGCAGTCACAAAAACATAATACAATGCGAAAACTATTAGGGAATGCTGAACGCCAAAAACGATTTCGTGCTAAAAAAGGAGCATTAAGTAATTGATCAACTCAAAGCAGCTTTGATCAACCACGAACTAGTGCTGAACGTCAAAGATTATACAAAGCAAATAAGAAATTACGACAAAAAAATACAGAAACTCAAGAAGAAGAGTTTGCACAAACCCAAGAAGAGCACTATGTACAACATCTCGTTAAAGAATGTTAAATGTTGCAAATAAAATATATATTTTACATTTAAAAGGAAATTAAATTAAATTTACCCATTCCTGATCCATTTATAAATTATTAGACTAACATGAATATTAAAATTATAAAATAAAATTATTATTGCCATCATGCGTTAAACAATTTAAATATTTTATGGTTTCTATTAATTTATGAAGTTATCACTTCTGTCGAGCGTCCCGTGAGGCACGCCATTTTTTTACTCGCTTTGTCCATAAATATTGTGAATTTTTCCGTGGCAATAAAGCATATTTTGATTTTATTTGATTTCTATTTCTGCTGTTTATTCCTTCCTCCAGTATTCTTTCGCGTGGACTTGGCGCACTTAACATTTCAATATTGGAAAGTGTGCTTCAAGACACAAACTCCTTTTATAATCATTTTACTTTAAAATACAGTTCCTTCCAATCTATTTTCCGTTTCCCAAAACAACCACTGAAAAAGTTAATCAAAAATCTATTCTTATGGGTACTGGGAACCCACCTGCTAACGACCCAGCAAGAGTCTGGCAAGTGAAAAACCTTTTATGTAGTTGCAGTTTAATGAACTAGGAGAAAATGAGAAGGGTGAGGGTAAAATCGACTGCCAAATGCTCAATCCAAAAGCCACGTGCCCCGTGAAATATTTTATTGTGATCGTCATTCGAGTGGAAGGTGCTCTTTGTCATGATATACCTACTTTGTCATTGATAGTGAGCCAGATGGTGCCTCCAATGAACTTGTTTCGGGAAACTGTACTTTCATCCATGATTAATGATTATTTCCTCATTAGTGAAGTCATTTAATGTGCTTTGGATAAATGAGATTAAAACTTCTATCATCATTTTACAAACATTTCTATTCAACATAATACATTCTTCAGGGTGCGTCGACTGCTAAAAACTCTTTGCAACTGTGTTAACAGTCTCTACTTACATGAACTAAATTTTGGTAACTGCATTCGAGTCTTAGAGGATCTATATTGATATAAACCAAACGGCTTACGCATTTTCTATTTTAATGTTAAAGTGGACGCTGAAAAAGGCACTAAACTATTGATATACGTAAAATTACCGTACAAAAACCTTAACATAATGTGTCGCTATTTACATCAAAAGCAATTAATATACCATCGCATACCGACATTTCCTCAAAACTTTGGTGCAAAAATAGAATATTTTGAAACAGTTTAATCCATATCTCACTTTAATTGCTAGGCAAATCACATCATTTTAGCCTAATTTACGGAATCCACATCGTAAAACACGGAGGCGAAAGGATACCGAATTACAAAAGCCAGCAGAGTACACAGAAATTGAATACCCAACAACACTGTGGACAATTTCGCTTCATGCATTGGGCCAAAATAAAGCAAAACTAAATTAATCAGGGTAAAATTATTGGTAACAACTACGCCGTTCTTTTCCTCCCATCGAATCAGTCTAAACACTCTAAATAATGATATTACTATCTTTCCAAGAACACTTAATTCGGAATATTGAAATACAGTGGTACTGCATTCCATTTTATCAGTTCGCGAATTAAACTTCGGTAATCGGTGTCGAGGGCATGGGATTAGCTTCATAAGTTGCGGAAAGGAGTAAAGAAAGTTGAACACTTGCGGTATAAAGAACAACAAGGCGGTCTTGCTAAAGCGGCCCAAAATTCCGACTACAGCAAAAGTCATCCCTGAGAAATAGCAGAAAGTGTCGCCTACAAATACCGATGCAGGGTACCTGAAAATAAAATTATGAATAACTAAACTGAATATAAGACAGGAAAGAAATGAATAAAAAATCGTTTAAGTCTGGAGGTATTTTATTTGCTATCATAGAGTAAAAGCTTGTCTTTACATTCTCTTAAATATCACAGCTCATGGACAAGGTTTTAGTGCTTAACAAATCACAAACAAATCTGACTAGCAATATAAATGGACCGGAAAAATAATTGCGAAGCAATCAATTAAAACCCATGAAATGTCCCAGTGTAGGAATATTCCAACGCGCTTTAGTGATGTTCGTCCCTAGATTATTTAAAATTCTACATTAAATTTCTGGCTAAAATTTAACTTCAGAATTAAAATCGCAAACCATTTAATTGCTGCCAATGACAAGTTCTTGAAAATTACTAGTTGGGTGTCCGTTTTCCATATAATACAGTATGTAATTTCAGGTTTTACACCATGCAGATCTTTTTACGGAAAATAACATTTTCCTAAACTAAAATAAATAAGAAACACTGTATACTATCCGCTACTATGTATTAATAAAATTACTAACTATTCAAAGGCACTTTACATCGCTTACTACCAAAACTATATGTTTATGTAATATGCCGGAAGCAAAAATGCAAGCCAGTCTTTGGTTAAGTCCTTCTGAGATTATATGTAATCATCGTTTTGTGAGTAGAAGTTTATCAAGAGAAAATCGTATTTAAAATCGTTATTTATTACGTAAGGAGGCGCAAAATCAATATCTGAATACCTGTGCCCTCTTCCCAGTTCACTTTTACCATCAATGTATAAGCCTAATTCGATAAGATTTTCAATAAATTTATGAGTGATTTTGTCAGTGCCAATTTGGTTCCAGTTAATAAGCTGTTTTGAGCTGTTGCTTGTAAAAAATTCTATGATATCCTGAGGGGACGCACAATACTCACAAAACCAGCCCCCTGTATGATTTAGATCTCCTAATAATATACCTTTGGATGCAAAAGTTGCGATGGTTTTGCTACTGGTTAGAGTGTTCAGATCATTATTCAGCTCATTTCTCAAATATGAGACTGTGCATGCACCACCAGATATTACAGTTTTCTTAGGATGGATCCAGAAAAATCCGAAAACGCTCCACTTTAACCGAAAATAAATCGGTTCAGGGATATTTTCATAGAATTTCATAAAAATTAAAGACGAACGATCAGGTATTTCATTAGATGGGCTGGAAATTACATAATCATCGCCCATCAGGTTTGATATCTGGGACTCCGCAAGTTTCCAAATATTCTTTTCGGTGCAGTTGGCAATGTACAGGATTTTGTGCTGCCATTCTTTAAACATCGAATTTTTTATTAGAGTCTCAAAATGATTGTTGCCATTTTCATAAACAATAAACAAATCTATAATGTCGCCAAATGCCATTATTCTAATATCTGCCAGGTTTTCACTAGACTTATCGTATTTAAATAGATAGATGAGTCGCCGTTCGAACGGCACCGGACCTTTCGGCTTTACGGGCTGTTTTTTCGTTAGAAGAGCTCTGAATAACACTTCAGGAAATCCACAGTCAGGTCCATGCCAACCTGAAAATATACCATAAAAGAGTCAGAAAGTGTACAGTTTCGGTTAAGGCCTAGCGCTTTTAATCAAATCGGTTATCTTCAGATCTTCAGAATGAAGAGAAGATTATACATGGTGATTCATTAACAATAGGAATTCATATGCAACACGCCAAAGGGTGATTCGATTAGCTCAAACATGGCCTTATAGGAAAGTTGACAGTTTCGGAAATACAGAAATTATGCATGAAACGTAACTTCGTGTTTTTGGCGACCATGAGATGTATGCAGTGACTAATTTTTTTTTTTATAAGTTTGTTCTTAATCACTACTTTTGCCTTTAGTCGCCTTCGTAATTGCCGAATTGGGCTTTGAACGTCCTACAATGTTGAATTCTATTTGTTCATCATTAGTGTTTGAAGACAACATTTCTCAGATGTCCTCATATTCACGCAATTTTTCATATAAATAAGCGGTTGATTTCAACGCGCTACGAACATACATATAAGTTTTATAATACTCAAACACAGATTGCAGAAATACAAGTTTTGAATTAAAATAAATAGGTACTATAAGGAAAATCGTACGTAATTTAGTGTTGAGTCTTGATATTCGTGGCACTTTGGAGATTTATATTGCTGGCAACATAAAATTAACCAGGATAAATAAGAATGTACTTACCTGGTAAACAGTTACATTTCCAATTAATTCCTTTAATAACACTCATGGCCTTGATATCCGTACCTTCTGTAAAACACATACTCGTGTTGAAATCCAGGAAAACCTTCTTGGAGCAAATTTTTTTCAAATCTATGATATCTTTTAGAGTGTAGTAAGTTTTTTGGTTGGTTTTGTCAGATGCATAGACTTTGGGAAGAAACGCGATTTTGTTCAATTTCTTCCTTGACTCCGATTTATAGAAGAGAAAATACGAAGTAATCAAACATAACTGCACTAGGATCAGAGATAGTAAAACTAATCTATTTCGAAAGGGTCGTTGGGTAAACATTTCTGTCCTAAATTTCAACTTAATTTATCTGCAGTGCTCCTGATTCACTGTGGCAGCAAGTAATGTCCCAAAAGAGTCCATAATCATTTCCTATTTATATCCAATCCAAGGACCAAAGTATTTTTGGGCAATAGCATGTGAAAAAAAACTTCATAGTGTTTGTTTACTATTTTTAAGGGCGCGACCTGCTTAAGTTTGACAACTTTTACACACTGTTGCCGAACGTTTCAGCACGTCGTGAAAACTTCGAACGCTGTGACGTCAGCTACGAGATATTTTAACGCATTTAAAGGGCATCTCCTTCCCCGATTGCTGGATTACTTTTGAATCCTATTGAATTTTGTTTAACTGATAGTTAACCGCATGTACTCACTATAAAAGTGTATTAAATATTTTCCTATTTATATAAAAATGGGTTGCAAAAGCCGATTTTTGACCACAAAAAAATTGTGTGGTGCGGCATTTTTAGCGAATTTTCAAAAGGCAACAGTACAATCATACCGAAAAATTATTGATAAACAAAACTGACTACCTTAGCAAAGTTGTGTGCATGCAGATTCACTTCACTAAACAGGGTGTTTAGCAATTTGCTGGCACCCGAAACGAGAACGTAACTTACCAGTTATGTTTCAGCAAGGCCAACGAAGTGCCAATGTAGGGCCACATAAAGTACAAACTGAACTGATGGGCCTTCCATAAGGGCCCTGACAATTCCAGCAGATTGAAAATTGCTATTGAAATAGCAATAACCACACTCTGACCTGCCTCCAATCCATTTACTCCAGCTAATTGGGAATGCCATTAAGCAATTTAAAATACTTGGGGTTCGTTGTAAAACGACTTACCCAGTATATTAATGGCATTAGTGCAAAACACCGCCAACATTCCCATGTAAACATAATAAATGATGCCTATATCGAGGGAGACTCCCAACCACTCCCTGAACGGCTTTGGAACTATGATGGACGTTGTGTTGAAGCTTACATAGTACACCATAAGCAGGGGCAGTGAAGCGATTGTGGGCAAGAGCAGTTTTTGCCTCCAAGGAACATCGAGAACGTCGTCAGCAAAACCCAGTAATAACATGCAGCATATTGATAGTAGGGCCAGAATATATTTAACATACTGAAACAGATGAGAGATCTGTGAGTTCACATGGTCCCTTAAGGCCTGGAAATAGGCGAACGCCAGAAAACGCTAACCTCATCATAGGGAAACGCATCTTTCTCCAGAAGGCTGTTTCCAAATGCCACAGGAATAAAGAGAACCATAGTAACTAAGAAGATAAAGCCGGAAACCACCCCGAGTGATTCGGGTCTAAAATCGGTAGAGATTTATTATAGAATCCTGGAAAGTCCGCAAAGTAAACATTACACTTTGTCGCTGGTTGTCTTGCTCATATCAATCCCGAATAGATTGGCTTTGATGAATTTATCCTTTAGCTTAGGAATTACCCTGAGAGTCACTAAGTAGCTCAAAAAGGCCATGAATATATTTACTACATGCGGAAACATTTTTAACTGATTTGCTGAATGTTCATTATCAACCAGAGACAAGTACTTGTCTCTGTTATCAACATCCACGTCAAGCGCCATTTTTAAACTGTGTTCAATCCACAGAGTAGAGGTTAGGATAGACAAACATCTATCAAAATAATAGTCTGCCAAAAAGTATTTATATACCCTAACAAAATAAAAGAAGAAGTATTTCATATAAGAATTAACTATGATGGTATTTATTTAGAAAAGTTCTTTGCTCTTTGAGAAAATTAGTTGCATTGTTTGAAATACATTCTAATTAATTTTTCGTCACGGTACAGGACTAGAGCTTTGTCTCTTTGTCTTCCACACAAAAATTCAAAGTTTTTTAATTGTCTATTATACAAACATCTGAGGTTGTTAGAATCAAGTCATGTTGACAATGTGTTCTAAATGAAATATTAAAATATAGTGAAAACATATAATCATTAAAAAGGAACGCTTTTATTAATTTGTTAATTATTTCGGCAGAAATCTACTTGCGCTGATTAAAGAGTCGACGAAATATATATTCGTCCAGGAAATAATGTTTTTGTGAAAAAAAACTAAATCCGCATGTTCGTAGTGTGGTAGATACATTTACTTAACCAGATTTCTACATGTATTTCTTAGAAACAAAAACGGAAATGTACAGTTAATTAAACATCATATCCAACAATGTGGCGTTTTCCAATGCACTCTCCAACATAGAACCAGCACCACACCTACAGCAAATTGAAAAAAAAGTAAAGCTTTTGTCTATTGAAAGTATTCGGTTTTCGTACCTCAATTGCTATCAACGAGTTGACAAATCCATCTCGGACGGTTGTGTTTTTCCAGTTTCCATTCTTGGCACCACTGATAAGCCTTCCAATTCCGGCTCTGATTTGGGGAATGTCAGAGGCAGTAGGGGGAGTTAATTCAACTTTTGCATACTTCCAGAAAGTCTGGAGTCCAGGTCGAGCATCAGCTAACAGCTCTGAAACAGGAAATTACATAAATTCCACACTAGTTTCCGTGGGAAACAACAAATGTTGTAAAGGTTTGAAACTGCTGAATTATTGATTGGAAACAATTGCTGAAGGGCGGAGATACAAAATTTAACGTGTAACTTGTACTAACGAGGGCAGGTACAGACTGGTCACTGTTAAATTTCCATTGATCGAACTTCTAGTAATTTTAGAGCCGACTTGGTGTCTCACCGTGATTATTTCTTAATTGAACTTGAAGTTTGAATTTTATTTCAATGCATGTTAATTGTTTTTCGATGTTTCAGTTGATAGTTAGTCAATTAATTTGAAAAAATGTAATTTGGGATTACACTACTGAATTTTATCCAATTTCTGAACTCTTTGATCCTATTCGTCTCCTCCAGGCAAATCAAACATGCCACCGAACTTACATCCATAACTGAGACCTGTTTTCAGGCATAAAGGGAGAGTGACATAAGTGGCGCAAAAGTGTTTAGAACAATTCGTAAGCTTTTACTGCATTCCCTCAGAATTCTTAAACCCCGGACTGCTTCATTAGTAACCGTACATCTAGCAAAAAAAATCGCGTTTCGACTAAAGCCGTCAAATGAGCAGTTCTATGCAGAACTATTCAAAAATTATTAACGCTAATGCAAAGAAACGTACATTTTGTTGAAAAAATAGTTAATTTTACACACTTGTATGGGTTAAATTACATAATCAAATCGGATGGCATAACACCCAGTAACCGGAGAATCAAACTTACTGGCGGCTAGAGCTGGAACTTTAGAGGCTAATTGGGCCATTTCTTGTGGATTCTTTTCACTTTACCCCGGAATTAGTTAAATAATAAAGGCCCACTTTTGCCAGCTGAATTCACCGTGAATTCACCTTTCGACTTTGACGTTTAAAATGGCCCCAAAGTCGTCTTTTTCACTCAACACTCACCACAAACTAACCTCAGTCGGTTGAAAAAGAAGGAGAATTGGATTGTTTTGGTTTGACAACTTGTGATACAGCTCATCACTGTCATCACATTGTCCAGTCATAGCAGTAAATAGTAAATAAGCAAGATTATTAATTTTATTGATTAAGAGAAGATTAATTAACTCAGTCCTGCAAAATCTTTTAAAACGTTCGTTGGTAATTCAGATATGGATTTTGAACCTTTGGATCCCACCGTCCAAAATGTCATAGAACAGACAAGTCTTAAATGGATATTTGTTGGTGGAAAAGGTGGTGTGGGGAAAACTACATGCAGGTAGATAGAAAATTGGTTTTTCTCATAAAATGATTGAATATTTGCACCCCCTTCCTGTCGTTATTCCGCGGAAACGATTTTAACAGCAAATCATATTGTTTCAATTTAGCTGCAGCTTAGCGGTTCAGCTATCAAAGGTGCGAGAATCAGTACTAATCATATCAACGGATCCCGCTCATAATATATCCGATGCTTTTGATCAGAAGTTTACAAAAGTGCCCACTCTAGTCAATGGGTTCTCCAATTTATCGGCAATGGAAATAGACCCAAATGTCGGAATTAATGAATTGCCTGAAGAGTATTTTGATGGGGAGGCAAATCCCATGAAAATGAGCAGAGGTATTCATTGAATTAATTCGTTTTTTCCAACCCCCCACACACTCAATTTAGCAAATCCATGTAAAGTTCACGGTTGGTGTTTTTAGGGCTGCTTCAGGAAATAATCAATGCTTTTCCCGGGACAGATGAAACAATGTCGTTTTCTGAAGTAATGAAGCTGATAAAGAATATGAATTTTTCAGTAGTTGTGTTCGATACAGCTCCAACTGGGCACACGTTAAGGCTACTCTCATTCCCACATGCTGTAGAGAAAGGACTAGGTAGAATACTGGAAATCAAGCAAAGAATTGCGCCAATGATTTCCCAGTTCAGCGGACTGTTAGGTATGCAGGGTTTGGACGTAAATCGTTTTTCCGATAAAATTGACGAAGTCTTGAGTGTGATAAAGCAACTGAATGAGCAGTTTAAGGATCCTGATCAGACCACCTTTATTTGTGTGTGCATAGCGGAGTTTTTGTCACTCTATGAAACAGAGCGCCTGGTACAGGAACTCACTAAGGTCAAAATAGACACACACAACATAATAGTTAATCAATTGGTAATTAAAAATAAGGATGAGCCACCCTGTAGAATGTGTAATGCCAGAATAGGCATTCAAAAGAAGTATCTTGATCAAATTGCGGATTTGTATGAGGATTTCCATGTAGTGAAGTTGCCATTGTTAGAGAACGAAGTTCGAGGCGTCGAGAAAATTACAAGCTTTTCCGAATTTCTAGTCAAACCGTATAAAGTATAGTACACAATTTGATTCTAGGCATTTTAGGTATATGGTATTTTGGAAAAGTTAATTTACTATATAATTATAGGATCTTATGTATGTTAATTATCTCGATGGACGCCTAGACGTATCATATAATTCAGGTTGCTTATTGACTGCCTTTGTATTTGTTTGTACTGATGATACAATATTATGGAGATAGTTAGAATTTTCCTATTCTGAGATATATTCTGTTTCAATAAACGTGAAATGAAATAAATTTTTCGATTTGAACCGCTTTTGCAGTCTGTCTAAAAGTTGTAATTAAATCTACCTGTAGATATTCTGTTAAATCCTTTCTATAATTATTTTAAATATACATTTACCTTTGTTTCTTGTCAGTAAACATTTTTTTATACCTCTGTTGTAATTTAATAGTGATCGTGATATTAATTGATAAAGGGTGTTCTTCGGTACTTCTGGGGATTTCGGTCAAATCGCAAAAAAATCAATTTTTTGGGTCAACGTTTCGGCTATGTGAGTAGATATCTTCAGGGCTCAATTGTTTGTCCGCTTTCCTTGCCAGAAAAACACACAAAATGTTTATTAGGCCTTCAAATGGCTCAAGCCAAAACGTTGTTTTTTGGGTCCAAATAGAACAGTGGTTTTATGCGGTTATTTGACCGAAAAGTGGTACCAAAGAACATATTTTTCACATTTTTACATATACTTGTTTTTGTATTTATATTTTGAATTTGCATATACATATATTTTATACAGCTCTTCACAGTGTATGTTTGGTCTGTTGTATGAGAATGTCGTAGTTTGAACATATTTGTTATATAATAATAGCAATAATTATGTGAAAGACTAGTTTCGTTGGAAATGTATTTGCAGGTCGCCGAGATTAAATGTTATTTCGTCATTATTATAATTTATATTCATTTTGTTTAAACAGCCATTATAAACGTACTTTTCTCTTTTGGATTTTTTCTGATTTGCGATTTAAGTATAACCGGACCATTAAGGAGTCTTGCTTAAAAAAAGTGGGCTCAAAAAGTGTTTATTGGAGATACACCAAATGGCGTAAAGTGTTCACCCTAAACAACTGAACGATATTATTGCCTGCTGGTTGCATTTTATGAATAAATTTCTTCTTAAAATCTATAATTAAATACAATTACGAATAATTATTACCGAGAAAATAAATTATCATTAATAAATAACCAAAATAAATCTAATATGCAGGTTGTTAACTGAGGAATTTATCTTCTGGATTTCATTATCTATAAACTTTTAACAGCGCCCTCCGGTGATTTTAAAGTATTAAAATCGTGCAAGTTAATCCAGTCCGGCAGATGATTCTCCCTTAAATAAAACTCCTTAGTGACTGCTTTCATCGACAGCATCTCAGTTGCTCCATATATGGCTCCTGTCCAATTTTAATATTTTCATTAATAAAGTTTCGACATATTGAGGAAGATTACCTCCAAGCCATGCTGCGTAATTCTCTTTGTAAGGGCCCGCATGGAATTTAAATTCTTTAATATTTAGAACTTTGTATCTGTCCTCTGCAAGCTGCTTTAACAGCTCCTCTTTCAGTCTGGCTTTGAATCCTAAATATTCATTGTTTTGTTTAGTTAAAGCTTAGCTAATAGTTAAAATTTACTGTTAAATAGTTTGTTGGATACAGTTGAAAATCTTTAAAATTGGTCCTAAGAATTGCAAATTTGAGGGTGAAACTTACCTGGAGCCATAGAACTTCCGCCGATTAAAACGAGATTTTCAGCCAACGTTTGTCTTAGATCAATATCCACTTGCAATATAGCATCTAATATCATTGTGGATAAGCACAAATGATCATTATCCTACAACAGTAAATTATATTTTTTGTATGCTTCCCTCAATTTTAAGTTTACCTCTTCATATAAGATTTCAAATGCCTTTTCTCTAGTTTTGCCTGTAACCATGAGCGTTTCGACGCCCCTGTTTGGAAATTTTACATCTGGAGGAGGAACCATGTCGGTTCTAGGCAAAGCCAGTTGGTCGGCTCTGGATTTTTTCGTTACAAAACAGCACATAACTTTTATGTTTTCTATCACATCTTCAGGGAGATTTTTTACTCCGGTATTTGAAGCATTTAGAAGCGTTTTCAAGTGTCTACAAAGTTTCATTGAATTTCGTCAAAGATAATAATCACATGAGCCTTTACCTGTGAATGGATTCGCCTCCTAAAGGCAAAGCTTGCCAAGCTTGAACAATTGGTAAACCGAAGCATACTGGAATAGTCACAGCTTCTTTGTAACCGACATCCACAACTAAAGCAGTATCAATTGCCAAGCTAGCCAAGCAAACCAAATGGGATGGTACAACCAGCATTGCAGAAACTTCATATTGCAAAAATAGCACCTTAAAGAGTTCTTAAAATGATTAAAACCGCATATCTCGGATTGGCGATATGCACCTACTTTTGCCAGTGTGTCCCTAAATAGAGTCGGACAAAGCAACGATTCTACAATGACGATGGGTCTGTCTTTAGGGCTGATTAAGGCATACTCAAAGTAGATCATGTGAATGAAATCGACCAAGAAGTCATGGAGGTCTTGTGACGACTCGTAATCACAAAGTTTTTTCATTTGGCATGTTCGCTTACATCGGACTTCAGACCGAATAATGTGTCGTGGGGCAAACTCCCCAGTGAATCCAAATCTGCAATCGCAACAAAAAGGATTTTTTTGGATTTAAGTTTTGTGTAACATAATTGAATTACTTGGTGAACGCAGTTCCTATATCTAGAACTACTACTAGTGGTTTCACACCAAATTCAGTTGTAATTGGCTCATAAATAGGCATTTTGATAAATTTCTTCGGAAGGTTTTGATGATGTTTGTCATAAAAGTAAACACCAAGAGGAAATGGGGTTACGTATGATTGACAATTAATGTTTCATTCAGCTCTTAACTAAAGATCCGGACTGGACGCACATCGGCTTTATAAAAGTGGCGTTAAGGCGGCATGTGTGCGTACGCAATGCTATGCGAGAATGTAATAAGCAAAACCTGTTTTTCAGGTATTTTCACCAATTAATCTAAAATTATATTTTTTCATCCATAGCTAAATTGCCGATTATTGTAATAGTGGACAAACAAAAATTGGCCCCCAAATTCACCAACATGTAATTTTGATACTACAGAAAAAAGCAATATGAACAAAGCAAATTTAAATATCATGCAAAATAAAAGAAGGACTGGACGAAAATTACGAACCAAAATATAACACAGGGAAAACCAAACACTATGCAAGGTACGTAAAAATTATTATGCTTACGTAACACAGCAGATTTTTTGGCGCCCAACTTTGAACCATCCTTGTGCGTATTCTGTACATCGGCATTGGCAACACTGGTTTCGTGTAAGTCGCAGATTCCAAATAGGAAGAGTGTTATTTTTTTGTTTGTTTTTGTGGTATTTTGTTTTGTGCTTACTTATGCGGTCCGTGCAGTTTTCATGTGAGCTAACTGCTATATTGTGTATCCTTAGAACAACAAGAAAACAGGTAACTTAGCTTTTATTTACCATATTTCCTTAAAAGTTACTAACTAAGGTTAATGTTCAAATGTCATTAGTTTGGTTTGTCAGTAAGGCAATATGTATACAAATTTTAGTTTTCAGTTTTATTTGCTAAAAACTCAAAACTATGTAGATTCGTTTTATGTTTAGTGAAACTTGCTGTCTCCTTGATCTATTCGGCGTCAAACACTAGCATTCAAATAAATGGCGCTCGAGTATCAAAACGCGTACAGGCAAAAACGTTCGGGGTCTGTGAGCTATCGCCAAAAACTTGCCGTTTTAAAGCGGATGATCGTTGAGTATGTTCACGAAAATGCTGCTTTGGTGGACGAACTTGAAGAGGTCGAGGCCAAGATAATAATGAGAAAGGAAGAGCGAAAGTTTCTGCTCAGGAAATTGTGCGAATATGACTCAGTAGTGGCTCAAGAAGTGCAAAATGCAGCGAAAGGGGGTGCACCAGCACCACTTGCTGTTAACGATGTAAAAAAGTACAAGAAAAAGCCTTCAGAATCCTCAACCTCCGAGCGACGGTCTTCTACTTCTAAACCTAGACGGCCGAGCGTGAAGAGCAATAAAAAGAAATACGTTCAACCAGTACCTGTCGATTCGGGAGGTAGACCAGTGTTTCCCATTGATCTAGGAAGGTTAATAATACATTCTTTGGGTGAAGTAGTGGTGGATAGGTCACAGTTCCACTCAGAAGAAGCTATTTTCCCAGTTGGATATGTATCGACTAGGATATATGGCAGTTTAAAAGACCCCACGATCAAGTGCATCTACACATGCAAAATATCAGAAGAAAACGGCCTACCAAGCTTTGCCATAGCTTGTGACGAAACTACGCCAGAAATAACAGGGGACACTCCAGATGTATGCCATTCCTTACTTTTGCAGCAAATTAATGATGCCCTTTCATTGAACGTTGTCAGTACGAGGCCCAGAGGAAATGAATTCTTCGGCCTAACTCATCCCACAGTGCTACATTTGCTCCAGAGTTGCACAGGAACGAGAAAATGTATCAACTACAAATGGACACGGTTTGAAGTATCCAAAACAGCGGAAACCAGCAAAGACTACAATGACGCGGGGCTGAGTTTCGACTATTTGCAGAGAAGTATTAACATGTGCAAGTATAAAATGGCACCTGATGTACTACAAAAACCTAGTGATTTTATTGACAGTATATAGTGAGGAATTGCTTTAGTTTTATGGCAATACGGCTAATTTGTACAATATGATGTGCACTTGAGAGCCATTTAATTTCCTAGATTAGACGGTTAGAGTTGGGGAACTATAGAAGCATTGACTATTGAGCTGGTTTCGGGTAGATATCAGCTATCCTTAATTTTCGTATTTGCTTACTCAAATGTCTGCAATTCATCTGTTTATAATTTTATATATACATTCACTTTATGCGCGCTTTTTCTAGTTTAATGTTCATTTAATTCAGGTGAAAACTGTTAATAACCTTAGCAAATTGCGCCTTTTGCATTGCATTAAGCATATGAATACTATTGACATAAAGTATACAAGAAGGACACGTTTTGGTGTTTTTATATCACGCATAAAACATAATCCATTATACCTAAAATGCGTTTTTTATTGTAAATGTAGAACATAAGTTACTTGAAGACGAAATGGCGAATGCGACGAATGGATAGGATTGTACGAGTAAATAAACATTGTTTGCTCCATCTTTTAAACGTTTGTTTGGCATCTCTCGAAGAAGCTGTCTGATTGAAAATAAATTTTGAAATAGATTTTTGGCAAATGGTTTAAAATTGCTGGGTGAACAGCATGCTAAGATAAAAGTGACCATTAATTATTCGTGGACGAAATGGCGAATGCAACGTATGTTTTATGAGTAAACATTATATAGGTCCCATTTTAAATGTGTATTTGATATCTCACAAAGAGGCTGTAAGTAAATCTTTTATTAGCCTTTAATTAATTGCCTGATGGAATATATTTTTTTAACCTGTGAGGAACGAAATTTAATTTCAATTGGCTGGTAAGCAAACAGGCACATTTCAATACGTGGACAAGTACTAAGGTGCACAACCTGTACAAGATTGGCTGCATCCCATTTTTTGCGTGACGGCGTAACGCCCCGCAATTTTTTCCGATCGAGCCGGTTTTTTTATTCGGGGAATCGGCCATTCTTGTCGGTTCGCTGCCGAGTCAATATAAAAGTTACGACAAAAGCGAGAATTCCTCCGGCGGCGCCAAGACCGGTCCGGTTAAAGTGTTTAGTATGGGGACATGGCCTAAGAGTTCTTGTGTCTTAAAAAAGGCTCAACGGGTGCGATTCTGAGCCATTTTTATTGAAAATGTGAAATTAATGCGAGATTTGAAACCGCTCTTAGTCTTCGGCTGATGTTGAGGGATTCCGTTGAGCTGCGAAGCTCTAGTTTTCATTGCGGGATAGAGTCTTAAATTACGCACTTTTTATACCAAACCTCATTTTAGGAATGTTTCTAGTTTTCACAGAAAATGGATGCGGGTTTTTGAAACCGCTCTTAGACTTTGGCTTATGATTAGAGAACCGATGGAACTGCGAAGCTCTAGTTGTCATTGCCTGGATAGAGCCTTAAATTACGCACTTTTTTATATCAAGCATCATTTTATAATGTATCTAGTTTTCACGCAAAATGCCAAAATTTAGAATTAATCCGGGTTTTGAAAACCGCCTTTAGTCTTTGTCTGATGTTGAGAGAACCGGTTAAGCTGCAAAGCTCTGGTTACCATTGCGGAATAGAGCCTTAAATTACGCACTTTTTATTCCAAACATTATTTTAGGAATATTTCTTGTTTTTACGCAACATACGAACATTTACAATGAATGCGGGTTTTGAAAACTCGCCTTAGTCTTGGGATGATAATTAGAGAACCGATGGAGCTGCAAAGCTCTAGTTGTCTTTGCGGAGTAGAGCCTTAAATAACCCCCTTTTTAATTTCATGGATCATTTTAAGAATGTTTCTAGTTTTCAGGCAAAATGCGAAAATTTAGAATTAATCCGGGTTTTGAAAACCGCTCTTTGTCTTTGCCTTATGTTTAGAGAACCGGTTGAGCTGAAAAGCTATAGTTACTATTGCGGAATAGAGCCTTAAATTACACACTTTTTTATTCCAAACATTATTTTAGGAATGCTTCTCGTTTAAGAATATTTAAAGTTTTCATGCAAAATGCGAACACCCAAAATTTACATATACGGTTGAGTCACTTTTTTTAGATAAGGAACTTGTTGAAACAATTATATTCAAAATGGATCAAAGACCCCAAGAAAAACTTTTGGATCACAAGAGATCGGCCGTTTTATAAAAATATTTAATATTAACACTGTATTTTTATTTTTTCAAATAGCAAGATACATATTTCGTCGTTTCAGTCCCAAATTAGATCATGGCGCAGTACACTGGTATGTGTGAAAAATAAACAAAAATAAAACTTGCTTAATGACCCACATCCTAAAAGTACTAGAGGACACTAAATATAGCAGTTGGATCAGAGAAAACAACAATTCAGGCTCCAAAAACAACAAGAAATGTCTGCTTATCTATCTACTATGAGATCCGCATATTATCCAAAATTTGTTATATCAAATTTACCTGTTCTAGTGCACCGAAAATGGCACTTACGGTCAAAACCTCCACATTAAGGACCAAATTCTTAAGTAATCGAATATATTTTAGTGCCTGAACAAATAACTAGTTCTTCATTTTCGTGCGATGCAGAAGATTTCAACCGATCTTGGACTAAACGAACGACAGTGTTGTATTTATGGCTTTGGGAGCGTACCGTAAACACCAAGGGCTAATAAAATATATACCAACTGTTGCCTTCAATTGGTATTTTATCTTGTTTACCGGAGGCAATATACAGAGGACTGTGATATTATCAAGCTTTTTTATATCAAGTGTACTTTATCGCGTATTACATGTATCAACCTAACGAACATACCGACGTAAACGGCGGCATTTGATTTGTTAGAAGAAATTGAATTCAGTCGATTTTCAATTTTAGTTCATCACAAATTCATCTTCCACATCGATATTTCTTGTGCTGCAAAACAAAAAGCTTTCGAAAGTAAATCTTGCTTCAATTCATCTGATTAGAATTCCCATTTACATTCCATGCAAAACCCAGATTTCCCATTTATTGTAAATTCTCAAACTTATGCTGATCGTTGTTGTTTTTTCAGACAGTTTGAAATCTTCAAGGCGATGTTTCACGTCCAACGACTCAAGAGCGAAGTTATAGTGTTGAGCCAACACGACGTTCACTTATAAGGTAGGTGCTAATTTTGGTGTTTATTAATAGTGGACAAACTGTTAAGACCTGTGGGTAAATAAACTTCTCCTACAAATACCAGACAACTTTTTATGAGAATCATAAATAGTTCGGTGTGCTGGTTTTCAATATTTTATAATAGGTCGTTGCCTATCGACTGGAGTCGTTAGCCCATTTCATTGTTTGGCGACTATCTGCTAAAAGACTTTATAGTATCTAATCTTCAGCAATAAGCCTCGCCAATGTGGAAAGTTTTATGGAATTTTTCAGTTTAATTGAACAGGCTCAAAATGCTAGATTTGGTACGTACAACTGCTATTAGTCAGGTTGTTCAAATCATTTGAACGCACTTATAGAAGCTATTTTTGGTTTCGTGGAATTTACTTGGCGCGTTCCAACGGCTTTTGGAGATTTAGAAGCCTTTGCTAATTTAATTCGCTGGAAACTTACTGATTTGATCAAAACACTCTCTGTGTACTTAACTCATGTAAATTGCATCACAAATTCATTTTGAAAATAAGTACTGCGTTCCAAATGTGCAGCTCTTTGTATTATTGTACATGTTGCAAAGGGAATTTCATGTATTTTTTTAATTTTGTCATTATTTTCTAATATTATTTTGAAGTACTACTACCATTGTTTGGCTAAAGTAGTTTTATTTGTCAGAAAAAATGTTTTTGGACCAAAGTAACTGATTTATCTCCATCACAAGAAATGTTTCATTATTTCAATTCATCGAACTGAGGAATTCGGGCGGCAAACATGTGAAATAAGCTGACATTCGTCTTTGGTTCTTATACCTTTAAATAATAAACTGTTATAAATTAGAATTCCATTTATATTTTGATGCTTTACCTTTACATCTTGCATATAAACTTTTCTTCTGGTGAACCAACCATCTTTGAATAGTAAAATAAACATACGAATCATCAATCATGCACACTTAAAAAATAAATTACAATCTCACATAATTCGGTAAGTGCGCCTCACATTAAGTAGCTTCTTACGTTTGAGAGGTACTAATCAAGTACCGCGCTCGACTGAATTATGTCTAAAAGTAAAAATGCATGCATTATAAAATCCACCTGCTGGCACACAAGATTCCAGCTCTTTCCTGCGAAGTCTTAAAAAGTTATTTTTGCGATCCTTGAGGAGATACGGATTGTCCCGCGATTGGCAATGCGCAACCTGTTTGCATAAAACCATTTTACGTGCTGCAAACACGCAGGATATGTGGTTCCCGTGAGATTATTGCTCGTATTCGAGAACCTTTTTCGCTGGAAGAAATACAATGATTGTCGTCGAACGACTTTTGTGAAAACCAGGTGCTTTTTTTAAATTAATTCTGTTCATCCATTGCAAACCAGAGAATGAAAACTATTAGATTTTATTTTTGAGCCTAGTTTAATTCATTCTAATTTTGCCATTATTTTTATTGTTCACTAGTCGTTTTTTTTGCAATGTTTGCTATTAGAACTACAGTTATTTTGCAGTTTGAAAAGATTGAATTGCCCCAGCATTTTACTATCCATTGTTCTTGAATCTCGCAAATCTTGTTTTTCTTTCCGATTGATTTCGCCATTAATCTTTCAACGAATTATTCACATGCTCAAGCTTTCAATGTTCTGAAACGGGGATTGAACATCTGCAGTCGTACATTCACCTTTATACCAAGAAATTTTTGAAGCGATCTTATTTTTACTGTTTTTGATCAATGAGCGCAATCAAATAGAAATTCATTCAAACACCGCTGAATTGGTTGACCGGAATTTTCTGTGGTTTGTTTTAAAGTTATTTACTTCCACTAAATTAAAACAAAATTTATTCATCATTTTTCGGTTTTTCTCACACTAATCTTTTGACTGATACATTTAGCAGCAATTATATTAAAATTTGAGTACTATCAAGAAATGTATTAAACCCCAAGATTATTACGTTAGCCACACGACTTGGATGCAACTCCTGTTCACTTAATAGTTTGGAGTCGCTCCAAGTAGGAATCAAACAACGTCGAAATCGTTCATAAAACCCATGACTTATCGAAATTAACCCAAATTAAAACAAATTACTTAGAAGCTCGGATATATTTTACATCAAATAAATGACACCCATGTTCTTGTTTATGAGTCGACTTTTGGCCTGAAAATGTAAGTCTTTCTTGATTTACGTAATTACGGAAATGTCTGTTTTTATCGTGCGACACATAAATAAACGGAGCTTCTTTTTATTGACTGTGTTTCCGATATGGCATTTTTGTAATGTTTATTAACTTATTATTTAAATCCCGTCTAGAATGTGTTTGCTGCCCCTTTTGTCCTAGTTTAAGTTTACTTCTGAAATCTGACTGAGCCATTTATTTTCGTATAATGGCCCGGTTAACTGGCAGTGTAGAAAAATTTGTTCAAATGAATAAATCCCTTCGGCCCTTCTGAGAGAGATTAGATGAAGCGATTCCAATCTAAACGGGCTGGTGTCGTGTAAAACGGGCACTAAAACCCTACATCTTCATCCCATCAGATCGCATAGGCGGTCCGAATCACGATTTTTTCTTTCTATTAAAGTATAATTTGAATGCGACAATAATAAGATAAGAAAAAGTAGTCTGCGGTGATTTATTGAAGCTCATCCTGCGGTCAGAGGCGTCCGAAAGCTTTTGCAGTTCAGTGGATTTAGCTGAATCTGATGTTAGTTAGTTTGAGCATTTGCTGCTCCACCACTGATTAAAAGGAAATATTAATATGATATACAAACCCCTACGCTCTATGCGTCTAGAATATAACCCGCCATTAGAGTCTTCGCAGGTCGCCGCAACAATACCTGCCTACAAAAGGGTCCTTGTTGGATCATTAAAAAATTGCCCACGTCATTATTCTTCCCTATATGGTAATTTTATTCATATTATATTTTATTGTATGAGTGCTTGGGATGTAAATAAGACGAAATGCTTTTTACGATGAGTAGTCGAGTTGGTCTTTCGATAGCTTATTTATGCGCTTCTTAAGCAAATAGGAAATAATTCACTGGATGTGCATGAGAAACAATAAGAAGCTGTTTCGGTCATTAGGGCTCCAATGGAAAGAAAAAAGTTAACAGAAACAAATTGCAACTTTTCCAACTCAAAATAATAACTTTACTTATGTAATTATAGATTCTTGCAAACACGCATATCGTATTTAACCATCGGCTTCCCAAAAACATGCAAGCAGTATCGTTATCTTGAAAAATAGTCTGGCTTTAAAGAGCTGAGGCACTAAAGTATGCAAATTTACATATCTAAGTATTTTGTGAGATTATGCGGCTATTAAGAAGGCTTTTGGGCCACTGTAGGGTGTGATCGTCGTATATTTTGTGCTGTTTATTTGAACAGCGGGTTTGTCCTCCAATCGATGTCCTTTAAATGGACGTGTGGTCGTAAAATCGATGTTATTTCCATCGAATGGAATATTTAATGATGAGCAGAATATGCCTTGAATTTCTGGAAATAACTGTGCAAGAAGACTTTTTGGCAATTAAGGGCGGAATAGACCGAAAATGGAAATCGTCTAAAACCTTCTGTAATTGCTGCAAGAATGTCTGTTCAAATATGTTCCAACGAAGCGAAGCTATGGGCAATATTGGCGGTGGAAAAAGCAGCAAAGCCAATTAAGATCTTCAAGAAATCGCATCAAAAACCAAAAATTACTTGCATTTCACAATGTTTGGATTTTTTAAATATTGGGTCTAATGAAGTCATATGGCACCAAGTGCAAAATTAACTTCCCTTCAAAGCATTTTGAATCTACTTCACTTTCCGATTAGTCGCATTACAACAACAGAAAGCAGTAATTTCCATTGAACATCTTCTCGAAGGCCCCTAAGGAACGAATTCCATTCATCAAGTTCTAAAAATGGATTTTTGCTTTGCTTTGAAAGTAGTACCTACACAGACAGATATGTTTGAAAAGCCCAGTAAAACGCAGTTAATGATAGTTTGGAAGAAAGTCGGTGCATCAAAAATTGTAAAAATTGAACGAAAAACTCGAATTCTTTGCTTCAAAGAAAAAACGAAGTGTAAAGTTGAGGGGCTTGGTTAGTTGTCCAAGACAGTATACCCCGAAGGTTTCATTATGTCCTCCGTATAAACTGGCTCTTAATAACGACATATTTCTCAAGATAACTGGCAATGGAGACTGCATTTCTTTATGACGTTTAATATAATGGATAGCGTTGCAAAGACGTAACGAAATGGCCGATGAAGACGACCCAACAACTATTTGAACCTGTTCAAGAATGTACGCTGTTGCCGAGCTCGGAGTCAGCCAGCAAGTTTTCTGATTAATTGGATTAATTTCGGGTCTAGTGCTTCATCTTAATTAAATATAAAAAAAATTATCTTGATATGCTTCTAATAACAGCAAACATGTTAAGCCACTAATGCATTCCTGTGGTAATCGTACAAAAAGTAGGCGGAGCTTAAAAAAAAATGTTTTTAGCAGGTTTTGTAATTTTATATGTATGTATGTTATGTGTGTAATTATTATCAATAATTCGGATAATAATTATTATTATCGTTCTTTAACAGTTTTTATTTGAAATCAGAATCGGGTGCGAGAAAATTGGTTTGCAAAGTTGCAAGAAACAGTGGCGAGGAATCACCTTAATTTAAGTGTGTTTTCATTTTTTTGGTAGAATAATATCTAACAAACATATTAAGAAAATTCACCTGAAGAAATATGTGTGTGAAATCTTCCAGAAAATGCAAAAATATTCAGCATTTTCAATGCCCTGTTAATTTGTCGAAAAATTTGTTTATTTGTTTGATGATTCAGTTTTACTGTGCAAATATAAATGGGAAACAGATTTATGCAAACCGCAATCACTAAATATTTCATGAATGAAAATATAAGCAATTTAAAAACGGTTTGACACGAAAACTTTTTCGATCGATCTGTGTGAAGATTTTCACATTATTTGTGAACGATTCTGTGAAAAAACAAATAAACAAATAAAATTTCTTTGAGTTTATTTTCCTAACTCTGGAAAATGTTCAGAAACGGCTATATTGACTGCAAAATCTTTTCAACGATACAGGGTGCATACAGGCAATAAAAAACCGGTTTTTGACACCAGAAAAAACGATATTTTTATTCAGATAACTGTGGGTCTCATCTTTTAAAAGAGCTGCAACCAAATTATGTCAAAAGGATAAAAAATGCCAAAAACACACAATTGCGAAATGTTGAGGCAACAGCAAAAATTTGTTAAAATGACCTGAATTAATATTTTTTCGTTAACAGCTGGTAGATATATTGAAAAATATAGTTTTCAGGCGGGGTATGTTTAGCAAAATTGCATTTAAACCTGTGCAAATTGCAAATGTGAGTCGATATTTTCACATTATTTGTGAATTAATTTTTATAACAGGAAATGCCAAATTCTTACATTAACTAAGTCCTCTACTGTGTTGTGGAAAATACTGCAAAAACGCAATGGAAGCAAAATATTTTCACGGTGTTAAAAATGCGATTTACAAATTTGAACTAAGGCAACAGCTAATTTTTAGAGGAGTTGGGAGGAATTTTCATAAATTTTGGCATTTCTAGTCATGTTATCAACTTGTTTAAGATATAAATTATTTCGATGAAATTTCGGGGTCTGAATCCAGCGACAAAATAAATTAACAAACTGAAACAAACTATCTAACGAAATAATAAACAGATTTAAAAGATTTATACGGTTAGTAAACAGTTAAAATCACATTTGGTCATTTGGGTGTTTTCTTTATGAATTAATCTGATAGTTTGGTCATTGAATAAATCCAGTATTTCATTTAAATAAATTAGCGATAAAATATGATTTTCAATTGAAGAATTTCCATATAAAGTTGTGTTATACAGTTTTATTGGGAGTTTTATAACTTTGGCTAAACATTTCTCGGATATTTGGGCAATCCATCACCATTGCTAAATACCATAGGCCATTAAAAAAATATGCAACAGTTTACCTGCAGGCAACATTGTTTCATGCATATGTTTTAATTACACGCTGGCTAAAATTCGAAAATTTCCCATGCCAAATGGGCCAAAATAAATGGGCGCGCTGCAACGATAACTACGGCAAAAATAATAACTTTCCCAGTACACCATTATATCCATTAACTGCAAGCAATAAATAAAAAGCAGTCAATAATTATTATAAAGCAAGAGAAGTGCATATTCTTGAACGCGCGACCGGACGTTGGCTAATTTATGAATATACAAGGACCATGGTTGTGCGTATACTTACCTGAACTTTAAATATTTTTGCAATGTTTTGCTTACGTGATTCATATCGGGAATATTTTATGCCGCAACTCCTTCTTGGGCTTATTGTGTATTAAGATAGTCAAGCTGAGTGAAAATTTTTTTCTTATCTTGAATAACCTGCGGCTAGTGCCCTGAAAGTGGGATTTTGACCTCTGTGTCCAGGAAATAAATTAAGATGATAATTTATTGATTATTTTTCAATAAATCTAGGTGTTTTTTGGAAAACTGCAGGTTTTAGAGTCTGGATCTGGAGTTTCAATCAACTTTTCATCGAAAGAAGGAAGTGAAACTCGTGAGGTTTTCGTGCGTTTGAGCCGTCGTGGAAAATAATTCATGTTTATACATTTTTTCCACGAGGGCCTAAACACCCGAAAAAATCACTATCTATTTTGATAATGAAAATGTTTGGAAGCCAGATTTAAAATTTAAGTAGTTTTGTAATCAAAATTTTGATGCTCAAAATTATATTTACCACGTTATGAATTTCTGAGCAATTTTCGTAAATTTATTCAGATTTTTCCAATTTTTGTCCGTACTATACTAACTTACTCTATTCTAACAATTTGAGTCTTAGCGAAATTTGGTTAAACTGTTTCTGTAATTTAGTCAGTCGATGTCATTTATTTAACGTGAAACAGTACTATTGTTTACATGTCTGAACAGTATTTTAGACAATAAATCGAAATTTCACAGAATTCAGGGGTTTTTATAAAAATGTGCGAATTCACAGTAAAATGTGAAATAGTTGTGAATAAATTATCAATAAAAATATCATTCAAAATTGAATTTTTTTATTATTCAAGCAAAACTAAGGAAAGCTTTGAGGTAGATTAGTGTCACACAGATATTGAATTATTCATTTATGGTATTCTCTAGTGTTCAAATGTCCTTAACTAATAAATGAGCCGTTTTCTTTGAAAGTGGTGTAAGTGTATTTTATTTAATATGGAGTTATTGAAGGTTTTTTATTTGAATAATTTATAAATATGGATAGATGTTACATTACACTAATTTTGTATGTTTTAAATATTGAACCAAATTAAATTTATAATGAAACCCTTTTTAAATTGTGATTAACAAAAATTTAGAATTTTAATAGCTTCAAAAGGACTGGCCCCACTTTTAAAGTCAGCAGAAAGCAAAAATCTTACATTTACAAAATATTAACATCGGGATCTCAATTGAAACAACCCAATGTATTTTTATAAAATGTTTATTAAATAGTTAAAAAATTAAAAAATAACAATATAAAAATGCTTTATTTCAACATTTACCATTCAACCAAAATTGTTGAGGACTCTTCTATTAATATATTTTAACTTTTTTTCATTTTGATGTTTTTGAAAATGGTCTGAAATGATTATGTCATGAATCACTGTCTGATTATACATTTCAATTTTCCATTTTAATAATTATACTATAATATTGCACACTTATTCCTAACTTTTCTCTTAATAGTTTTAAATGTAATAATATGTCTCACCTTATTGAAGA
>NW_026017110.1:23631653-23653628 GCF_020466585.1 Dendroctonus ponderosae
ATTAACTAATTTTTTTGTCAAAATGGACTTCAACACTTTGAAAGAAAACGAATCAAATAATCCACGTAAATCTGTTATTCAACAATCATAATAAACCATTATTTAAGAAAATAAACAGAGTAATTGATATGAAATAAACATCAGTCAATTGTGCCTTGCAAGTGATAAATGATTGGATTTATTGATACATATGCTCATTTTATGTGTTATGAGGTAAACGTACGTAATGACCCAAAATATTATCTTTCGACCCTAAAGTCGGCGAAGTTTCTAAAGAAAGCCGCTATGTTTGCATAAGTTTAATAAAACGGAATATTATTTTACGATTATACGCACAACCTATTTTTCGCCATAAACCGCGATTCCATAATTCGAACTCATGTTTTGATAATGTTTGGTTTGGATGAAATTGTTGTTTCTTCAACCAAAGCAAGCTCTATTTGCAAGATTGTGCCACACATGTAACCATTTCCACACAAGATTAAAGCAAGTTAAATTGATCGTAAGTGGTGTCGCATAATCGACAATCAATCGCCCATTATAGTCATTAAATATTATTATTAGAGAGTCAGAAGCTACATCTGATATAGAGAGAATTTAGAATGAGTTCTCCTGCTTGCAAAAATTTGAGTGAGAATATGTGCTTAACTATATAACTTTATTGGGACCATCAATTTCCAGCATGAAGCTTCTTCATAATCCACAATCCCATGCTTTATTCAACCGTGCTGAAATGAATAGTAGGTTCGGTAATTTAACAGCCCAACACTAAAACCCCCTGTAATTCGAAGCGCAATTTCCTAAAATTGCTTTGAACGTTTGTTAATACTTCAGAGAGCGAGCACTTCAATGTTATCGCAAAATTCGCCCTTTCAACAGGAAAATATTGACATAATCCATACAAAGCCCTTATTGAATTCTTAAGCGGAAGCTTTGGTTCTACGGATTCCTGAAATCGACAAACCTCCCCGTTTTAAGGTAGCAATGAATTATGAGCTACGATTTGGATTTCGCCTGGTATAATAGGTGGAACCAGGTGTTTGCAGATGTTATCTTTTTTATTATTAAGATGCAAGTGTAGGTTCGGAACAAAGGACGGTGTCGCTGTCAGGCCAGACTCGATGTTGAATTACTAATGCTTTCTATATTGTTATTGAAGTATTTTTAGATTGTATTTCGAATTAGAAAAAAGGGTTTCCGATTTAAGACAATGATCGACTGTTCGCATTTGCTAGAGCCGTTAATCTGGTGTCAAAAATATGGTATAAAGTGGGCAACAAATATGTGATTGGGACGAGGAATAAACCAAAGGCACATTGTAGTGAAAGATGAGAAAAACGAGCGAAGCGCAAGAAGCCAAAATCTGAAACCTTGAACAAAAAAATTGTGATTGGTGCGGATTTTCCTTTAGTTGCAACATAGGAAATTTTACCAAAAAGTTGTAATTTTCTCTGGTAATGGATCAGCGCTGTTGGTGCGTGTAAAATGACTATAACAATAGCTTTGAACAAATTCTCAAGTCCAGAGAATTATTCTTCTTCTTACCAATGCTCTTCCTTGATTTCTCGAATTCACTTGTTTGTCGTGTTTCTTTCAGCAACATACACCTCTCGATCTTCATTCGTTCCGGAGCTCTTCCATTTCAGAAACGCTTTTTTTTTCAGTCAGCATTTTTACTTCAGGAGTAAATCAGGGGTTCCATGTGAGCCATCAGGTCTTATGTTGACCTTTCTTGGTCCTAATGCTTCTACTGCTTCTGATTCAGTTTCTTCCATGCGTCGATGTTTATGCAGTTGTGATTAATTGTATCATTCAGTCTTCTTTCATATAAATATTTTGTGCTTCCATTTTCCAAGGATTCAATATTAAATTTTTCCATATGCTAGGTGTCGGTTTCTTGACTGTAGTGCTGGAGTTGGAGAAAAATTGAGGAAAAAAGTACAAATTATTATTGAACGAATAAGTAACGAATTTGTTTCAGCCCATAAAATATTGTAGTCATGTTTGTCTTGTACTTTTTTAGCAAGTTTTAGGTAAAATGCAGTTAGTTAAAATTGTTCTGAGACGTCCTTTTGAAATTGGTTGGCGGTTTTAGCTGATCACACACATTCAACTTTTCGGTCGTGATATACGCGCTTATTGCTTCTTGACGTTTTGCAAGCACGAGGAGCTCGCATCATCAGAGTGTCTTTTCGTTTCTCGCATTTTTGCATTTAACTTTGCAAATCTTCGGAATTTTTTATAAAACTGAATTTTCAGCCGTTTTCCAGATATAGATGAAAAGGAACCAGGAGATATTGGGTTTATCTTTCTTCATGTTAGAAACTGTTTTTCCGTCTTCATCGTTAAAAGAAAGCATTCAAAAGTTCCTATCGAAAAATGTTCTCAGAATTCTCATAGAAAAATTACAGCTTAATTTCCTTGGTGTCATACTTTAATTATTACTGCTACTATTTGTACTATTAAGGTTTAACAGGCTAATTCACCTTTTTTTTCTAAATAAATATTTTTCAAACGCTCTATCGAAGTGACCCTTAGCTAACTATTATAACTTTTTTCGGTTCGAAGGTATGGATTTTTTAGGACTTATTTTTTACAGAAAGTCAGTTTTTCAAAAAGCGGTTCTACATAAATGAATTAAATATGGTACAAAACAGTGGACATCACAAAGTAGACACAAAATAAATCCTGAAGACTAAATCGAAATAATAAACTTTTCTAAATATAAAGGCCTTATAGAGATTCATTATCTCCATGAATGTATGATTAGAGCTTGCAAAACCAATTTCTTATACTTTAATAAAAGAGATAAATTGCAAAAGCGGACAATAAACTAAAGCAACTGTATACATTTTTGTTTGGTTTTTTCTTCTGTTTGTTTTCATTTCTAGATATATCAGCAGTTCAAAGATCATCAGAAGTTCCCCCGTTAACGACTTTTTCGCAATTCTATTAGTCTGTCGCCCTTTACATTCTTGTAAAAAGTTCCCAAAAAGCAACTGCAAACAATAGAAAAATTATTTAGGTTCCAAATCAATTTGTTTAATTTTTTATCGATTGTGCCCGGTGCATTCACCCTGTATAAAACATGCATTCGAATCGCCCATAGTGGTGTTCAATTTAATGGTATCGCGTCTCCATCGAGTTGGCATAATGGTATCAAATCGCAAAACCCATCAGAATGCCATTACGAAAACTGCTGGACCAGTATTTTAGCCGCCCTCTTTTTTGCCGATAACCAGTCGAAGAAGGCCCTTAGATTCTGAATGAAATTGAAAACAAAAGCAAGAAACACGAAACCTGTCCGACGCATCCTGTACATAGTTCATATAATGAGCGTTTTGCAGACGGCCAAAGCCAATACAAACGTATCTTTACAAGTTTCTTTAAAAAAAACGCTAAGCAAGGCAACATTTCATGTCAGATGATCGGAGCTGTTTTTTTTCTTCTTCGTTGCAAGTTATTCTCCTGCTGCTAACTGTATTGGAAAGACGCAGACGTAATATTAAATAGGTAGTTTTTAGGCTTATTAGAATTTCCAGCTCGCCGTTTGTACAGCTGCAGATGGATTCTGCACTTCTCTGAATTGAAAAGCCATTGTTGGCTGATGGTAAGTGTAATTTCAGATTAACGATATGGAATTTGTTGATCATCCGGCTTGTTTGCGGATGTGACCGAAAAGAACCGAATTCAGTTAATGTTAGTAAATAATTTCAGGCTGTCTTCAACCATTTCTAATCCGTTTTTATTGTTTCAAGATAAGAGAACGTGAAATTGAAAAAAATCAGTTTGCAGTGCAAATAATTACTTTATTGTTCATCAGACTAGACTAGTGTCCTCTTAATCTTAACTACTTATTTTTTCTTTTGAGGTTTTTAGATGGAAATTTTATAGTTTTTGGGGAAAATGTGAGTCGATCATTCATCCAAAGGGTTGCCAAAAAATGTCCAAATAACAATATTTACATGAAGGCCTTTTTGAAGTATCACAATAAGTGTTTATATGTTTTTTTACATACAAGGTGACCGCTAAGCACATGATCCAGATGGTACTGGCACATTTTCCGGCTGAAAGAAGACTATGTGCCTATCGTTTAAATAAATCATTATAATTTTACTACTGAAGGCAGTCTTTTTGCAATAATCCTTATCCAAATCCCCATTTTCATCTTTTCCCAACCTACTTGAACTCATGTACTGGAACTGGGAACATTAAGAGAACTGTTATATGGATTTGCAGAGCAATAAGTCAAACAGCTAACAAATTACCAAACAAGTTGGTGTTTGTTTCAGCCAGTATTTCAAAGGTTCACGCCAGTTATAACAATGTTGTGTGACATTCAGGCATTGCAATGATGTTCTTTAACACCTTTCATCGTTCAAAGAACCTGTTTGAAAGATGTTTTCAAGAAAATAATGAGTGTCGAGCACATTATTTGAACATATTTGAGTCTCGTCAAATTGTCAAAATATGTTAACAAGATTCTATCAGTGGCGTGACTCAGCTCTCGTTGACTCTGTTGGAATTAATGATTAAACTGGAAGAAGCAGGTCTGAAATTTTACTAATTTCCGGATAGTTTGTCTAAAATACTTTTAGATGCGCATGTAAAGAATGACTGCGTTTTGCATGGTTAGTCGCAATATTTTATCTAAAGTTCTGGTGTTGCGCTGCTGAAAATAGGCGGCGCCAATAATCTCCAATTCCAACATATCTTTGTTGTTTTCTAAACAGGGCTCATTAATTTTTCTCGTTGGAAAACGTGAAGACGTTTTCCAGTGTTAAAAATAAGTCGGAATTGCTTAAGAATGCGCTCATCAGGATGCGCGATTATTAATAGCCAGTGGCGCCTCCGGAGATTTATTTTTACAGGTGCTTTGCTTTGGTTGCAAAAAATGTGTCATTCTATTTATTGGTTTCACTTCTCATGTGGGCAGATTAGAAAAGTTTTTACAATTTCAATTTGTCAACTCGTAGCTTGAAGTCCTTCGAAAAGGAAACAACTTTTGCTGTTCATAATTTTTTTGTTGTATTTTGAGTTGTTTTGAACGTTTCTCAAAAATTCTGATTAGAAAGGTTTTAACAATTTGTCAAAACGGAGCTTGAATTCTTTCGAAAATTATACAACTTTTTGTGTTGGGTAATTATTTGTTGTAATTTCTGTTGTTTTGAACGTTGTTTAAAAATTCTTCAAAACAATTTGTTAATTCGTAGCTTAAATTTATTTGAAAATAAAAAACTTGTTTTTGTAATTTGTGTTGTTTTTAAACGTTTTTCAAAAATTCACACTAGAATGGTTTTAACAATTTGTCAACTCGTAGCTTGAATTCTTTCGAAAAGTAAACAACTTTTGCTGTTGGTCATTATTGTGTTGTATTTTGAGTTGTTCTAAACGTTTTTAAAAAATTCAGATTAGAAAGGTTTTAACAATTTGTCAAAACGGAGCTTAATTTCTTTCGAAAATTATACAACTTTTTGTGTTGGGTAATTTTTTGTTGTAACTTCTGTTGTTTTGAACGTTTTTCAAAACATTTTGTTAACTCGTAGCTTAAATTTATTTAAAAATAAAAATTTTTTTTTTGTAATTTGTGTTGTTTTTAAACGTTTTTCAAAAATTCACTCTAGGTTTTAACCATTTAAAAAAACAACTTTTTATGTTTGTAGTTTTGTTGTTGTTTTGAACTTTTTTATAAATTTGAGACTGGAAAAGTTATAACAATCGGAAAAGAATCAACTCGTGGCTTGAATTATTTCGAAAAGAAAACAACTGTTTGCTTTTGCAACATTTTGTAATTTGTGTGGTTTTTAGAGTCTTTGTTTTGCGCTCTACGTCTAAGTTCTACACAAAGAACGAAGTAATTTAGAAGAGAGAAATTAATAAGTATTTTCAAAATTCACACTAGAATAGTTATAAAAATTTGAATAGCTTAAATTCTTTCGGGCTTTGAATAGCTAAAAAACAGAAACTGAATGCAGACATTTTCTGCACAAACAGTTTCTACTGTTGATTCAAAGTTTTCCTTCAGTCGTCTAATATGACATCCACAAGTTCATGGATGAGTGCTAAGTAGACAAAGATTAAAAATATAAAAAACTAATCACGTTTTAGATACATATTAGGTCTTTGATCAAATAAAGTGTTTTAAATAAACATAAATAAATTTAAATTACTGTTTTTGAAGCTATTGAGACCCGCGGGTAACAATAATATATTACAAAAACAAAAACTAATGGTAAAGTGAATCGTGAAGCAGTTTAGTTTCGGTAAAAAGAATTACGCTACTGACTTTCATTTTGGCTATTTATTAATTTACATTTTAGGCAGCTAAAACTTGTTCGACTCTTGTTCATATTTATTTTGCACCTTAACTCGTGTTCTAAGAACAAATACGTTATTGGATAGCGCAAAAATCTCTAAATTCTTAAAGAAAATTAATTGATCCTGTGCGATGCACAGTAAGTATTTATAAACCATTTTCACATGTTAATAAACAAACAAGTTGTAGGAATTTAGAGTAATATTCTAGAAAATGTTTTGGATATTTTAAGGAAAAATCAAAGGGTTGATTCATGAGTCCTGAAAACCGGCTTTTCTAACACGTATTTATAGTATAGCAACTATTTTAGTACTTTTTCCCATAGAGTCTTAGTCAGTTTTGCGCTAAGTTCTACACAAAAAACTAAGCAGTTTAGAAGTGAGAAATTAACAAGTATTTCTTTGTCAATTATTTTATAGAAATGGCTTCGGATATTGAAAGTGAGGAATAGAAATGGAAACTTCCAATTTGAACATTAGTTTTTGTTCTGTTTGATTTCTTAGCGACTTTTGCAAATTTGCCCATTTAAAAAAAAGTAGCGATTGCACTACGAATTCGTCATATAACGGGGAAACAGTCAAAAATTCCACGAGAAAGTTGTGAGTGAATGAATATTCTATAGGGCCTCCTTTGATAAATGATTGCAAAATTCCACTGCAACCTTAGCCAAAAGCGGTCATGTTTCATTACAACCAACAGCAAGCCAGACCATAATAATTCCAAGAGTGAAATTGCTGAAATTCCATGCTGACCGATGGTTTTGCATTACACACGCCACTCGTTTCTCCCTTCATATGGGATCAAAAAGTCCATCCGACGTATGCTTGTTAAATTAAGTTAGAAATGTCAACCGATCCGGTACCAGCCGAAAAAATTAACTTGAAAGCGAACGAAAAGAAAAAAAAAAACAACCGAAAACCAATTGAGTCTGCGCTCGGCAGGCGGCAGATAACAAAAGCCGATGGCGAAACCGTTCTGAGAAAACCGGCTCCGGTCAATTGAATTGTCAATTGCAAAACGAAGAGAACGAGAAAAAATGTCAACCGAGGCCTGGGATCGGAAAGTTGAGAGGGTATACGGAAAAAATTGAGTGCGCCGAATATACCGGGTGTTGCATGCTGGAAGTTTGTGAAATCGACTTAAAAGCATATTTTATTTCTGAATCAAATTTCACACAGAAGCTCCTTCGAGTAAATCGCCAAATAAAACAAATATATGCCAATCAGGTACATGATCCATATGGATATACACAGGAGGGAAACAGTCAGGATGCATTTCATCATGTCGATGTAAACGTCCTGGTTGTTGTTGCAAAAAAGCAGGTGAAACTGATTTTAAGTACTTGATCTGCTGTTCTTTTCAATAATGTTCTTAGTGGTACAGTCGTCTTTTTATTTGTTTTCTTCGACACTATTTTGACAAAGTGTGACAGATTTGCTATAATTTTAATTAAAAAAATATGCTTGCAGAGCTTGCAAAGTGAAGTCCGTTAAATTACCTTTTGAAATCGCATGTTGCCAATTTTTCATAGGTTTTGTATGTTGCAAAGAATTTTCTTGATTCGTTTGTTCTACAGTTTCTAGACATTTTTTTGAAATTTTATTTTAAATAAAACGGTTGAAATGTTCACTTGAATTTACCGAAATTTTTCAACTAAAGAAACACCACATCTCTTAAGCTTTTTAATGCAAATTGAAGTTTTTGATGCAAAAGGCGCATTTCTTGCGCGATTCGTTCAAAACTTAAAATAAATGACTGTTCAATCAATATTTTGCACATATACAGGGCCTAACACCAAATTATGTTGTTCTGTTGAAGCAAATGCATTTATATTAATATCAAATTATTATTTTAATGTACATATTTTTTTTATTTCGCGTACATTAATCGCAAGAGATTGAAAAACCTACGTTTTAAAATATATTTTTTTGTATTTTCTAAAGCAACAAATGTAATAATACAGATCCGCGCTATACAGGAAGGAGTAAGAACGTCTAGTCAATGATTGGTTTTAAGTACACAGAATGTCTCATAAAAGCAATACCGCGATACAGTTTGGTTTTTACATCCCGCATAATTTTTAATGTTTTCTTCTATTTTTCAAATCCAATTTTGTGTTAATTTCCGAATTCTGTATAAAATTTGCAATTTTTTGCTTCATAGTTGTCCATTTGTTTGCATAGTTGACGGGAAATTATTTTTTGAAGAAATGGACTTTCGTTTCCTGCCTTATCTCAAAGTTTTATAGGCTCGTCTGTGCATTTTTTACAAATAATCTAAATTCATATATTTTATTTGACTAAAACAGCTGTGTTTTTTATATTAATATGCCTTATACCTATGTAACATGTTCCATAAAAATTTCCAATTTCCATTAAAATATTCCATAAAAAAATTTTGTTCAAAATCAATTGAATCTAAATTTATTCAAATTTATAGTGTGATGGTTATAATAACATGTTTATATTTTTGATGATCTCAAATGGATTCACAACACTTTCAAAGTCAACCCATTATGAAAATTTTACATTTTTTATAAATAGAATTAAGTTCAAAGGAAAGCAGGAGTGGGACAATAATGACAACGTCCCTTTTTGATTATTTGCCGACGTTTCAACCTTCATTGACGTCTTCTTCAGAGCAAAAACAACAGTTACACAATTTTTTTTACAATATTACAATACCATAATATAATATTTTACAATATGTTGAACATGAATCCTAAACAGTGCTTGAAGCACTGGCCTCGAGTACTAAATTTATATGTTTGACCTGTATGTCTAGCATCAGATAGATAAAATTCTTCACATTACCTAGCTTATATTTAAGTTTTTCCTTAGATTTTTTATAAATTCCCTGTAATTACCGCTATTTCTTACATCCAGAGGTAGTTCATTAAATGATGCTGATGCCCGCATTATTGGATTGTTTAAACCTATATTAGTCCTTACCCGTGTTTTATAAATGTTATTCTGTGCTCTTGCTGGATAATTATGTACTTCATTAATAAACATATATTTAATGTTAGTTTTATGTAAACTGTTGATGATTTGAAACACCAATTTACATTATTGATTAACAATTTAAATAAATAAATAAAAAGCAAAATACATAAATATACGTAGAAAGACATAACGTTCACCCGTAATTTGAAATGGTAGGTTGGTCCACGTATATTTACGTATTTTGGTTTTTTATTTATCTGTTTTATAGTTAAGCTAACTGTGAACTTTCTTTGCTCCTTAAATTGTGTAACTGTTGGTTTTGCTCTTTTAGCCCTGCAGAAGATCTTAATCAGGGTCGAAACGACGGCAGATAATTAAAAGTAATTTTGCTATTATTGTCCCACTCCTGCTCTCTTTTGAACGTAACTTCAGGACCCAACACTGAACGAAATTGTTAATAAATAGAATATTAGAAATTGCCATTGAATTAAGCCATGTTTGTAGGCAGGTTTTTGAAAAAATTTAATGTAGTATTTTTTGCGAATAATAGACACAATTAAGCAAAACGCCTCATATGGAAAATAGATATAAATTTTAATACATTTTTAGAAAAAAGGGCTCAAAAATCCGTACCATTCAGTCAATATTCGTATTGTCTGAAACACAAAATGTTCACAAGAAGTACATATACAGGGTGATTCCGAATTAAATATTTTGTCAGGATACGGGATAGTTAGGGATCAAGAAAGCGTAAATGTTTTTAAGACACAATTTTATCATTATGAAACTGCTCGAAGGAACTGAAGCTAAAATTAATTTATTTTCTTTAAATTTTTCCGCGTTTTTTCGTAATAATTTTTTGTTGATTTTCAATTATGGAAAGCGCAGTAGCCACTCAAAGTATGCAAGTAAAGCATTCTAGCAAGCTTCGCGATCGTTACGTGTGTGTGTATCCGATTTAGGTACAGAAAAATTGTACTGCAATCCTCTGCTACAATCGCATCCAACAAAATCGTACGGCGGCATAAGACCGCGTGTGGCAGACTTTATTTTTATTTATTTAATTACCGTTTTAAGCAATATCCAATTGTGCCTGTTAGATTGCACTGAATATTGAATTTCACTACAAAATATGTAAAATTATTACAAAACTTACTAATTTGGTCAGCCAATTCCGAAATGGGTTGCAATTGTTCATCGAACCCATAAGTTGCTGAGGCTTTCTTCAGAAAGAAAACTTTTTTAATAGATTGTATATTCTCTGGCACTGATTGGGTGGTACCAATGATCGAACGCATTCGCACTTATGAAGGAGGTGACAAAACCAGCCAAATAGAACTGAATCTCGCCTCAAATAATAGCATTTTGGGCTTAATCTGACCATTATCGGCAACATCGTCATAGGTCGATCGAAAGCTCTGAAGATATGGGTTCTTGGTCGGTCTCTCAAGGTAAGGTAGGCGCACGGTCGTACTTAAGCGTACTGCGGTAAACGAAGCTCAGACTATTGCGGACGAAGCAGAAAAAGTTCAACGTGCGTTAACATCAGTTCCGTTCAGTATTTCGTCTTTTGTTGTGCTCGTTCGGTACCGGCCAAACCTGACTAGTTTATGTAATTTTTCTTCAATGAAAACTTGTGACTGGATGTGACTGTCTTTTCTCTCCAGAACAGTGTACTCAATGTTGAACTGTTTTCATTCGAAGTACTTGAAACATCTTGTTTATATTGTAGCTTTTGCGTAGTAAGTACCCAAACCTAGGAAACTTAAGGGTATTTTAGATTTTTTGGCTGATTGCATGCCAGTATTAAACATGAAATGAATGAATAATGAGATGGAGATTGAAATTGGGTCGGAAACTGCTGCATTTGTTTGGCGCCTGAGTTTCCAGCTCCCAAACTTTTTGTCGCTGTTTTATGATATCTTATGTAACCTTTGATAATTTAAGATGAAGAGTATTCTCAGCCAAATGAAGATTTTAAAAGTAAATCTTTTAACATTCCAAAGTACGTACTAGGTAAAAAACGTTCAGTTTTGGCAGTGTTTCAAAAACTTTCAAACAGCGAACTTTTCGACTTTTCAAAAGGCCCACTAGTGTTATTAAGTAGTGAAAAACATTGTTAGCTTTGGATCATCACACTACATGAAAGTGTGTAACTAAGGAAAGTGGTACCCACAGAAATTTCACGCAGACTTGTTATGCAAATTGGCCTAAGCAATAATATCTAGCCAAGAATCTGCAAATAAAGTTTCCGGTGTATTGTGCCTCAAGCCACTGTATTTACGTGTACAGTATTATTGGCCCTAAAAACTTAAATATTGGGACCAACAAAGGAACCCCCAAAGGCTTAAGCCCTGCATAAGTATCTTTTCGAATAAAGCCTAGAATGAAACCTTTTCTGGTATTATTTTGCACTACAATAATCTGTCTCTTAACTTGGCACCAACAGGTAAAAGAAGAAAGGCTGCACCTGGACAAAACATGTCATATTTAGACGAAATTGAAATTCTACTATACCGGGTGAATCGGTGTAAACATTTGTATTGATAATTATTGAAAGTTAACTTGATTTTATTTTAATTACTTAATAGTTTTTTGTGATGGAATCCGGCTGATTTTTATTTATCGACAACGAAGTGCGATGCAAAATTAATATCTCCTTCCAGATACGATACATTTAGCTGCTTCTGTCTTTTTGCAACTCTTCAACGGGGTGATTTTTTGTTATTTGTAAATTTTTGTCGGGCCCGGGTTGAGAACTTAACACCCTTGTAAAATCTTAATTTTTTGATCGAATTCAATGATTCTTTTTTTGTTATCTAGATATTCAAAATACGCATTTGACTAGTGGGGATTCTCAAATTTTACTCGGTGTCACCACGTGAACTTTCAAGTTATCAAATTTGAAAAATTGCGTCTTATTATTATTACTTAAAACCGTCTAAAATTCACCTCTACCAGTTTACATTGCTCTACGATTCCGTGCATAAAAATCAATTAGATTTCGCATTTAAAAAAATACGGTTTAGAATATTCTCATCAAAAAACCCGCACACAAAGCATAACATCTGTACATATCGACATTAAAAACACAGAATTTAATATAAATTTTTTCATACTTACTGTATTTTATGATTATTATATTGATTGATCTGATCACCCTGTAACGCAGAGCAACAAAACAAATTCGGTCGCAGTGTTACTTTTCATATCTAACTAATAGAAAATGCTAATTGAAATCGATCGAAAAAGAAAGTTTTTACAAAGCTAACCATCTTGGTAAAACCCTATTTTCGGAATTTCGTTTTCGTATAAGAAGTTTGCGATTTCAATTTAGCTTATAAGTGCGCTCTTTTAAGTTTTTTGAATTTAAGTAAATTATTAATATTGTCTCCTTGTATACTTTAATATGACGCGAATTTGAGCAAATAAAGGATTTATTTGAACTGAAAAATACTAAGAAACGCGATATTGATCGTATTTGATCCAAACCGCACCGATGAAATCCCGGAAGTATTAAAAGTAATATATTAAGTCTGAATAAATCCGAAACACCGCTTACAAAATGATATAAATCAGCTTGACTTAATAACACATGTAACAGGGAGGCTTTAAATATTTCGAATCGCTGTTGAATTTATTATTTTTCAACCAAATTGAAGGAGCATTTTTCTAACTAATTCCTAGCTAATTAAAGTCACATTTCAGCCGATTTATTTGCACAGTATAAAGAAAATACTAAGCCATATCGACGAGTCGTAATGAATAATCGTAGATTTTTTGCTCTTCAGTGGGCAACAATTCGAAAATAATTACATTGGGCTCCATTTGATGGGTTTCTTCATAATTGTGACTTGAGTCCCGGTCTTATAATGAATCTATTTTCAGTTCGGAAAAATAATTTCCTGCCTGACCCTGCATCATTTTAGCCTACCACAAGTTGATTAACAAGTGCAAAGCCAGTTCGAGCAATTAGGATCAAGTCAAACTTTAAATTGATGATTCTAACCGGTCGCTTTTAATTTTTTGCTTCAAATCAAACGTTTAATGGTATTTAGATTGGTTTATAACACGATGGATGATATCGTTAAGTGTTGATAAGTTTGGCGCTTTTTGCCAACTGTTGAAGGTCTGTTTTGGAGAGTTTTTAAGTTTTATCGATATCGATAAAGTTGATTAAAACTTCTTCATTTACTAAGAAGGGATAAGTTACAGAGTTGCATAGGTGCAAAACACTCAAAATAAGGCGGTAATATACAGAAGTTTAGTTATACAAAACAGGTCAAAGTAATGTTTACTTTGTAACGTAATTGGCCATTTTTCTTGGGTACTAACACAGAAATAAATACCAAAACCTATTAAGTTTCTGACTAATTTGCCTGTTTTTCAATATCCCGCTGCCAACGACCAGCAGGTGTAGGTTAAGCCTACGTGAAGAAACATCTAGACCCATAATCCGGCTACCTAACTTGGGTCGAAAATTATTCTTTTAGTATAATTCGCATTGGATCCGTTAAATCTAACAAACTTTAAAATTCGTTTAGTCCATTTCTTTTAATGGTTGTTTGCAAAGGTTGTCAATCGGGTATGGATTATCCTAATCACTAAAACGTTTCCCAATTTTTTCTGAATATCTGTCCGTTTTAGCTTTGGCGTCTTTTGGTTGCTTCTGGTTATCTCTTCGGTTTTCCTTGTTATTAGTGCTTGTTGGGCTTTTTGAGGTGTTGTCTTTTCTGTGTGTGTTTCCACTTGTCGAAAAAACACTTTTCATATAGCAAACTTTTTGTAAGAGGGCAACTTTTGAATTTCAATCATCAAGTATGATTTTACAAGTTGTTTTTGCGGGACGAAGTTTTGGCATTTATTTATTCAAAAATTAACCAAGTGAGAAGGTCACTTTTGCATGCATTTTGTAGGACAAAGTCTGCTTTATTAGTGACAAAAGTTTCAAATTTCAGTCATCGGGCAATTTTCAAGATTTTTTCAAAATTATATATGGTTTTCGCAGATATTTGAGCAGGTCGCAGTTTGACCTTTTTTTATTCATCACTTTTGTTTCAGTTTTGGATGCGTTTTGTAGGGCAAAGCCCTTTTTCTTGGAGGGCAAAGTTTCGTAGTTCAGTCATCAAGGAATTTTTGACAATTTTTCAACATTGCCTTTAGTTTTCCAGGTGGTTTTTGCTGGGCAGAGGTTAGCAAGGGAGAAGGTCGCTTTTTCATGCATTTTGTAGAACGAAGTCTGTTTTATTAGTGGAAAGTTTCGATTTTGAATCATCATCAGGTTATTTTAAAGATTGTTATTTATTTGTTATAGAATTTTCCGGTATATGCAGACTTAAGTTTGACACTTTTTCCTCAGAAATCAGAAAAATTGGAGTATCACTTATGGGGGTCTTTTATAAAGCAAAGTGCGTTCCATAAGTGGAAAACGTTTCGATTTTGGCTCATCCTCAGGCAATTTTTGAGAAATGTTTCAATGCGCGCTGATTTTTTATGTTTAGTTTCTCCGTATAGAGTTTATTACGAAAAAACAAGACACAGTGAAAAATATGTTCTTTTTTCATTCATTTATGACTGAAAAAAAATGAATCAGTCAACGAAACGTTTTCAAATATAATTTCGGTTTGTTTGTCTTTGTTTGGGCTTGCTAATTTAGTCTGTACTTCTGTTTGATTGCATCTGCGAGTTTTTAGAGTTTGGAATATTCTTTTCACCGTTCATTTTTTTAAGCATTAAACTCCGTAAGAACTCTAGATAAAGAAGTGGAAGTCGCTCTAAAACTCCCTCGGGTTTTAGACATAATAAAAAAGCTAAGAAGGCTTAAATATTTTTAACGTAGCAATCGCGTTATTTACATTTTGAATATGAGCCAGCACTTAAACATGATTTTAAAAATGTTTTTTTGTTAGCACCAGGGCTCGGCGTTGATTAGCTCCAATTTTGGCCTAAAACGATGGTCATAATTGAATTAGCCCCAGGCCTCTCTGTGACTTTTGATATTTCTCCTTAATTTTTTCAGTTCCATTATGAATTACTTTCAAATTATTTTAGCTTGGTAAGTGGTGTGGTAGTATGCAAGTGTGCAAAAAGCACAATTTGCTGAAAAACTTAGTCTAAGAGCAACGATAATATTCTGATTTAAAGGTAAAGCGATCAAATCACTGAAGCTACCTAATGTATAAATTATAATACAATAGAGCGTATTCAATTCATCGCGAAATTAAATATGCAGCGCAAATGTGTTGGTTTAACTAAGTTTAAGTAGCTACTGATCAAATTCAGCGTATTATTTTTTCACGTAAAAGTTCAATTATACTAAACCTATTTTTCAAGCTATTGATATCGATTTACTAGAGTTCCTGTAATTTTCCACTGGAGTTGATAAGTTTATCAATACCGGTACCTGAAATGTACCGTTGGTGTTATGCAACTGATCAGTTTTTCGAAATATTTATGTTGATTTTGGGATTCCAAAACTTCCTATGGCATCTGTTTCCATGTTTTTCCAAGGCCGAAGGATCGGTCTAGATTTATCTGCATTTACAATCTTCCGTTAGGTATTTGCAGTGAGTCAATATTTGATCTTTTGGCCGATAACTACAGCACCTTCAAATTTGCTCTTGATATGCGATTTGTATTTTCAATATATGTACATACATATAAATCGGCAAATATCTGTATTTAAGGCGAAAATTTGGCGAAAAGTACTTTAGTTTTCACGTGTCATTTTGCTTGTAGTCTTGTCTAATTGCTTTAATATTTTGTTTTTTTTAAATTAAATTTCTAAATACTGCTGACATCATTTTCTTTGAACTGAACCACATTGACTGCGTCAAGACCCAATTTTTGTAAAATATTGCTCCAGATTATCTGTTACATATGCCATCATCAATAACCAGAAAGGCCACTTATTAACACACTGGCTACCATTATTTTACCATATATTAAGAACCGAACAATTTGCATACAAACTCGATATCACTGCCGTCTATAAATTATTGTGCCAGTCCGAACCTTTTTAATCGCGTCGCATCAGTTTACAAAACACCCGGTTAAAAACAAGCGACATCGTGTTTGTGAAATTTGAATAATTTCAGACATTCCCATAACCCAGAAGTCAAGGACGTCGTAAAACACCTCATTATCATACAAGCCATAAATGTGAATAGTACCATCTCATTTTTTTTCAATTAGGAAATAGGCAAATATTTATTTTAGGAAATGCAGCGCAAATATCATTTGCGTCAGTTTTATGTTTTCTTTAACAGCAACATTTTCGAATTCGCATATGTTGCTCCTCTAACAGCGACTCACTAAAGTAAATACAATCCTTTTATAGATTAACAAATCTTCATAAAATTTGCCTAGGTTTAGCAAGTTTCAAAAGGCAAGAGAACAAATATACAAAATTAATATTGAAAATATTTTAACACTTGGATAAGTTCTGGTAGTTAAAAATGTTTTGGACATCAAACCGCTAAGGCAATCAATCAAACAACTCAAAAAAAAATATAACTAAATAATTTCCAGAAAACAACCAAATAAAACTAAAAAAAATAGTGAACTCGTCATCACAAAACAAAGTGAAACTTGAAGAAGTTGCATGATGAAAAAGAGCTAAGGAAATGAATGCAACTGCAATCAACTTGAAAAACTTATTGATCGACGAACCATAAACATTTTATTAGCGAAAGAGGAGGAAAAGTATCAGGAACAAGAAGTGCTATTAAATGCAGTGTTGCTCATTAGGGCGTCAAAGTGAAATATCTCAGAAAATGTGAATTTTACCAGGAAATGTTTCCTAGAAAAGTTTTTGATACTTAAGAGGCGCATTTTAAAAATATTTTTTCCCTACTGTCGGAGTTACCGTTCAATTTTAATGTAAGTTAATTGTAGATGTTTTTTTCTGAAAAAAGTATATTTTATTATTTTGCACTTTTTGGAATTTTTCAGGTAAAAATTCGGGAGCATCAGAAGTCGCTGTTGTACTCTAACCGCTGAAAATGTGCACGTTTTAATCTATAAAAAGTTATCCACAAAGCGCCCAATGAGCCACCAAAGTTGCATGTTTTTCATCTTCAATAACTTGCTTATTTTCAATGGAACCCCTCAATTTTTTTCCAATTTTTAGCTTTATTGTTAAATTTTAGGGCGTTAAAAGTTATTCGGCAAAATTTATAAAATTATTTTCATTTCAAATAAGTATTAATGCAATTAAAACCATGCAAATTGTAAGGTTTATTGGATGGTTTGTGGAGTACTTTTTTAAGAGGAATTAAAACATGTCAGCGCGAAGCTTTTTAGGTCGTTTTGTAGTGCATATAGATTTGTGTAAAACACAGCAATTGTTAAATATTTCATGTTTTCCTCGAACTCGAAAAATAATTTCATGTCTTTCCGAATAATTTGAAAACCGTAAAATTTGCGGATAAAGCATCTGAGATGAATTTACACTAAATTTTAACAAAAAATCCGAAAATGGCAAAAAATAGGCGCTTCCATTAAAAAACCATAGTTGGTTACTACTACAGGTTTATGACGTACCCCGTGTTTTGGAAAATAATTTTAAAAATTGGCATTTCTTCAATACCAAAAGGTTTTGTAAGAATAATTTCCTTTCAAAATTAATATTTACTGAAATATCGCGCTTTGGCGCACTAATGAGCGATCGTGCATATTTCACAGAACAGAAGCTGCAAAGAAACTAATTCTGAAGTAGTAAAGAAAAAAAATCCGAGAACACCAGACAAATTTACAGATCTTTATACACAGAAGAGACATTTAGACGCGATTCTCCGTGAACAGTAATCATGTTACGACAGCGTATGCAGAAATCAATAAAATTTAAAACAAACAATACATTTATTTAAACACAGAATCCAACTTTGAAGCTTTTAGGAAGGAAAGGAAAATTTAACATTTCTTTGCTCGTATCTTTTTTAGTCTTCTGAACAAATTGTTTTTCACATTATACTCCTTGGACTGGATTTTTCGTACGTGCACTTGGAAACATCACAATTTTGTCCAGTGCATCTAAAAACGGTTTGAAACTTGAAACTTTTGAGTCTTATGACTTTTTCCATGTGGAAAACGACCTCGATACACGTCTATTGGAAGAAAAGTGCTCCCAGTGTACTCAACTACTACTTTCTCCTATGGGTCAACAGTCGATCAAGCTCGATTAATTTTTTATTTGCTTTATTGGATTTGTAAGTCTTCGTATATTTGAACCCAAAAAAAATGGACTGGGTTGGACATACGAGCTTGTTTTACTTATTTCGACTTCCAAGACATGTCTTAAAATATTCCCATTTACTCTTGAATCATCTTTGTATTAAGGAAAAATATTTTTTTAACTTTAAGAAAGGATAAATAGCCCAGTTACGGCATCAGACAACAACTTCAAGTGTTCTAGCTATGCCAACTATGCATATCCGAATTCTAATTTCGTGTGTCTCTTTATACTTTCATTATAAATAGCACTCGCGGGTCATACAGAATCAAAATGACATCTTGCGGTGTTCTCATTTTTCCGAACAGGAAGTCACCATACTTATAATAGATACACGTTGCGATGTGTCACTAGGAAGAGGTTTGTCCATAACAAAGACATAGAACAGTTATGCTAAAACGGCAAATCAATACGTTGGTCTAATGCATTTTATAATTAATTTGATTATGCGACTTTTTCTTCTCTTCATGTGGCTTAACCATCCTAATTTCGTTTTTTCTACAGCAGGCAGTAACTTGAAAAACAAACATTAGGATTATTGCCATTTGTAGCTTCATCCAAATTAAACATTTAAATAATCCATCAATATCCATCGTTATTTCAATGTTCGTTTTTCCTAACGTTAATCGGTCCTTGTCATAGAGATTTATAATGATTACAGTTTAAGTGTCGTTAACTGAAATTCTCTTTCTTAACACTGTAGATAAATTGAAAAACTGAATCGACTGGAACTATAAACCGCCATAAAATGTGTGGTAAACAATCAAATGAGATATAATTTCCGATTGTTAATAACAATCGATGACGATTACCAAGAGAATTATCTAATATGTTTTAATTAGTACGTTTAAAAAACAATTACGTCCACTTCAAGATACAAATTGTCGCGATACATAATCGGCGCTGCTTTTGGCTCATGCTGAATATTAACAATATTTTTTACGTGCAACGAATTTACAATGAACACGTTCCCGGGCTATTTATTTTTATTCGTGCGACAGCCGTCAAGCGGATTTATTTATGTTCTTCAATGCGTGTACCAAACGCAATGGTGCTCATACATTTATGTAAATTTTTTCGGATGGATTTACTTCTAATGCAATCTGCTAGATGGAAAGCTCTATTAAATAGCGATAAAGATGCGCATAAGCGCAACAAGGCAAGTTTGTGGAGTGCTCCACGTGTTAGAAAAGGAAGGGCATAGTTTTTGACACTGTTGCTTCTCTCTCTAAAACGTCGGAATATAGTTCTTCTTTGTTCCACTTATGTATGCACCGACAACCAACGCAATGAGTGGAACAGACGTGATCATTTAGAATTTCTATATTTTAAAAAAAGGTTTTGACTAGTTCTTACCAAATATACAATGAAAGTTTCTGGGTGGGTCTTTGGTCAGTTTTATCAGACAGTTTTTACTAACGGGGATTATTTGCGTTTGGGGAACATTTTCTAAGTAAAATGAGAATATTGGTCAGAAAATGTATACTTACCTACTAAATATAGAAATAATTCAAAAGCGCCTAAAAACCCAAATGGTTCAAAGCTTTCATTTGTGTTGTCAAGAAACTTGATTTTGTTTGTTTGCCGAAGTTATTTTTCAATATTTCTTGTAGGGAAGTGGTTTAATGAAAGAACTTCTAAAGCTATTACTACACATTTCCTATTATTTTTAGGAGTAAAACGCGATCAATTCAATATACAAATTGCGAAAATACAAAAAAGCAGTAGGTAAACATTTGTAAAAGGTAGAAAAATCCAAAACAGGATGAAGGTTTAGAAGATATTCAATTTTGATTAGCTCAGGTAGGAATGCTGTTTTACAAGAATCTGAAGAGTTACATTGAAATGCGACTAATTTATCATTGTACCCGAAATTACCATAACAAGATGGAAAATAATCCGAGCATCAATACAATGTTTTCAAATTGCTTTTGTATCACAATCAATTTAGCGAGCGCTTCCTTGCAGTTCAACATACTCGTGTGGGCATTCAGGCATAGCCGATTATTTCACAATCCCAAATTGGTATCATTAGGCTACGCCCATGATTGAAATTATAACAACGCATATTATTCTTATTTAAAAATCAATAAAGGCATATCTCTTGGTCATCACCGTGGCATCCCAAGGCTGATGCTTTCGAGATGGATTGAACGACCGGACCAAATTGGCCGGCGTTTTTTTCTTCGATTTGGGTATACGAAGGTGAGATCCGATACGGATGCACAAAAACCCAAACTCGGACAAGAGGAATTAGCGGCGATCGATTTTCAAACAAATTTAATCAGCTTCTACCAAATCAAATACGTGTCAGGATAGTGTGGCTAATGGGAACCGTTCTAATGCATGTGGAAGTTTTGAGATGAAAAATGGACTTATGTGGCGAGTTTTTGAGCAAACTTTCGCAGCTAAAGAGGGAAACTGATAAAGCGAAAAAAATATTTGAGCAACAGAGAGATAAAATCCATAAAGCTGATAACATCACATGAGAATCGTGAAACATTAAGGTGAAAAATGTATTTACTTTATATGTTCCTTTGATTAATTCAACAAATAGTAACTTTAGATTCACCTATTTTTTAAATTAACCCGCGAACTTGGCCTATTTATATTTTATTAATTTGAGGAAAAATTAATATTTGATTAATTATTTCGTTCGGTTTTTGTATTGAACAAATTTACGTATGCAATAAAAAAAGCCAAGTGGTTTGCGAATGACGAAAATTCAATTCGAAACCCTAAATATATTTAAATTAATAAGATTTTAATGATATTTACTTAAAAAACTAAATATGCTGAAGTTTTTCAGGTGACATCACCAACTAAAACATCTTCATTGGTAAATTTGTCAAAATAATATGGTGAGACTTAATACGATTTAAGAGCTATTTCGCGTGCTGTTTTATTCTAAGAAATAGACTAATGGAAGTAAATGTATTTTATAAATTAAAATTGTAAAAAAATAATCAGAAAAGCCATGATGGATGAATCGTCTCTGCATTTAACAAAGATGAAAACTGAAAAAGAATCGAAACCTGGATAATAATAGGAAAGAGTGCGTAAAAAAAAATGCGACAAAATTACAGAGCGAGTTACCAGCCTTTTATTTGGAAAAATTATTATTACGTACTTTTAATTTTGATTATCCAGTTTGACTTCCAGAAGTAGTAAGATATCTTTTTCGCAAATTTGCGCGAATGATACAAATCTAAATTAGTCAGCATACTTTAATAGTTATATTTGTAATGAATATAACGTTAATTTATATTTTTGTAAATTAAATAAAGTTATTAAGTCGGCCAAAATGGGCGTGCAACTACATAAAGCCCATTATGCGCGAAATTGTTCTCCAGATAAAGCGGTAGATGAGGAAGCCAAAAGAAACGTGTGGATTGTTTATCGGGTTGGTTAAAAAAGACAGTGCTTGTATAAATTACATTGTTCTTTGAAAAAATGTATTATTTATGAAAATATGATGAAAA
>NW_026017110.1:23654511-23666850 GCF_020466585.1 Dendroctonus ponderosae
GAAAACTCACCGATGATATCTCTAAGGTATTGATTTAAATATGAGTAATATGCTAATGATGGAATTTACATAAAAATCTGTTTAAGTGTCTATCAGACCATTTTTGATAAAACCGCTGGACTTTTATGGTAAATTTTACCACGAGTTCTACCGGTTTTCGAATGGACTGGTGTGGCGCGTTTAGGATTCTATAAAATTTTCTGATTGTAATTAACGCCACTCAGATTTACCAGCGACTTAAAAGGAATTCGAAGCACACCAGACACGAGACACGAGCTATCGAGCCTATTTGTAAATCATTGAAATTAGCATAAGACAGTTTTTGAAACATGATACTTTTCGCGCCATTGAAACAAAACTAATTTGACTGGCCCGGTAGGACTAGAAAGTTTTGAAAACTCGAAAATCTCACTTGAATAATTAGTTTCAGGAGTGACAGACATTTTAGGAACGTCGCCCAAAATATGATGGATTATTATATAATAGCTTTTATCAACGGAATTAGCTATAAGTAGAACATTAAAGCCATTTAAATCTATTTAAGTGTATAAATTGTCCCTTATTCAATAAGTAATTTGTTTAAACCTATGATATTTTCATTCTTGGCTCTCAGTTCCAATAATCACTTATCAGAGCTTTGTAAGACGTGAACTTTTCAATCGGTATTATTTGTCCACTGTTGATAAAAACTATTTGCTTGGTGCAAACGCGAGCCTCTAAATAAGTGCTTAATGGTTTTCCTGAATTATTGGTATAAGCCCATATCTTTATGCTGTCAACGTGTCTTTTTCTCAAAAAGATATGAGAACTCTATTAGTAAAACTAGACGCCCAACTTAAAATATGGTGAAAATGCCAACCATTGTGCTGCCTTTTCAACTACCTACGATCTTCTTGGAGAATTCATCATGGTTTCATGGTATGTCAGCGTATAAGTACCAGTGCATATCGTCGCATTATCTGCTGATGTGGATGGTTTCAATAGGGATTTTCGGTTAAAAAATTTGAATTTTTTGTCGTTAATGGTCTCAAGATTATAAGCGGAGGCGTGGAAGCTGCGTGGATTTTTAAATAAATTCTGTAATGCTTTTCACATTTTTATAATTAATTTGTCTTCAACAGACATGTGTAGTAGGACAGACTTTTCCCTAAAAAAAATGTAGCCATTTGTTGGCACAGACAAATTTAAATACATTTTATGGACAGAACTAATGACCCATAAAAACATAGACGAGAGACAAATAACAATACAAACCAACCAGAGAGAATGGTAGGGAACAAGAAGTCATTAAAATTAGAAAAAGTACAGTCGCACCCAGCATCCGAAGAAGTAAGTGCAAGTCCGTCATAAATAAAATTAATAAGTAAACAAACTACTTCACGTTCTTCAAGTGTTTCATTTTCTTGGTTATTGATTAATATTTTTAGGGAAAAACGGGAAATTATTTAACATTTTTTGTTTGAACAGTGCTTAAAAATGGATTACAAATTTGCAAAAGAATGGTAATAGAATCGAAAGATTTATGCCAATTTTCTACCAAATGAGCAGTATGTGTATGTTTGTTTTGTTTCTGTTTTCCCAAAGTTCAGAAGGTGAAACAAAACTGAAACAAACCCCTATACAACTGTTTTCATCAATTGCAACATTTTCTTTGAGTTTTGCATTTATTTCCAATTTATACGTTGTTTATTATTATAAATAAACATGTTTATGAATGACGATTTGTTTTGTATATTGAGCTCGTTCGAACCCAAAGTTGAAAAAGTTTGTAAAACTTAAAGTTTAGTTATTCTTTTTTTAAAATGCGTTTGTGTTTATATGTTTGGTTTCGTATTTTATGCCTTTGCTGGAAAACAAGCTTTAAAAGCAAAAGTTCCGAAGATGTCTGAGAAATTAACGAAATGTGTGAATTTAACCAAGCAAACTAAGAAAAAGCGAAAGCAATTTTTGTTGAATTAACAAAATTGTGTTGTTTTGCGATAATAAAGTGACGGACATTCGAAACAAATTTTAGTATCATTTAATTTTTTCTTACGATGTTTGATTTTTTAAATATTTCTTTACTTGAATCCAAAAGAATCGACATACCTTAAACAGAGTGTTTTAAAACGTATACGTTTTCTTCTATTTTCGAAAGCAACAATTGGTTGAAAAACGAGTAAATGATTAAATTAAAAACATATGTCGCGCGCCATACAGAGTGTCTCATTAGTAAGAAAGAGTTTGAGTTCAAACGGTTAGGAATGGACGAGGATTTAAAATGCATTGTTTTGAAATAACTGCTTTAATAATGCGATCTGTATCTAGTAAAATTATTTTTATGTATAGTTTAAAATTTATTTTTGTTTTTTTACAAAGCACAACCAAATTTTCTCCTCATTCCTGCATTCTGCATTAAATTCGCAATAATTTGTTACCCCACAATTTATCGTTCTTTTTTTGAGTCGTGCAGCGACAATTTTTTTCAAATATCTCGGGAGTTTTCAACCTGAATGTATAAAAAAAAGATAAAATAAGCTTTTTTACTTCAAAGTTTTATTGACTTCTCAGATGCATTTTCTACAAATTATCAAATTTTAAATGTGACTAAAACGTGTTTTTAATCAAAACCATAGGGAGAAGAGATGTGCTAAACGGTTATTTTTCTGGAACAGGTCACAGCGTTCCCGTTTCACCGTGGTATTAGGTTCCAAAAGAACATGGTACTTTTAAAAAATTTTATTAAAAATTCACAATGATGACGATGGTAGAAATAGTAATGATAAATAATGATTTAGTTTATTTAAAAAAATATTCTTAGCATTGGTAAACTAAAAATAATATATTCTAAAACCAAAAATAAACCATGGGTCATAAGTAACTACTGAAAGGAAAAAACTTATAAAACATACGCTTTGCATGCGAAAATGTTTAGAAAGCTAATTTTCAATCAAAAATTAATTAACATTTTAGAATTGTTTTTTACAATTTTGTTCAGCCATTTACATTTCTGGTTTAAAAAACTCTATCTTTGACAACTTAACAAAATTTAAAAAATGAAATTTACGACAAAAACCACAAAACTGGAAAAACTTTGATACTATTACATCTTTTTCCATGAGCAAATAAACGGCATCTCGGAAACTGTAATGTTTTTATCTTGTTAGCGATTACCCACAGTTCCTCCTTCGGCTCAAATGTATTTTAGTTTTAAGTTACCTTCTTTGTATGTTGTATAAGGGCCGAACAAAAAGAACAATCAGTTCAATAACAATTCGATAAAACCCAGCGAACGCAGATGATATTTCTGATGTATGATAATTGATGAAATTGATCAATTTTCTATGAAACAAAACGTTATGTAACTTGCCCACGTGCTTGGGTGTTGTAATTTATGGAGCTAGTGAATGCTGTTAAGTTCTTTTGTAAATCAAATTCCTGATGAGTGATGGAAAATGCAAACACAAGCAAATTACCAATTCGAATTGGCTTGAATGATGACTCTTTTGCCGCGAAGGAACGAAAATCGTTTGAATTAAGTATTTGAAATCGTACCAAAAAGTTAATTCAGTCTAAAGTGTACACTGTCTAAGTGTTGGGCAATTGAAAAATAGTGCGAGCACTGATAAGCTTGACAAATTTGAAAATCTGCAGATACATAAAACAAATTGTTTTCAAGTATTTAACTTTTGTATGTAAATTAGCTTTGACATTAAGAAAAAACGTAATTATAAAACGGCTTCAATTGCTTTGCTGATGTGACCGTACATTTCTCATCAGTCACACATATTTCCAATTTTCCTTTTAAATGACTTTTTTAGAACTAAAACCCAATCGTATAAGCAATGTTTACAAAGTTTGCCAATTTATTCCTTGACAATAAAATAAACTACCCATAACTCTTCCATCTTGAACGAATGCCATCAAATCTTCGATGGCAGTTTCGCAATGAAATGGTACCTCTTCGCAAAAACTCCCGAGTTTCTTAATTACTGAGCCACGGCTTGGTACCTATAGATCGTGTTCTTTTGTGTTGTGTTTCCTCATCGTTTTTTAGTGATTGTCTTGAAGGTTTTTCTTTCTCGGGGCCCCATTGTAAACAACGCGCTCGAACGTCTGGAATCGGAATGTTGCCTCTTTTTTTTTCGTTTCTTTTATTTGGAAATGACTGGACGTTTTACGGCCTGTGTTGCCGCGGCCCGATCTCGCGTTCACCATCGTTAATCTTTATTTGCGATATGGGAATTTTTCATTACCTATCGACTGTACAAGACCGTGTATACGTGATGGTTTCATTTTCATCGAGCCACCAGAAATTTGCATTCCAGCTACAGCTTTCAATTGAATAAGTTGATTCTTATAGAACTCATCCATTTCGAACCGATCAGTTTCATTTGTTGATAAATGTGACAATTGAAAAATTTGGTGCCCTGTAGCTTAAGTTGATGGATAATTATTGTTCCTTATCTCCGACTTTTTGTTTACAATGACTTATATCGGAGAAATGGAACGAAAACTATCTAATGTACCTCATACCAATTGCATCAAGTTTAACAGTTATTTATTTAAGGTTTATTTGAGAACTGTTGCCGTTAGATTTAATGAGGGGTATGAATACCATGACCGTTCACTAACTTACCTTTGAAAGTAAATCTCATTTAGAAAATGATTGTTGCTGCATGGCCCACGCGGGTCTTTAGCCTACGCAAAACGTGGCTCAAAGCAGGTTAATTAATAAGTCGAAGAAAAGTAACATTAATATTAGATACTTGTTAGGTGTCTATATAAGGGACATTATTGCGGCGCGTTCAAATCGTTCGATAGAACTCCATCTATGGAGCACTAACAAGCTATTAGTGTAATGTTTTAAATTTTTGAATCACTTATATCTTGCGTGTTTGTAATCTGTGGATTGTGCCAATAAAAACGACTCACCAAAATGAACGTTACACAGCCAAATTTTCAAGCAATTTGGTTTCTGTTTGAAGCCTCATGGAGCCCCATTTGTTTGTTGTTCGTCAATGCTTTGGTAAAAATTAAGTACTTCGGATGAATTTGCTGCGGACGGCAAATAAAAAAAAAACCAAATTTTGCAAAGTTCGGCTTGCTCCTTGTTGGACTAAATTGAGGTTTTTGGGATCTCCACACCAACTCGCTGTTTACAGCGTGGTCTCAAAAAATCAACTTTTTGGTCTGGCAATGGAAACTTTTCGGCTGATGATCCCATTTTCACGATCTTGAACTCGTGTTGAAGCGAAAACGTCTTAGACAATTTAAGACGAAAATTCCATAGCCAGGGTTGCACAGAAAACACCCAAATCAGAATTGCCTCCGAAATATGTGATTCTCGAAGATTTTCACTAAGTGAAGTTTACTTTGAAATATTCCGTTCATTCATGCACGATGAGCCGTAGAATTTGCTAATCGGTCCAAAAAAAAATAATTTTTTGAGACCACTCTGTAAATAAACGAGATGAGCGAAAAAATCAGTTTTGAGATAACAGGTCTATCTTAATGACGAAACTTGAAAAAGGGCGTTTTTTTGTCCAACTGAGAGCATGTGGAACTTTCACCAATTTCATTGTTTCATTTGCCACCCTGTAGAAAATGTATCTGAAGTAGTAATTTTTCGCAAAAGCTCCTTCTAACCGAAAAAGAATTGCACTAAATTACGCTTCAAACAAAAATAGAATCGCTCGCAGCAATCAGAATTTATCCAGTGAGAAAGTTGGTCCTAATTTGTCAGTGTAACTTTGATTTTGCTGGGCAGTTTAGTAACAAACATTTTATTGCTTATTTCACAAAGATAATTTTTTTGCTCACAAAAGCCGCTAGAATCTTTCCAAAAAATTGTATAACAACTATCTTATGAGGCTTTAAAATAATAATAATGTCGGGCGGAACAGTTCAAATGAGTGTAAATGTTAGCTAATTTCCGAAATTAAATAATTGTCTTTTGTAACTTTTGTTCAAAAATAATGTTCCCGTCTAATTGACCCTCCAGTCTCCTGACTTAACGTCATTAGATTTTTTCGTTGGGAAGGCTCAAAGAATAAAATTTACGTCACTCATGTGGATCCCAGGAAGAATTATTACACAGGATTCAAAACAGGATGAACGTAATACGGAATAATGCAGAAACATTCAGTTGGGCAGAATTCAATTTAATTTTTGAAAATTTCCAGACATTTACGAACGTAGTCAGTGACAAAATTGCAAATTTCGCAACTGCCAGTGACTATCAATATTCCTCAAATTCGCAAGTGCCAAAAATTAAGAGTTTTTGATTGAAATTTTCAAGAATTCTAGGACATATCGAAGGTAGTAACACGTTTTCAACTATCCGCATGAAAGCTAAAAAATTTCCTAGATATTCAGGAACGTAGTGAGTGAGAATTAATTGAAATTGAAAATCGTGCAATAATTCAGAAGCGCATCAAAGTACCCAAATTAAAGTGGGTTTCGCTGAGAACCATTTAGGCGAAGAATCATGATCGAGTCGAAATCTGAGCTGAAAAATAAGATATTTTTATCGAATTGTTAAAAAATTCAGGAACATAGAGAAGGGATTAACATGTTTATAATCAAAGGCAGAAAGCCTTTCACTACATTTCGGCCGGAAATATTAAAAAGAACTTCGTGATGATCAAAATTTGCTGTTCAACAACTAGGTGCACTAAATGACTAACTTTTCTCAATTTCGCCAAAAACAGTCCGGACCAGAAATTTTGCAAAAAAAAACTGAGAACAATTTAGGCGAAAAATCACAGAATCGAGTCTCTTATAGGATAATCAACTAGTTTAAATCGAAATTATGGCTTTGTAAAATACGTGTTTATATCTTTGCGCCTATTATTTAAAATTAGGTGCGTTTTTCAGGCCTTTGAGGAAAATTATTTCTTCTTAACGTTTCGCAAGCATGAGGCTTGCATCTTCAGAGGTGTGTTGCCCGAAGCGAACACACGTTCTAAAAGCCCGAAAAACTCATCAGTTTCAAATTACCACTTTTCAAAAGCGGGCGAAACTTGCATTTGATGGTACAAAAAATTCCACTTCTTCAATTTTTTATGGCAAATGTCTTGTTAGTTTTAATTTATAATAGTTTTTTATTATACCCATTGGGTTGATGTGGTTACTAGACCTACTTAGAGATGACTTGAAAAAATTCGATCGATACAATTCTCTCCACTCGATCGAAAAAATCGAAGCCTAAATTGAATAAAACGGTAAATTGGTGACAAGTGTTTCGTCTCATAAGATCGATCAAAATACCGGATTGATGGACAAGCTGGCAGGAAAAACTGGCCAAGTACCGAACCCAACCCAACCATATTCGTCCATGGAGAGAATTTCTGCAACGACCCAATATCTACGAATAATTCATTGATTATTTTATCGTAAAAAACGCACGTATTTGAGTGGGTGGTTTACGGTGACGTAGGAAATGGTGCTCGATGGTTGATGCTGATTGTAAAACCCACACCTTTTATGGCAAAGAAAATGAGCGGGCGCCTGTTTATAGTAAAAACTCATTATTCCAGCGAACGATTCGTGGGATTTGTGGTCGATGCCCTTAATTAGATTTAGGCCAAAGTCTTACTACAAAATAATTTACAAGGAAATCGAATTGAAAATGTTTCGTTACCTTTGGTAGCAAAATACAACCTAGTTTAGAAAAAAAAACATGTGAAACAGCCCCTTAATAACAATTTGTAAAGAGATACACGCTAAAAGTCCTTTATGGGGAACGATATTAAATAAGGCGTAAAAAATCGAATCTAATCCGAAGTTTGAATGTTAAATAATGCAATAATCTAAGTTTGGCGTGTTTTAACTTTAACACCCACCTACTATTCCGCCTATAAGTACCTTAGCATAAGATGGGAGGGGCCATTCAGATGCAGGTATTTAGATTTAGTCCAAAGATAACTGATTTAGGTATTTACTAGTGAATAGTTCAACAACATTTAAAGATCAAAAGGAAAAAACATCACTTTTGCTGGCAGTTGAGTTACTTGTGAACATTGCAAATAATATTTTTAAGAAGAAAGTTTCTTTTCTGTTGATCTTTAAACTCGGGAACTTATAAAGCTGTCTTAAGAGACAGAAAAGCAAGAGAAATATTGAAGTTTGTGACCCACTCGGCATTTTTCCAGATAATTTGTTACATTTTCATCGGTTTTTTAATTGGATTTTTATTTGTCATTAATACGTTGAAGAAAGTCGGAAAATGTTAATATGTTGAGGAAATTCAAGTTCAAGAACAGAATGCGTAGAAAAATGTGTTTTCAGTACGATTGATTTATGTTACTTTAGGCTGGAGAATTTGATTTTTCGCAAAAATATCCCGATTTGTCAGTGTTTATGTTTATTTTGACGTTTTGGTTCTTTGCTGTTCCTTTATTTGTGTTTTATTGAACTACAAGTTTTTATCTTTTATGCTGTTTTTTTGTGCATTTATTTGAAATGCATTCGGTCAATTGCAAAATTGTGAGCGAAACAGCGAGGTGAAGGTGCAAGTCACTCATGGTTGCAAAACGTTATGAAGAAATCAGACGAAATAAACTTGTTATTAAAACTAAATAAAGTGGTGACTTTTGAGTTTTCAAAATTACAACGGGGAATTTAATTTCATGACGGCTCATGAAAGCCCAAAAATCTCAAGGATGCGATTTTTTCCTCATTATCAGCTCAATTACTTTCTATTTTACATATTGAGGAGCAGGGACCCGGACCGGAACCGATTTGGACCCAAAACCGTAACGGAACCCATATTTGATATTAACACACTGTTGGGTGCTGAACCGGAACCGAAATATTTTATTTCAGTTTTTTCGGTTCTGCTTGTAACGTTTGAATTTTAGAGGAACAATTATGTGTGAGGACCAACCGACTTTTCAATCGAAAAGAACTAACACCGTACGTGCATACAACCAACAAAGAAACATTTGACATTGAAATGATGGACAAAAGCAACTCCTTAAAAGATGGTGAAGACATGAACCAGGAAGAACAATGTTTAAACGGAAATAATAGTGAAAGAAGAGGAATTGACGAAGTTGTGGACCTGAGTGAAAACGGAAGAAGAGAAAAACGCTAAAGTCAGAAAATTCATTGACAAATCACTTTTCAAAAATACAACAATTAAATTAATTTTTGTATGGGAGTCTTTATTGCAATGTTGTTCCATTTAATGTTACCTGAATTTCAATCGTTGTGTGGGGTTGCTAGTCCTCCTACACTCCTACCCCCTTCCGTACAACCAGCCGAAGTACCGTATGAAGCAGTGGATCGTTTGCGCATTTTTTATCTTGTATAATACAACAAGCAAGGAAAAAGATAGTGAGATTCCTAATTAGAGTAAGTTTGGCCTCGTTCGTTGTTATTTAAAGATTTTGGAACCGAAAAAATAACCGGGACCGGAACGGAACCGAATTGGAAATTATTTTCTAAACCCGAACCGTAACGGAACCGAAATTTTAAATTTTGCTTTGGGCCGAAACCGGAACGGAACAGTTATTTCGGTTGGGTCCGGGTCCTTGTTGAGGAGCTTCTGAGGTCGCAACATATTCATTGAATTCAAAAACCATCGTTGAAATAACTGGAGAATTTTTCGAGCTTTTAGGCCGTGGTGGAAAAGGAAGTCTTCATGATCCGTCTCAATGGATTGGTGGTGCGGAGCCTTTCGGGTGCGACAATGGTTTAAATGCAAAAAAGTAAATTTATTAATTGTTCAGTTTTCCTCATCAATCAGTGTTGTGCCTAAAGGGCTCGGCACAACAAACGCATCAAACTGTGTGGGATATTAAAGTTATGCCGAGCCCTTCGGACACGACACTGATGGAAAAAGAAAATCGAACAAAAGATAAGCTTATGTTTTTCCGCGTTTAAACCGTCGTGCCCGAACTTTGCTTGTTGTTCTAAAAGTTGCAGCAAATTTGTGTGCAAAAAGTGTTTATGGCAGTCAGGACAAGTAATCTAAGGAATCATCAAGTACAAATAAGCAACGAACATGCATAATTGTAAAATAGTCATTAATGCTGAAATCAAGATGGACAAAGGGTTGAATGCGAAAGAAAAAAATGTTTCTTTGTTTGTTTTCCTTATACTTTCAATCACTCACTTTTTTTGTAATAAAAGACGTGAGGAAATTCTGTCTTTTAAAATAAACATTTTTGAGGCGAAATACCCAACAAGGAGTTTGTAAAAAAACAATCACTTTTTCTTTTGACATCCTTGCAGCGCTTGTTTTATATTTTATTTACTTTTCATATGAGATTCGATTTTGACGTCAAAATTAATTACTCAATTTTTTTCTTTGTTCCACTGGTTTACCTATTGTTTTTACTAAATTGTCCTGACCTATATTTTAGACATGCATGAACAAATGAAATACTAGGAAAAAAATCGGTTTCTGAAGACCACAACAGACCGATCATCCTTGTTGGTACAAGTTTTTTTTTATCCATCGTTTTTTTTAATTTTTTATGTTAACAGCTTATGACTAATTATATAAAACGTCTAGACGCCAAAGCTTCAAATGATGCCATTTTCCATTTCCGTATTAGGAAACCAACAAAAAACGGATAACAACTACTAAACCGGATACATAATTTTAGAAAGGGTCATGCACACGTGCAGAACTCACTTGAAACCACCCTCTTCGTATTGTGATTTCCATTCATGATTATGTCAAGTGCTCTACTTAACATGGTGGGTCTTCGGTTTTCGCTTTCAATAGGAACCAGCATGGGTGGCTTCCTCTTTTGGTTAACTTTATGGTGTAAATTTACTCGGGGGCAGTTCGCTTTGTGAAAATCCGTGGTAAACACCGGAATTTTTACTGTTCAGTTTAATTAAGCCCTTAGTGTTAACACTGATTTAGATTAAAACTAACCGGATGAACTACAGTGTTGAATCCTGACATATTTCGGCATAATAAATAAAAATTTCAAGCGATAATGGCATTCACATCACATCTTCATAGCTCCAAAATAAACGTGACGACTATCACTATTTACGATGTACTATCGAACTGGCGCTGAATGTTTTTACTGTTGTAAATTACCAATTATTTGATTTATATTTGTTAATTATCAGTATAGTGTGTTGTATTAATTCGCTTTGAATTATCGGCGCTTCGACACAGCATGTGGAAATATTATTAATTATTGATATTTATTGTTGCAGGGATGTGGCAGCGTTAAAATGTTGCAGACAAATTGGATATCGGCCTTTTTGGCCACCTCCCTAATTTCTCTACTCCACCGCGCTTCAGCAGGTAGGATTTTTTCTCCATTTTTTGATTCTTGTAGTTATAATCACCGAATTCACTAGTCCAGGGATGAGCAACCTTTTTAGCCAACAGGCCAATTTAAATCAATCTCTCAGTCTTGATCGGTGGCCTTTTTTGATTAATTTAAGGGTTGAAAATAATTGTTCGCAAACATACGTACTTCTGGACAAGACATCATTTGATTTGCATTTTTTGTAAAAAGTGGTAATTTCTCAAGGCCCACATAAGATTTACACAATTTTTTATGTTTATTATTATGTCAATTACTTCCATTTGAAAGTCTTCAGGAATTGTATCCACATCGATATTAAATAGCGAGGAAGAAATTTTCATGGAAATCGCTGTCTTCCCAGCTAAAATGTCTGTATATTGTGCGTGTTTTTGAGAAGTAGTAACCATTTTCTTTTTCTAAATGTGGAAAGTGAGATACACTATTCTGCAAAAGAACCTGTTTTCACAATTTTAATTTGCGCTCAATTCCCTGAATTTATCATATAAATTGTGAATAAACTGTCCTTTGCTTTGCAGTTCTACATTAAGGTCATTGAGATAAGATAAAAAGACCAGACCAAAGACAAAATAAAAGACCCAAAATCGCACACCCATTCTTTATTGCCAAAATGAGGAAAGGCTTCAAAGGATATACAGTAAAGTCCGCTTATAATGCACCCGGTTTATAGTGAACTTTCGGTTAAAACGAACTTTTTTCCTTTAATTGAAACGTCGTCCATAAAGACCAACGTTTATTTTTTTACTGGTTATAATAAACCCGTTTATAACGAACTTCCGGATATAACGATCACTTTTTAGGTTAGCTGTATATTCACTTTCCGTTTATAACGAACTTCCACGCTCAGCAACACCAATCGTGCGGAGTTTTTTATATTAGTGAGAGCGAGAGACAGGCAGTGAGTTGTTGTTTTTTGCCGCGTTATGTTTGTAAATCGTTTTAGAATGGAAAAACAAAACCGCAAAGCTTTTTCACTAAATGAAAAGTACGAGATTATTAACAAAATAAAAAGTGGAGTAAAGCAGAGTGACATTTGTAAGGAATTAGCACTTGG
>NW_026017110.1:23667528-23683984 GCF_020466585.1 Dendroctonus ponderosae
CATTGATAATGGCATTCTTACAAGAGAAATGTTGACCGATGAGCAAATTATAGACTCCGTAACCTCATCTACAGCTTTAAGCGATAATGAGAAAGGTGACGATTTAGGTGAAACGTATTCTACTGTAGACACTAATGCTGTTCTAACCATTTCTGAAATGACAAAAATAGTGTCAGAAACTCTGAATTTTCTACAATCACGCCAAGTTCCTAATCATATCTGGGAGTCCTTTTGTGATCTTGAAAACTACATAAATAACATCTATTTTTACAGCAGAAATGTACAAACAAAAATTACAGACTTTATGAAGTAGATTTCAAATTGAATTTTGTTTATCTTTTTGTGTTCTTTTTAGTCATACCTACTAACTTCTACTACTCTATGTAAAAATAACGAAATAAAATACACCACGTTTTTTTGTATTTTTATTCGCTTATAGCGAACTCCGGATATAACAAACCAGTTTTAGTTCATTTTTCAAGTTCGTTATATCCGGACTCAACTGTATATTCAAAAGAATATCTCTTCATATCCAAGAACAATTGTATTTCGCTTTGTAAGTTGTATACTCTTCTTAGAATTGCACCTCTACTAAGCCAACGTACTTCGGTATTAGTAGACACCACGTCGCCCTTATTCAGTTTCTAAATCTTTTAGTAAAATTCTTTAAATTCCTGGTGATTTAGCGCACGCGACTTTATAAAATTGATTAGTTTAATTATTGGTACTGTGGCATTTCGCACATACATTTTCCTGGTGAATTATACAGTGGTTAACAAATTGATCCTGCATCCTGTGACCTTCTTAATGTCTTAAAATGGCCTTCCCGACACTAGGAGTGTGTCCATGATTGTCATTGTCCGTGCTCCATCTGTCGATATACCAATAATATTTTCTAATAAAATAGAAAAAATTTCCAACACAGATTTTAGTCTATCGTACAGATCTTTGCCAGTTGTAGCCCCTTGCAGTGGAATCAATGAACACAATTCTTCGGTAATATTAAATGTAGTGCCACTACCATGTCAAAATATAGCCAGTTGTGCCGTATCGCTAATATCGCAACTCTCATCAAGTGCCAAAGAACAGTATCGAATTTTCCAACAAAACTAGCCTTTACTGCCGTATTTGAAAAAATAGCTTGATTTAAAAAAAGTTTGTTGTTTTCCCAAGTTTTCTCTCTTTGATTAAACTTGTCTATCCAGACTTGTCCTGTAAAGTTTTTATATTGTCGTTCATGGTTTGTATCGTAATGCTTTATGTTATAATATATAATATCAGTGTCGAGCCAGTCTCTGAGCATATTTAAGCATACGAGGGTGGTTTGAAAAGTCCGTGCAAAGTCAGAGAGAGGACACTACTGGTGCGCATCAAAGTTATTTTCAGTTAGTAGCATCTCTTGGACGAACACACACCAAGTTTCAGCCAGATTGGTTTATTTGTTTGTGTTTGGCGTTCGTTTGAATCGAAGAAGTCGAGAGATTTTCAAAATATGGACGAAAAAGAATTTTGCGTGCTGATTAAACATTAGTTTCGTGACTGTGGATGAAACATGGATACAACGCTATACTCCTGAGGCCAAAGAACAGTCCAAACAGTGGGTTGGCAAGGGGGAATCTGCACCAAAAAAGACGAAGACAGTTCCTTCGGCTCGGAAGGTTATGGCAACTGTTTTTTGGGATTCGCAAGGAGTAATCTTCATTGATTATTTGGAAAAGGGTAAAACGATTACAGGCGCATATTATTCATCGTTATTGGACCATTTGCAAACCTAGCTACAAGAAAAACGTCCACGATTGGCCCACAAAAAAGTCCTTTTCCATCATGATAACGCACCAGCTCCCACATCAGCAGATGTGGCTGCAAAATTGATGGAAGTAGGATTTCAACTCGTTCCACATCCCCCGTATTCTCCAGATTTGGCTACTTCGGACTATTCTTGTTCCCCAATCTGAAGAAATGGCTGGCGGGAAAAAGATTTTCCCCAAACCAGGAGGTGATTGCCGAAACAAATGCCTATTTTACAGACTTGACACAATCACATTCTATTACAATAGGACAAATCCTATTATTCGGAAGCGATCAACAAACTAGAGCATCATTGGACGAAGTGTATTAGTCTAAAATGAGATCATGCTGAAAAATAAAAATGATATATCCTAAAAAATTAAGTAGTTTTAATTTTTGCATGGACTCTTCAAACCACCGTCGTACAGCTTCATCTTTGTCGAAAGTGAGAAAATAATCAATTCTATTATGGATTAAAAATTTGCGTTAAAAACATTTGTAGGAAAACTTAATTTTGAATAAAAAAAACTCTAATTTTACCTTTTGGACAATAATATTGCACTCACGACTTTTTTCATCAAACACGAAAATTGCTAAAATTCCTAGTTTAAAGCTTACCAGTCTGACTGATTGTGTGGTAGAAGCAAACACAAACAAGCACATACATTTGTTTTGCTTGTTTGAACACCACATTGTATGTACTACCATATTTTATTATAATTAATTTAGTAACAATATTAATGGGAGAAAGTCGATGAAATAAATTAAATTTCAGAAATGCTTGGCGGGCCAAATAAACATGTTTAAAGGGCTGCAAGCGGCCCGCGGGCCTCAAGTTCGACATCGACAGCTTTTATATTTAGCTACTACTTTACTTTTACATATTGTTTATTACTCACAACTAACATAAGACTGGAAGTTGGAAACATTTATTGAGTAAAACTGTTTTTTCTTGGCATTTTCAATTTTCCAATTCAAGATCGAAATCGTGATTGTTGCCTCACTCACTTCACTGAAAATTGGATAAAATGTGCTGTAAAAATGTTGAAAAGCCTTCAACGTACATACGAAAGTCGCAACTTTTCAGAAACGACATAAATCTTCGTTTTCAGACTTCGAGTATCTGGTGAGCCAACCAGTGTCCATGTCGCTACCTATAGGATATGATACTTCGCTGCTATGTGAAATGAATATAGTGCCCGATAAGTTTGAATGGAAATTCTACCCAACTGATGAGCCGTATAATAGGGCAGCTAATATAATTTTGAGCAACGCTAGTTACAGGCTAATTCACGAATTCAGACCGAACAAGAAAAAATCTGAATTACTTGTACCGGTGAGTATAGCTATGCAAATTCCAAAGACACCAGTGGAAAGAAAAACCACGATTTTACTTGAATCAACACTTGCACCCCTTGAAGCTAATTCTTCCCGTTCTTGCAGGTGAAAGATGAACTAGTAGCGGGTGATTATCAGTGTCTGGCTTATTACGGGGCATTTGTGGTCGCTTCAGTACCATGGCGAATCACCCTTGCAAGACTGGGTCAATCGCATCCGCAGAAATCAGTTTCCGTTACGGTTCAAGCAGGAAACACTGTGAGTTGGAGATGTGACGTTCCCGAATCGAATCCTCTGGCTTATGTAGACTATACTAAAGACGACAAATATATCAGCCCGCCCGATGTGGGCAATCGAGTTAAAAGCATGATACTTCCCCATGTGAATGTAAGCGAGTCCGGGGTCTACAAGTGAGTGAAAATTTGCTGATTTTGGTTCAAACGCTAAATTTTTGCGGCCCTTTTTAATCCATTCCAGGTGTTCGACGACAAACACATTTGAAAAACGGAATTTGGACTCAACTTTAAAATTAGAAGTCACTCATCATGCACACGAAAAGGCCCCATTTTTCATTAGTCAACCTGTTAGCGAGCATACAGCAACAAAAGGTGACCTATAAATCGATAATTAGGCACTGATTTAATTTGCTGTTGGTTTTCAGGATCGACATTATTTCTGGAATGTTCCGCAGTGGGTAAGCCCATACCTAAAGTGGTGTGGTACAAGAAGTCCCAATCTCAGTTACCGGCACATCGTACCGAAGTTATCGCCGGTGGGTTGTTGATAAAAAATATATCTTCCAGAGATGATGGCGTTTACGTGTGTAATCACACAAATTCCCATGGGAGTATTTTCCATGAAATCATGGTGAAATATCGGGAAGAACCGAGTCTAGACTGCAGCATTAATGCCACTGATATTAATCAGGGGGAGAATAGGGATCTTGAATGTGAAGTTAGAGGTAACTTTAATTTTTGTTTTTAAGTATGGCAGTAATTTAACTTAGTTCGGTTTTTAATTAGGTACTCCCGAGCCGGAAATTTCCTGGTTCCTAAACGGGTTTTCCGTGTTGAATGACTCGAGAATAGAAGCAATCGGCAACAAAATCTACTTTAGACCCATAGAGAAGCGTCACGCTGGCAATTTGCAGATTTTTGCAAGAAATATTGTGCAAACCGTGTATAGCAGTATAAGAATTCGAGTAATTCCTTTGCCGACTAGCATCGATGAAATTCCCACGCCTCTACATAATCGTCCGAGGCACAAACCAAAGTAAGCCTGCAGTTTTACTCCAAAGCAGACTAGTTAAGATATTTTTTAGGAAATCGCGCGTTACAAAACGCCCATCCAGACAGCGGGCACCTAAAATGATCCCACCTAGTAAGCCTGTAGTGAGTCGCGTGAAAGACGATACTGTGGTGGTTCGATGGAACATTAGTAACAATAATGGCCTGTCGATTCTGTTTTTCAAAGTCCAATACAAAGAAATTCCCTTTGCTAATCAAACGTATACTTCGAACAAAGGTACACATCTGCAAGATTTGTAGCTGGATTAACCAGTCTGAATGCCTAATTCTTTTTAGGCTGGAATACTGCAAACACTGACATAGCGCCGAATATCAACGCTTATGAAATCAGCGATCTGAAACCCGACCACTTTTACAAATTTCGGGTCGCAGTCGTTTACTCCAATAACGATTCCATCATGAGCCAGATGTCGAAGAAGTTCCATTTGCGCAGCATTGACTTTGATAAGAAGAATCCTCTTCCCGTTTGTCTTATCACACATGTGGAAACAATCAGCCATAGTTCTATCAAAGTCTACTGGAACGTAAGTTTTACATGGATAAAAAGTTAACATCATCACCATCAGCCCCGTTCTAGTATTCGTGTCCATCTAGCATATTGCATCTTTGCCACATTAAAAAAAAACTGGTTCTTTTAATAACGTCTGTTACTTTTGACCTGTTCCTGATTTGTTGGGGGTTCGATCTCTTAAAGTGGAAGATCTCAAGCATTCTTCGTTCCATGGCTCGTAGGGCTACTCTTAATTTGTGGGTGATTCTGTAAGCAAATGAGCTGTAAATGCTCCAAAATGTCTCAAATCTGCTAAATATTACGCTTATGAAGTTCTGAAGTCATCTAGCGTTTTTCGTTGGCCAGAAAGCACATATTTTCATTTCGTGAGCGCAATCTATTAAAAACATGGTTATTTCTGAAACGAAAGGAAATGACGAGTTGTAAATGCTCCAAATCTGACCAAACGTCGTCTTAAGCGATTACAAGTGACGTCGTCTCAAAGAGGCCAGTTTATTTTCCATTACGAAGGCCTTAGTATGGATTATTTGCCTGCTCTTAATTTGGCTAATCGACTAATTTTTCGCCTTTTATGGCAGAATCGGATTCAAAGTTTTGGCTTGGAGAAAATAAGGAAAAGTACATGTAAAGTGATTCAAAGCCGGGTGATAAAGTTGGTTTCCTGTCGGGAAAGTAGTCGATTTTGGTAACTAAGGGCGTACTTCTTATTCTACTTAAAAGTTTGTAATTTTCGTTTTTTGTTTTTGCTCAAATGAATACCACAATACTTGTTAATAAGTGTATTGGATAGACTAAGAATAATATTTGCAATATTTTCAATTGAATGATTACTACATCCCTGAAAATGAGTAAGACAACCTTGGTCAATAAGATGGTTTACAGGTATGGTGCAAACGAGATATTTTATTAAAATCTTCTAAAAAAATTTCTTCAAAATCCTGAATAACATTTTTTTTAAATTTTGTAACTGAAATCTTCCATGTTTATTACTTCTTGATGTGGATACAAAATTTCACTAGAAAGGCACAAAAAAGAAGTAATCTTCTTGATGCCAGCGTTGCCGTAAGTTTTTATCGATTGCATTGTTCAAGACTAATATTTTTCTTTTTTCTAAAAAACGAATTTCTTTAATCAATAAATCCTGTTTACCCAGATCAGGATTGGCCCTGTTATATGTATGAGTGTTTTAATGAAAACTGCGGATAATCAATTATAAAACTTTTACCTATTTGGAATGGAAGTACCTTCCCACTTCTGTGCAAAAGACCAGAAGTTATAACGAAACTATCGCTCTTCAACAATCAACCTGATTTGGTCGACAGCTCAATGTATTCTTTACGGGCGAAAAACGGGCCTACATTGTCTGGCGTTATCAGTATTTCAGATTTCCGCACTGAGGCCTTGTTAACTCTCTCCTGACTTTCTTCATACAGATTCTTGTAAACGTTTTCAACAAGAGAATTTTATCTTTGTTGTTTCCGTATTCTTCTGCTGCTTAAGTTTTTCGATGGCACTTTTTCCTGTTGCACACTTTCATACCTTTGTTCTCGTCAATGGTCTTCTATGTCCAAATGTGCTGTATTTTCTTACAACTTGTCTCACTACGTTCGCTATGTCTTTGCTTTAGTTTGTAACTGTTTGCTGGGTTTTCTTTATTGCTTATTTCTCGCCTTTGGTTCATCATTTGTCTTGTTCTATCACTCAGCTTCTCGTTTCCAATAATATGTTTTAACCAGTGTTTCTCGCTAGCAACTTTTACAGATTTCACAATATTTTCGTTTAGTTCCTCATCTAGACTTTCGCTGTTCTGTAGATTTTAGTCATGGCTCACTGGTACTCAACCTTGTTGTCAATTAGTAGTTTTTCTCCCTTTCTGGTCTTGGCTACCAGGTTTCTTCGCTCCTGTTTTAAACGTTGGATTATCTTTGCCCTGACCATTTTATGATCGCTACCTATATTTGCCTTATTCAGTACATTAACGTCTGTACTGTCTGTTATAGTAAAATCAATTTAATTTTCGACGTTTCCACCCGGAAATATTCAGGTCCGTGTTCGATGTTTAGGTTTTTTGAAACATGTACCGTCCCGTGAAAGGGCTGATTCTGAAAGAGAAAGTCCAAAAGCATGTCGCCGGGGTAGTTTCTTTACCCTATTTCAAATTGTAGGAGAAAGAGAGAGAGCAACCCACTGATGAATGGATTTATATTTTTTAGTGTCCACCTTTCAATGTAACAATCGACGGCTTTTACATACATTACCTAATTGCTACCAGGGCTGGGGATGACTACGTGGTAGTTACAGTGGAAGGCTCCGATGTAAGAAGTTACGTTATCAACTACTTACATCCCGAAACCAGTTACGATGTTAAATTGCAAAGTTTCAATCAGAAATTGGCCAGCGAATTGAGCCCTATGATGAAAGGCCGTACCGGAGGTGTGTAAATGGCACAAACTGAACCTATTTTTTGCCAGTAATCGTGGATTTTTACGCAAATGTTTGAGATATTTATATTTTTTTCTTTCATAGTGAGCCCCGTCAACCCACCCACCACCACAACCCCAACTCCCATAATTACAAAAGGAGCTAATATTTACGTTATAATTGCGGGAGGAGTGGTCGGATTTGCCCTTGTAGTTACAGGGGTTATTTTGCTTTTTGTGTGCAGAAAATGGCAGCGCAATAAACTACCAGGTAGAGTAATTAATGAAAAAAATAACACCTAAAGTCCTAAAGTAATTTGTTCTTTAACTGAAGCGTAAAGATAATTAACTATGTGTCCCAACTTAATTACAAACATCAAAAAGCCCTCTAGCTCTTTTTGTTAAAAAAAAACTCCTCTCTGACAAGTCTCATCTCTAGATACTCAAGACAAATCGAATTCCATTCCAAATCACATCCAAGCTGACGCCAGTGATTATATGGTTGAGTCAAAAACCCTATCGAAAGCTAATGGATGCACACTGCCTGGAAATAAAATCACAATAACATCCAACCCACTGGCAGATACAGAAAAGGTATGTTTTTTATGTTTCCTTGGATTGTATTGGAAATATTTTTTTTTTATTGTGGTTCCGTTCTTTGCATGCCGATTACTCTAAGTATTCGCCAGGTGCAACTTGTTATCGAAACATCAGTTGAAGATAGAGAATATAAATTAACTTGTGCGATCAGGATTCATCATTTAGATGAAATTTTAATAATATTTACCTTTGAGTTAAAAAATGTTATCTTCCATTGGATACTCTTCTACCGATTTCAACTACTTACATAAAATCAATTAAATTTATCTACCTAGTAATAGAAGCTTGAACGATCTTTTATAGCATGCCATCTAGCTGGTCCTTAAGCTTTCAACTATTATTCACGCTCTTCAAAACCCAGGTAAACATAATGCTAGAGCTAGAGCTGTTACCGTTCCTGTTTGCTTTCCAGCGAAAATTCACGATTTTTTCAGTGTTACAAGCTTATTCGCTTTTTTACGCTAACAACTAATAATTGCCGTTACAATTTGCCCTTAGCATTTAGTCTCCCAATAATAGGTTTCTCAACCACCTTCAAACAATCAATCGTTATTTAAGTGCAATAATCAATTGCTGTTATACAAACACTGTGTGGTTGAGAAACTTTTCCCGCATTTTCAAGCAATACTAAAAACTAAAACTAGGTTAATTCGTCTCTATTCCAGAGATTACTAGCTCGGATTTTTTCCAGAATCCGACTGTGATTGAAATGCGAAATTTAGCCAATAACAACGTGCGGCAGCAGCCTGATTCGCCCAGCGACACTACGCTAACTAATACGTCGAAAGATAAGCATAAACGTCGAAACAATATCAGAGAAAGTAGAGAAGATTGTTCTACGGACAGCAATTATGTATAATACTGGAGTTTCCTTTCGAAATTTTAATCAGAGCCGTGTAACCAAAACACGTATTTTGCTCATGCTCTTTCTTCCTACAGCATCATTTGTGTAGAGAGAGCACTCACATAAAATGCAGATAGTTTACTTCCTAATTATTCGAAACTCTCTGAACTATAATCTCGAATAGGTCTAAACTGCGTTGTAAATTGTCCTCTTCTGTGATACGAGAAATGTCTGGTAGATAAGAGACAGAGCCTTAATAATAGAGTACTTAGATTTTTGTAGCAAAGACAACATAATCCTTACCAGCTGATATTTCGACGAGTGTTTTACGATTTTGCCATGTATTGAAGCTGCTGTTATGTGCGCTGGGTTTTCTCATAACTGGCTTGATCTACAGAGTGTGCAAACAAGACAAACGTCCATTGGAGTTTGGGAAAATATTTGAATATTTCTCCAGAAACCCAGTGACTTTCAGAGAGTCAAAGCAGGAAAAAGCATATTTTGTAAATACCGTGTACAGAAAATGGTTAGTGTATTTATATTTAATGTATCGTAATTTATCGGATATAATAATGGTGGCAATGACTGTTTCAAGCATCCCAGAACCGGTTTCGAGCCTATTAGATCTCCTGAAAATAACTTTATTTCGCCCATGTATATCGGTATAACTAGCAGCAAGGCTACGTGGGGTTTGGGAATAGTTTGAATGTACCGTTGTCTTTTTTTATTGTATAAGTTATTTATTTTATGAACATGGTTTGTCCATGACTATGATAATTTGTGCCAATAAAACGTTGCGCAAAGTTCCTAAAATATATGTTTATTCAGCTCGAAATAAAACACGTAGGATAGTGTCAGCAAGCAAAAAAGTCCATTTTTTCAATAGATTTATGGTGATGAAACCAGAAAATTTTATCTTTAGATTTTAGACAGTAACAATTAATCTCGAACTTCTACGAAACAAATTTTCTCGAAAACACTTTATATACTTTGAAGCAGCTTTGTATATGGGTGAAAATAATACTAAAACTGTGATATTAAAAAATTAGACGACGATATTTTGTAATACTTGAAAAAATGTGAGTGTAAAACAGTGTCTGACTTGCCATTGTTCATTTTTGCACATAACATTAAATACATCGAAACGTCGCTAATTATCTAATGACTAAATATTTTCGACAATATGTTGAATTCTCATATTCTCTAAATGTAGAAAAACATGTTCAGGGTAAACCTTTGTAATAAGTACAGTTGCCCGACGGTTTTTTACTAAGGCTCAAATTTACATGAGTTACGAGACTTGAAAATTTGCTATCAGCAATCTCACTTTTAGGGGTAAGTGTTAGACTGAACGATTGTTTTAATATGATGCAAATACTAATTTTTAGTGGACAGAAAACAGAACATTTTTTTTGTATTCAATATGCTTGGGATTTTTAAGGATTTTTATACCTAATAAAAATTTCATGTTGAATTGTTGTATTTTTAGCCTTTGTTATTCCCAAAACTCGTAGTTAGTATGATCTGATTGATTTACTTGTATTTGATATGCATCGTGATTCCATCATTAAAAATACAAACAAACTGAATTTTACTTCAGTTAAACATGCAAACTCTCCCAAACAGCAGCCGATGGGAATAATGAGACCATACAAAAAAACCAGAACTTATGAAAAATAATACGTACAATTTATTTACATTCATATCTTATATGGGCCAAGTGCTCCCTCGAACAACTGGGGTGCAGTCCAGATAACATTCCTCCAAATTTCATAAGTCGATAAAATAACATTTCTAGTCAACCAACTGAGACCTGTTTTTTCTTGCATCATATAAGAATCAAATATCATAACTCCGATAGTTAAACTAAAAACCACCATTAGATTAACGTGAAAACAAACACAACTACCTATTCAACTATAGCCCAAGTTATTTCATCAACTTAACTTAGATTGGAATGAACATTGTGAGTCTACTGTTTCTTAAAACTCTTTAGAATCGGATAAATATTGTCAAAGGCTTCATAAATCTCTTGCCTTACCTTGGCTCCAGTAAGTACAACTTTTCCCGATACAAAAATTAGTAATACTATTCTAGGTTTGACCATACGGTATATTAATCCAGGGAACAACTCCGGTTCGTACGAGCTGAAAGAACTGTGCGTCAAAACTAGTCCTTCCAGACGAATCGGAAATTTTACGTCGCAACTGCCGACCATATTCTGAAAATTGTTGAATTAAAAAAAAAAAACAACAATTACATACAGTGATTCGAAATTACGTTGACAAAAATAAATCAAAATGTTCATATAAACTAAGTTTGTTTCTTCTTTAACGAAGAACTTTGATTTTTTTCTCGATAGCTCATAGCCCCTTTATAGTCCATTCGGATTAGAGTTTTTCCAGACAATAAACAGATGAAGGTAAAAGATTATTGGAAGTTGTTCGGAAGGATGTCAGAATATTGGGACAATAGTTTGCGGGCTCTGGAACATTGTTTAAATAGTCAATGAAACCCGTTTTTTGCGCATAACTTTTGTACCGCTGATGCTATTGAAAAAGTTTAATACTTTTTTATGTATTAAAAATACCTACAAAATGAGACAAACTAAATTTAAATCCGTTCATTTGTTTACTACAAAAACAAAAAACCCTACGTTTTTATAAATTTTCAGTAACCAATTTAGTTTTGCTTCTAAAAAATCGTAATTAGCTTTAAAAATTCGTAACGTTTTGTTCATTTCTATTTTTTATGTACAAGTGCAGATTCTAGATAATTTCTTTTAAAACTTTCTTTGATTCTTTAAACAATGTTCCACAGCCGGAAATCGTCTGCAAACTATTGTCCCAATATTCTGACATCCTTCTGGACAACTTCCAATAATCTTTTACCTTCATCCATGTAGAGCTCGAAATTGGCTTTTTAAATCCATTATTTAGTAACTAAATATACACTTCTCTATTCTCTATATTTGGAAAAGTTCTTGTCATTTAAATTATTTCAAATTTTATTCGAATAATAAAGCGAAGCGGGGTGTGAAAAGAAACTGAAAAAACACACGGCAAACTAGTAATCGTAAAGGATGTGTGTTTCATTTTTGGAGGTAAAAAATTTAGGGACATTTTTTCAATCTTACTTTGGAACCGGCACATACCTGTATTTTAAAATCTAAGAACTTGGCTGGGAATCCCAATTTCTGAATAATCCTGGCATATTTTCGGGCGGCCAGTCTGGAGTCCTCTTCGCTTTTAGCCCCCGTACAGACCATTTTTCCAGAACTGAATATTAACGCTGTAGTTCGCGGCTCTCTTATCCTCATAATCACAGCAGCAAACCGTTTCGGATTGTATTCGGCATTTCGGGCGTGTAGCGCAATTTTTTTTAGGTCCAACTTGCAGCTCAGATTTACCGTGGATACTATGTTCCTATAAGCCGAGTTACTTTACAACATTGTCGACTTATAATCCAATAGCCCACTTACTGTAACTGTGGCACAATTCCGGGATCAGCAGAATGAGGGGTCATAGGAGTCATGGGAGATGGTGTGGATGGACCGCCTACACTCATACTGGGAGTACTGCCGCTCATCCCGGTTCCTCCCAGGTTTACCATGGAGGACATCATACTATGTTGCTGTAAAAATCACAGTTTAGCAACCCAACTTCCGGTTAATGAGTGTTTCGAACAGGATTTGCTGTACTTTTATTCAGGGGCGGGTAACTAACAAGTGTTATTTGGTGAAGCTAAACAATGAGTACGTACTGGTGTTTGTGGAGTCATTCCACTGTGGCCAGTGCTCATGGGCATGGAAAATCCGCTAACATATTTTGTATGCGGCATCGACATGGCGCTTCCCATTCCAAGCCCCAAATTGGGAGTTAGTCCCCCCATGGGAGCCAATGGAGGAACTTGGCTAGAGAGAGGCTGTTGCTGCTGCTGTTGTTGTTGCAAGGCATTTGGAAGGATTTGTTGATCCTCTTCTGGCTGATGCAAAGGCGTGCCTATTAGAAATTTACATACCTCGTTTAAAAAAGGAGTTGAAATTTTAATGTTCAGTTCAATATTTCAACGTGAATTTATAGCTAACAGTCAAAAGCTGTATTTGCAGTAATTGCATTGTGTATTATTTACTTTTTCAATCCGAAATAAAAATCTATTCCACATAAAAAAACATGTGTTCTCCACTATTCATGCTGCCCCAAGTCCATCCCACTATGATATATCGAAATATGTATCTATTTATTATCTTAAACGTAATAAGTAGCTTTAGGCAAAAAATTCATATTTTTTGTGGAAATTTACGTGCCAGCACATTCTGAATAAACCAATTTTAATGAGCTTTGGGGGTCCAAGGCGGTAGGACGCCAATAACGAAATTAAGTCTACTTACCAATGCTGGGTATGCTAAACCCAGGACTGGGAAGCATTTGATCCATGATGTTAATGTTTTAGAAACACTGGTAAGGTTAATAATTAATTAACAGTCTCGCAGATCAGTCCGAAATTAATAAAATACAAACACAACTAACTTGTTTATGTTCAGATTGAGATAACCCACATTGAGATGTCACCGATTGACAGTTGTCTATTCGTCTCTTTTGCGTATTCCCAGCGACGATGCCGAATGGTTTAAAATTATCTTGTAACTATTCAAAATTTTAAATTTATGTTGCATACAAATTGCGAAATTAAGGCGACACTGTTTTTACAAAATTAAAGCAAGTTTGATGAAAAATCAAAAGTAAAAAATTTTGTATTTTTATACTTTTAAAAAGTGTTTTAAAGAAATATTTTTGGAAAATTTTTGAAGATTTAAATTCTTCAGTTTTTCATAAACCTTGCAGTAATTTTGTCGACAACATTGCCAAACGAAATCTGGCGAATGGTAATTTTTGCAAAAAACTGCAAGTCCTAAACATATTTAAAATTTAAGAATTTTTTCACTGCGCTAATTTTTAATACAGCAACTCCTAAAGGAAAATTGTCACGCAATTGTATAATTTTTTTTTTCAAAAGCTTTTTTTCGCAAAACTTAAATAATATCATGAAACGGTTGATTAAAGGTAATTAAAAATACGAATTCATACATTTTTAGTTTCATTGATTGTTCGATCATTCTCTTTACAGGATTGCTTTAAAAAAATTGAGGAAATCGCATGGTATTTTTTTAAGAAAAAATAAAAAATATGATACATATCCCTACTTTTCTTAAAAATTGCAAATAATTTACAGGATCACCGAGAAAATAGTAATTTAAAATTATTAATAAAAGCTAATGCTTCATTGTGGAATGAAAAAAGAAGTAATGTAATGGATGGTTTTGTTACGGTGTGAAATTTTGTATTTATTCACAAATGTTTCGAATTCACAAATGTCCGAATTTTTCAATTTTTTATTTACTTTTCGCTAGTTTTGATTTATGAATCATCAAAGAAAATGTAATCTGACGGTGTATTAATTTTTGACAATCCGCAAAAAAATATTTCGAAGTTAAAAAATGCAGATTTTATCAGCGTAAAAAAATTAAAAAAAAAAAATTGTGTACCCCCAGCGCTTTCTACTTTTTTTGACGCATTTTTGGTTGGAAAAAGACAATTTTTAGCAAGTGAGACGCAAAACTAATCTCTGCTTTTTCTTCAAATAATTCTAAAGCACACTGTATATTGCGAAATTTAGCCAGTATTAGATTATTAGATAAAATAAAACAAATTTTTAATTTACGGTAAAAAAAATAATTCGGTGATTCCATGTTGAATTAAAACTAAGTGCAACACCCTGTACCTATACGACTTCTAATGGTTTAGTGGTTTTCGCAAAAAAGTAAATATAAATTAAAACAACGTGTATTCATTGATTATCAGGTAATGACGGAGGATCGAAGAAGGTTGAGACCGAAACTTGCAATTGGCAGATTTCGGTAGCTTTTGTTTTTTGCAACTGAAAAAGATTGCTTTGGAATTCCAGTAGGCATGGGATCGGGCGCGAAAAATTCAAAAATCCGTCACGACGGATTGGCTTCAAACAAATCGGTGATATCATGTGTTTGTGGCAGAAAATGGTGTGGTCTTAATTTCAGTGTTTCGTTCGAACATTTTCCCAAATTTCGTGCTGAAAGGTATGAAGATTTTTTATAATTTTTAGCTAGTTCTCATCAGTTCAATGTCCACTATCACATTGGCGAATTTCATCAGTTTTGGTCAATTTCTTTGACCCAAAAACAATCAAAATAAGTGCCTTCATTTTAACGTTGTGTACCTTCCTATATTGTTTAATGGCCGCATTTTTGACCTATATTATTTAAGCAGAATGCGGTTATTAGTTGCTTGATGATGAATTGCACGTCAGTGCATGCCCGTTACGTTCAATACTCATTCAGAATGGGGAAATGCCATGGAGTTTTCCAACGCCATGAGTGGGCAAAGTCGACTCATTTAACTGAAAATATGGTTATGTGCAATAACGCGTGGCATCCCTTTTTTCAAAACACTCTACTTGCTTTCATTATGCATTGTTTTCCCTATTTTGTTCAGTGATTTATTGGTTAAATGCCCTTTTCATTGATATCCGTTGCCCAGCTAAATCAGCCCAGTACAATAACTAATAGCAACGGATAAACTGACGTTCTCAAAATAGCTCATTAAAATAGATTCTGGAGATTCCGGCAAGCTGAAAACGCGACAAACCTACATGCTTATTAACTGGAAAACTTGCCCAGATTTTCGTCTGTTTCGTTACATAACTGTTTTCACTGTTGCTGATGATCAAGTGTGTTGTTTATCTATCAGCAACAAGAGCACATATTGTCAACAAAAGCCAGCATATTTGCATCTTTGAGTCGAACTTGAGTTAATGTTTTGGTCAAATGTAATTCGAGAACAGGATTACCTTGACTTCTAATTAATAAAACATCCAATTAAGTACAAGTACAAGTACAGTTGAGTCCGGATATAACGAACTTGAAAAATGAACTAAAACTGGTTCGTTATATCCGGAATTCGTTATAAGCGAATAATAATACAAAAACACGTGGTGTATTTTATTTCGTTATTTTTACATAGAGTAGTAGAAGTTAGCAGGTATGACTAAAAAGCACACAACAAGATAAACAAAATTCAATTTGAAATCTACTTCATAAAGTCTGTAATTTTTGTTTTGTTTACGGGTCTATAATTTGCTCATCGGTCAACATTTCTCTTGTAAGAATGCCATTATCAATGCTCACATATTCGAAGAAATTAAAATCACTCAATTTGGTTTTAACATGTTATTCGACAACATTGGGACATCTTCGTCTGTGTCATACTCGTAGTCAGAGTCTTTATACTTTTCTAACCATTCGTTAAGTGGAATTTCATCGTCTGGTTCATAATCATTTTCTTTTCTTACAAATCCCCCATGCTTAAAGCAATTTGCAATGGTTTTTCGGCCAACTTTTTGCCAAGCTCTATGAATGAAATTGACTGCATCTAAGAGATTTATAGAAAATGTTTAATTTTTATTGATCGCCTCTAACGTTTTCATAAGAACAATTTTTCACCCGCAGTCTCTCCATCAATTTTTCCGCTACTGATATTATGCCTCTTCTTGAAACGCTCTTCCCAACTTTTAGAACAAGCAAACTCTTTGTTTTTGATTTTACTCCCCATTT
>NW_026017110.1:23684108-23691015 GCF_020466585.1 Dendroctonus ponderosae
CCTTGTCAACCTTTTCATGTGCAGATAATTTTAACTTTCTACATCTAACATTTGTTTTGTCATACGCTGATAAAATGTTTTCTCTGTTTTTCCATATTGTTGCAACAGTAGACTTTCCAAGTGCTAATTCCTTACAAATGTCACTCTGCTTTACTCCACTTTTCATTTTGTTAATAATCTGGTACTTTTCATTTAGTGAAAAAGCTTTGCGTTTTTGTTTTTCCACTCTAAAACGATTTACATACATAACGCGGCAAAAAACAACAAGTCACTGCCTGTCTCTCGCTCTCACTAATATAAACAACTCCGCAGGATTGGTGTTGCTGAGCGTGGAAGTTCGTTATAAACGGAAAGTGAATATACAACTATCCTAAAAAGTGATCGTTTTATCCGGAAGTTCGTTATAAACGGGTTCGTTATAAACAGTAAAAAAATACGTTGGTCTTTATGGACGACGGTTCAATTAAAGGAGAAAAGTTCGTTTTAACCGAAAGTTCACTATACCCGGGTTCATTATAAGCGGACTTTACTGTATCTATTTCGTTTTAACACCTGCAGTTTTACTAGTGCTACCTACTTGATAATTGAAAACTTGTTCCTCTCAGCTCTTTTGGAGTTTTCCCGACAATAACGAATTGCTTAAACGAAGTTAATTGGAAAACTTTACAGGATCCCATGTGAATACAGATTTCCTAAGAAACCACTACAGTTTTCCTAAAATGAGTGCATTTTCTAATAGCTGCCAGAATCACGGACTTCGGGGGCAGACCTCTTTTGTTTCACTCGTGTAATGCAACTTTGCTTTAAGTCGACTATGAAATTGTAGCTTCAACATGAGCTCTGCATTTTGGAAAATCACTGCAAGCGAAAAAAATGTTTTCACTCCAAGACCAAAAAGTCGATTTTTTGAGATCACCCTGTAAGTTAGCACAAAGGGAAAATCCGACAACCTGTTGGAAATACGTGCTCTATTTTAATGGCTTTGCTGTTGAGCTCTAGAGAAATCTTCCGCACTGTCGGGAATTTCTCTAGAGGACTTATTTTTTGAAAAAACACTGACTTACAGAAGAAGAATTAAGCTAAATGAGGCTTCAAACAGAAAAGAAATCAGATTTTATTCAGCTGCAAAATTAGGCCAATTTTGGGCCGTGGAACGTTTACTTTGTTTATCTGAAGCGAATCCTTTGAAGTATGTGCCAAAATCAAAGTCCAATAGTTTAGTTGCTCTGAAACATCAAGTGAAGCGCAATTATAGTTTCTAGTCAGCGATGTGAAAAAACTCCTTGAATTTTGGTTTAATTACGAAAGAATTATGATTGCAATTGATGCAAAATGAACGTTACACAACCAAATTTGCCCTAACTTTGGAACAAGATACATTTTGATTGCTTAGAGCCATTTGGTTTCTGTTAAGCGTTATTGAGCTCCATTTGTTGTCTGTTAGTCAATGCTTTGATCAAAATTAAGCACCTCCAAGATGGAAAAATGCAAACTTTTGCATAAAAAGTTCGGCATGCTCCTAATTTACAAAAAAATAGTTTTTTGGATCTCAAAACCAAAAGTTTAAAAAGAAACCAAATAGCTCGAAACGTTTCTTGAAGTTTTCGGCCATCTCTTCATTTTATTTACAGCTTGGTCTCAAAAAATCAACTTTTTGGGCTCGCAGCTATAACTTTTCTGCTCTTGGATCGACTTTCACGACCTAGAGCTCATGTTGAGGCTTCAACTTCATAGGTTCATCACAGACTAAGACGAAAATTCTATATACAGGGTTGCAAGAAAAGATTACTTTCAAATATTTGGTTAATGTATGCAACTCGGTATATTGAATTTTTTTCTGAAGTCGACTGTGGGGCTTCAGCTTCAGCGTGGGCGCTAGATTTTGAGAGGGTTTAAGAGAATTTTTTTTAACTTCAAACCAACAAGTTGATTTTTGCAACTACTCTTTAAATAAAGGAGATGGGCAACAAATTCATTAATATTTTTGGAGACACAAGGTTTATCTTAATGCAGAAAACGGTTTTTTTTGTCCAGCGGAGAACTTGTGAAACTTTCACCAATTTTGAATTGTTTCATTTGCCACCCTGTAGAAACTTTGTCTAAAGCACTCACTTATTGCACAAAGAGACACTAATGGAAAAAATATTTGCACTATATAATGCACCAAACAAAAGAAGTCGCCCGCAGGAGTTTATCCAGTCCCAAAGTTAAACCAAATTGCTAAGTGTCGTTTTTTTTTGTTGAGCAGTTTAGATCAAAAGTACCTCAATGATGAGATGGGCACTCTAGATCCAAAATATTCGTAGTCTATATAAGATGTTTTAAAGCAAAAGTGGAAAACAGGGACATTATTTTTGTTGTCCATAAAGAAGCCGTAATTTTCCTAATCGTGCAAATACGGCGGAAAAAGTCGTTCATAACGACTTAGAATAAAGTAAATTAACATAAATTGGTTCGTGGTTAGAACCATTTTCTTTCTGGTGGTTTTTGATAAACACGACTTCAAATAAAAAAGTCTTGCATAGTGAGAGGAGAGAGTTTTACTGCAGCCCTTTTAACGAAAAAATCTAGCTGGCTAAATTTAAAGCCTAATCGAAGTTTCCAAGAATTTGCTAACTGGATTTGAAATTCATCTACCGGCTATCAACATCTTTGAAAATACTGTTTTGCAGCTTAGTCTAATGAGATCGCATAGAGTCATAAATTGGACACAATAAATTAGATAAAAACTTGAAACTGTTTAAATTCCCAAAATTCTACAGGGTATTATTTCAGCTCATAGTTTGGCTAATCAGTCGAGTGAGTCATTTACATTTTGATTTTTTTTTACATATTAAAACTCCTTTCGATCAAGCAAGTACAGCCATCAAGCCGATCAAGATAACATAATATTTGTTGGCTTTATTATTTAACACCCTGTATATTTAAAGGTAATGCGGAAAAGTTTCTTTTGAAAATCGCCTCCTAAATTTTGACTTCATAGTTAAATAACAAAGTCTACGACCCAAATAAAAAAGGGGAGTTTCTGTTATCTTTCAAAAACGAAAAATGTAAGTAGCTGTAGTGTAGCTCACAGAACATTTTTGTAATAATTGAAGAACTAAATTTGTAAAAAAAATATTTGTTTTCGTTAGGAAGGAATTCTAATTCACGGCGCCCTAAAGGCCCGAAAAACTTACCAGTTTCGAGCAATAAACCCAATTCGTTTGATAAAAATAATACGAAAGTAAAACGCACGTATTTATGCGAAAATAGTACACCAAAAATTGCATGTATTTTTCAATAACCCAATACGTCGGTTACAAATTCGCCATCAAAATACATCGTACCATTCTCCCGATATTTCAAAAAAGATACCTCTTTTGAAGAACTTTGACCATCAATAGCAGTGGAGCCAGACATTTTTTTTTTATAAAAGTTCGGTCAGATCGTCTTCTTTTGATCCAAAGAATATCGCAGTACCCTTTTGATCATGTGCTTACGGGACACCCTGCATTATATAGGGTGGTCCAATTTTAATCTGGGTGACTTTAAAGGTCTGAATAAGATACAATATACAGAGTGACTCAGAAATAAGTACCGTAAATTCAGGGGTAAATAGACCTTCTCCAAATATACATACAAGCAAAAGCTTTCGTATCCGAAATCCAGGACGTCAAATTTCACTTTGAAAATACAAAATTGTGATTTTCTGCAAACAGCTTTTGTCAAGACTAACAAGCATTCGTCAAATTGTCGGAAATTCACTGGAAATTGGAAATCACTCGAAAACTATTGACTTTTTTAAAAAGCCTCAAGACACACTTTTTCACCAAAAAACCATGTAGTTTTAGGAAAAGTTTCCGCGGATACCTCAAAGTTTCAACCTAAAAAAAATCGACCTTTCAAAGTAGTTTTTGAAAAACTTTGAACCAACAACCATATTAAGTGTCATTGTTTTACATTTCGGGGCTTATTAATTCGGGAAAAAATACTCGTTGAGAGAGTGCACTTTTACGAGCCGCTGCATCTGCTAGGCGACTTTTTTGGATTATTGGGTATAAGAGATTTTCGTAATGTAATGTTACAGAATATCCGACCACTTTGGATAAAGTGCGAAAGTGAAGCCAGTTTACTAACTATTACTGATTCTTTTAAGTCATGAACTGTCCTTGTTTCAAAAAAAATTACATCAGGTTTCTCCAGTTTTAGTTATTTTCGGCTTGACCTTTTTCCATTAACAGATGTCGCCTGGCACTCATTCGCAATTGAAGTGGACGAAAATAACTTATTCCGAAAAATTGCTTTCTATCGCATCACATTTTCTTGATCTCCGTTTATACAGGGTGATTTAAAATTGGCGTCATTCCTCTGCAGTTGTTGCATGACGGTGTTTTAGGAGTGCAGAAAAATTAGTAAAAAAATGAATTGTTAGAAACTGAGAAATTTGCAAAAAACTATATTAGAAAAACGGCAACAATGTTTTTCAAGGTAATCTGCCTAATTAACATTGCATAAATACCTGTTGGTTCGTAATTATTTAAAACTCCGGTAAACATGGATAAACAGAGAGGAACAATAAGATAGACAAGAATAAACAGTAGATTCAACAGGAATCGTTGAATGACGGAACCTATTTCGAAACTCATAACCTCGAATTAATAATTTGTTTGCAAAGTACAAACAAATACATTTCAGTTTGTAACTCCAAACAAGTGTCTGTTTAATCACCTTATTATGCACTATTCACGAGCAGCTTCTCGTATTCGGTTAATTAACTCCTGCTCAATTTATACCGGTGTTCAGTAATCCATTGGTTTAATGTGATCTTACATACTTGGTAGGAATGTAGCCCGTATTTATTTGGTTCCTGGGAAAGTGTCAGTTGTTGTGCAATGTTCTGTGTGCCCCTGAAAGGCTCTTCTGCAATTATGTACTTGTTCCTCTGTGTCTGTTGTTGTCTTGTTCACTCTCCTCGTCCTTTGTTGGCGTGAGTTCTTTCAGCTTCTGCCATGTTACTGCAGCATTTCGCCCTCAACTAATCGCATATCCGCAAATTCGTGAAAGATAATCCAAAGTAAGTCACAGTTTGACAAATTATTGTTATTATTGACAAGGGCTATCCACCTGTAAATATCTGTTAATGCCAAAAAACATCATTGCCGATTTGACCTTTTATAAAAAAATTGTAGAAGAGAACTGTTTGAATATCAAAAATTTTCGTAATTTGAAGCAAAGGTCGTAATTTTTCTATTTGAATGCTTAAGTATTCCAACATGCTTCCAATTAAACATGGAACACTTTCAAAATAATGCCTAATAACAAAGTTGAAATTCGATTTTCAAGTGTTAATATCTTCTAAAAATTATCGATAAAAAAAATTCAATATTTTTTCCGTACCTTCCAAGTGAGCCCCTATTACGCCTTAAAAGGAATGGCGCCAATTTTGAATCGCCCTGTATAGGTACAGACGATGCGTATTACAGATAATTGATTAATACAGTTTTGTGACACTCCCATTAGATTGCGACCACCAGATAATTAGTACTTTCTTATTTAGCACTTTCGCTTTTTCGGCCAGCCTGATTACAAACAAAAATCATCTATTTCAATTTTCCATAGCGGGTTTTAAATTCGTTCAAAACTGGCAACCTAGTGCTCGGTTGCTATAGCAACAATGACGCTGTGATTAATCTGTAAAAAGTTCCGAAGTACGTCATTGGCGTCGATTCACGGTCGCGAGAAAGTAAACAACGCCGCGTAACGTGGAAATCTGTTGGTGGTGCGTATGGAACGGGTTTCTATAGCAACTGCAATGACCCAATCTACTGAAAATTTGTGAAGTTAAAACGTGCTTTTTTTGTGGAAAAATACGCTTCTGCTAAGCCTGCTTTTGGGTTTTGCACCATTTTTAGTTGCAGGAAACGTTTCAAAGGTAGGAACTGATAATGCGAATGAATGAAACCAACGACGCGATTTGCTCATTTTTTACTGTTTTATTATGCATGCTGCTTCCAAGGCAACCTTGATTAAGGATCGTTATTAAGATGTGATAATCAGAGAGCATGCTTCTTATCAATTAGTGCGGTGTTGTCTTAAATAATGTCCCAGCAATAAATTAATTAATGTTCATTGATACGGCACTTTTCACCAAATAACATTGGAAATCAGAAAACAGTTGTCATCTATTTAAACGCTTCTCAATAAAATCAAGGCACCACGCGTTGATTGAAAGGTTAATTGAATATTCAAATATGTATGTTGTTTATGGCGTTCTGTTGGGCTGTAAAACTCAGTATTACAGTCCATATGTTGCAGTTGTTACAGCTTTACATGCTCAGTTGTTTACTGGTTTACCAGATTTCTTGGGTGTTCTTAATCTAGAGGCACATGCACAATAACATATACAGTTGAGTCCGGATATAACAAACTGAAAAATAAACTAAAACTGGTTTGTTATATCCGGAGTTCTCTATAAGCGAATAATAATACAAAAACACGTGATGTATTTTATTTCGTTATTTTTACATAGAGTAGTAGAAGTTAGTAGGTATGACTAAAAAGAACACAAAAAGATAAACAAAATTCAATTTGAAATCTACTTCATAAAGTATGTAATTTTTGTTTGTACATTTCTGCTGCAAAAATAGATGTTATTTATGTAGTTTTCAAGATCACAAAAGGACTCCCAGATATGATTAGGAACTTGGCGTGATTGTAGAAAATTTCGAGTTTCTCACACTTTTTTGTCATTTCAGAAATGGTTGGAACAGCATTAGTGTCTACAGTAGAATACGTTTCACTTAAATCGTCATCTTTCTCATTATCGCTCAAAGCTGTAGATGAGGTTACGGAGTCTATAATTTGCTCATCGGTCAACATTTCTCTTGTAAGAATGCCATTATCAATGCTCACATATTCGAAGAAA
>NW_026017110.1:23691257-23740224 GCF_020466585.1 Dendroctonus ponderosae
ATTTTTCACCGGCAGACTCTCCAACAATTTTTCCGCTACTGATATTATGCCTCTTCTTGAAACGCTCTTCCCAACTTTTAGAACAAGCAAACTCTTTGATTTTACTCCCCATTTCACTAACATTTTCTTTGCAGAACACTGCCACTTATGGGAACGTTTTCTTGTCTTTTTTGAGTAAACCACTTAATAAGTCCCTTGTCAACCTTTTCATGTGCAGATAATTTTAACTTCCTACATCTAACATTTGGTTTGTCATACGCTGATAAAATGTTTTCTCGGTTTTTCCATATTGTTGCAACAGTAGACTTTCCAAGTGCTAATTCCTTACAAATGTCACTCTGCTTTACTCCACTTTTCATTTTGTTAATAATCTGGTACTTTTCATTTAGTGAAAAAGCTTTGCGTTTTTGTTTTTCCATTCTAAAACGATTTACATACATAACGCGGCAAAAAACAATAACTCACTGCCTGTCTCTCGCTCTCACTAATATAAACAACTCCGCAGGATGGGTGTTGCTGAGCGTGGAAGTTCGTTATAAACGGAAAGTGAATATACAACTATCCTAAAAAATGATCGTTATATCCGGAAGTTCGTTATAAACGGGTTCGTTATAACCAGTAAAAAAATACGTTGGTCTTTGTCGACGACGTTTCAATTGAAGGAAAAAAGTTCGTTTTAACCGAAAGTTCATTATAAGCGGACTTTACTGTATTTTTTTTCAATTAATTGAAAGTTGAAATAATAAAGCTTCGTTAAGGAAATGGTGACGAAGCATTATAATAGCAAGTTAAACGTGTGGGAAACTGGTGAGGGTTTTTAAACAGTGGTGGAAGAGAATTTATTTGTGACGTTTTGCCAGCACGAGTGAGATGCATCTTCAGAGGTGTTTTGGTTGAATGATTCATCATGGTAATCTAAAGAAAAGATTGAAAAATAAATTTTCAGAATTGTGTATGAAATAGTTTTCTGTACAGGGAGGTTTCTCATAAGTTGACACCTCAAAAAAAATGTGAAAAGTGGGAAATGCTAAAGTTGTTTGTTGTTACCCAAATTTTTAAATCGGAAGTTATAAAAACTTGACAGATGTAAATGTGAAAATTTGACCAACTATTTTTTTATTGGAAGTAAAATTTCTGCAGTATCAACGTTTAGGGCTTTACGAACAGATTACGGTCGACATAATCGACCCACAGAGCAAACAATTTTGAACACAGTGGAAAAATTTGAAGAGACTGGATCGGTTACTGATATTGTAAGGCCTGTGCATCATCGCAGCATTTGTTCAGCTGAAAATATCGTTATTGCTCAAAGTGTGGAGGAAGACCCGAATTCGTTGATTCCCCGAGGTCCTCAACCTCAAAAGTCTCAAGACCGTGGGCAATGCAGAACATACGCAAATTGGGTGATTGAACAACAAGTCGTTGATGATGATTTTTCGAACCGAATTTTCTTCAGCGATGAGGCTCATTTTTTGCTCATGGTTAAGTGAATAAACGGAACAGCCGTATATGGGGCTCTCAAAATCCTGAAGTGATCGCAGAAAGGCCTTTGCATCCTGAATAAGTGACCGTATGGTGTGCATTATGGTCCGGTGGTGTTAATGGTCCGTATTTTTTTTTAAACGATCAAGAAACAGTCAATTCTGAGCGCTATGGACGCATGTTAACCGATTATTTTTGGAGAGAAATTAAAGATTATGATCTGGAAGACATGTGGTTCCAGCAGGATCGGGCAACGAGTCACGCAACACTGGCAGTTAGAGCCCCATTGCAAGAGAAATTTCCAGGACGCGTAATTTCGAGATTGATTGTCAATTGGCCCGCAAGATCCTGCGACTTAACACCGTTAGATTTCTTTTTGTGGGGCTATGCGAAAGATCGTGTTTACGCCAACAATCCTCAAACTCTTGAGAATCTGATAGCCAATATCCGTGAAGTTATGACCGAGATATTACCGGTAATGTGCCGAAAAGTAATTCAAAATTACTTCAAAAGGACTGAGGCCTGTAGGAGGTCCCGTGGAGGACATTTAAATGATTGTTTTTCACGTATAATGGTAAGGTTTAATCTTTATATTGAATTAAAATTTTCGTCTCCATCTGAATATTTTGTGTGGTTTTTTTACTTTACTTTCTCAAGCATAAAATGGATAACCCTGTATGAGAGTTTTGACAAAATCGAATCTTCGATGGCCATTTCAGGCCCGAATACACCAGAATTATGCAGAGTTTCCACTTTGCTTAGCTAATCTGCTTTAAAAGTGGTGGTTGGTCACTTATTCGATAACCTTTTTTCGACATTGTGACATGCTTCTAGCAACAAAACATTTATTCCCGACTTGGTTTCCGTCTTTTCCACTAGCAAACTTTCAAGTGCTGGGTTCATATAGCTGATTAGATAGGTTTCTGATCAACACACAACAAATCGCGGTTAGGCAACATCAGTAGTTATCAAATGGGTAACTTTCGGCTATTTGTAGTTAACATTTTTCAGCATTCGGGGTAACAGTAATAACAAACGATAATTCAGTTGTTTAGTAAATGTACATACTTAGTGCAAGCGTGCGCTAGTAGTAAAATAAACATAACAACTTAACATTATCGACAATCACCTGCAACAAACACTGGCTATAGCAAGGTTTATATTGCAAAAACGTATAGGGTGGCCCACCTTTTTCTGTACTTTATCTCACGGGAAAACAAATTGGTAAATCTAATTTAAGTTTTGGTGGCATATAGATAGAGGTTTAACTGGGCCACGGTTCAGAATTACAAAAATTAAGGATACGTTTCAATAAGGCATACTATAGCAAATGTGGAAATATGAAATTCTGGGACAAAATTGAAAAAAAAAATGTTGGAGCGCTTCAGTAGTTATTTACTCTTCATAATTTATGACATTACTAAAATTACCCTTTTACTCCTTATTATAATAAAACTTATTAAATACTTAATTTGAATGAGACACCTTAAATGTTTTTTCATCATTGGCTGAAAAATTGTACTCTTTTTTAGTATTACAAGGTTATTCCTCTAAAATCCACCATTTTCCAGGTAATGGCGATACTGACCGAGCCTACATTCCGATGGACTTTAAACTTTCCAGTTCGGTAGAGTGAAGTGTGCTGGATAAATGTGCTTAACGACAAATTTGCTGCCTGCTCTGAGTTGGACTTAAAAAAAATGGCTCAGCATGAAAGTTTGTCTTTTGCAGGAAAGTCCGCCTGCAGTGCGATTTTGATTGAAATGCCCCATTTCTAGCCACAGACCTTGGTTAGAACTGGACAACATTTCAAGTTTATAGTCGCTCCGGTTTGCACGTGACGAACTTTTGAAAACGGCTCAACTGGAAAGTTCAGGTCACGTTCTGCTATAAGTGTGTTAATTCCTGCATAATCAGCCCGCAGTCTGTTTTTTATAATACATTAAAACTCGATAAAACATGGTTTGGTACAAAATTGCGATCATAAGGCCGTAGCGCCTTAATGAGACATTTCCGGACCTGAGTTTTTTTACTCAAATGTCTCTATTGATGCCCTGAACCCTCGCTGAAAGTTTGCTCACATATTTCCTTTACAGAAACAACCTGTATAAAAGGAATACGCCATTAATAGTTAAATATTAAGAATGTGCTCTCCTGATGCTCTAAATCCCGATTTGTCCTGCCTCAATCGACAAAGGAACTGAACCTCTTAAGCAAATTAGGCTTTAATAAAGGCGGTACCCGTATTAAGAAGGAAAACTGATGGAAAAAGTACACAAAAGAAATAATGCCGTTTTTTTTCTTTTGTGTTGTTTTTTGCTACTCTTCCATTTATGTTGTCCATTAGTGTAATTCCTACCTATATAATGAATGAAAATATGCTACATCGAATGTATGCTGATGCTTCAACAAATTTTGTTTTTTTGCAGTTACATAATTTTTCCAAGAAATCAATGTCTCCTGAACGTCCCGGCTCGGTTCAAAGTGATACCGCGCCGCCCACACCTCGCATGTCGGTACCCGGAAGCCCAATTGCTCTAACTCCGGCTCATCACGCACAATCCCCGATCTCAATTTTACTGGCTGTTGCCCAAAGCCAAAAAGGCCCCGACGACGATCTCACCAGCCTTTCCTGGCTCCACGAAGGAGATGTGCTGAAAGGTGGAAACTTTTTCCTTGGTAAGTTCATTATCGCCTAAACAATGATTTGCTGGTGGCCCAGACCATTCCGTCCAATTTGACAAAAATCGAATATCGTTTGATTGAGTCTGAATGAATGGCCACTAATTAGAGGCATTTGATCAATAGGGATGAATATCAATACGTCTCCTGTGAGCAACAGCACTTCGACACCTGTGAAGAGTACTGTTTCGTTTCTTCCCGATCAATCGCCGACTAGCGACTATGTCGATGATTCTTCCATTAGCACTCCCGAGTCTTCCACGTATAGCGCAGTGAATTCTCCAACGCCACGAGGCCAAGCGTTTGCCGCAACAAATCAGGTACTATCGGCACATACAAGCTCCCAGAGCTTCAATTAATTGAGAATGTAATTGCAGAGCAATGGAAATAGCAATGGAAGCGGCAATTACAACTCTCGGATCAGCAATATACCATACGATCCACTGATCCACATACAAAACAAGCCACCGTACTCATTTTCTTGTCTCATCTTCATGGCGATCGAGGATTCCAAACAGAAAGCGCTGCCGGTTAAGGAAATCTACGCCTGGATCTTGGATCATTTTCCCTATTTCAAAAATGCACCCACCGGCTGGAAGAACAGCGTGCGACATAATCTATCATTGAACAAGTGCTTCCAGAAAGTGGAAAAGGCGCCAGTAAGTACTAAAGTAAGGCTCGAGTTTTCTTATTTTGCTTATTCATTCTTTTTTTACTTTATTTTGTGAATCATTAGTTAACTCAGGCTCATTAGGTTGCCTTATTTTAATATAGCAATAACATGAAAGGGTTTATTTGAAATTCTTAAAAACCGCCTTGATTTGCAAACACTCGATTGCGATCAATACAAAAGTTGAAAGATTTTATCAAAGTTATGCAATTTAATTAAAGTCATTCTGAAGTAAAATCTACATAATCTTCGTTACATTTGAATATTTCACATAAATTACTGAGATTCAACCGAAACTCTAAATAATTCACTTTTTTGTCTCTAATTCGCGGCCTAAATAAAACGGCGTAATGTTTACATCGGACAAACGAATCCGAAAATAAACTTGTAACAGTTTTTCCCACAAAACTATTTGCCTTTCGAAATGCCTTTTGAACTTAAAATAAATAATTTGATTTTCAGACGTGGACTTTTTTAGTGAGAAACTTCATAGCCTGAAAACCCCCAAATCACTCAATTGCAAAATGGAAAAGCTACATTAACAATTAAAATATCTGCTTTACTCAACCATATTATCATTTACCAGTATATTAATTAAAGCGTTCGTCCAATTTTTTGCAGAATTTGGGGAAAGGATCGCTTTGGACTGTGGATCCGCAATACAAACCGAATCTGATCCAGGCTCTAAATCGATCGCCCTTCCATCCATGCTCAACGATCGATCCGAGCGTCTATATGATTTCTTCAAAAGCCGCGCATTCGTCGAATAAAGAAGATCGAACGGGTCTGACAAACAGAAGTACAAATCTGCCTAATCCGGAACTGTTCCCGTTTTTGAGCAAAAAGCTTGCTGCTTCCGGGTTATCGGCGGATGGAATGAAAATCAAAACCGAACAGGTGCTGAATTGAACATTTATATACCCGTTGAGTTACTTGATATTGGTTGATATTGGAAGGCAAACGTGTCCGTTGAAGGGGTATTCTAAAAACTGTTTTCTCCTCTATAGGAGGAGTCTCTGGATGCAGCAGATGCAGCTGCAGTTATGTTAAGTCTGAAGCACGCAACCAGAATTTACAGCAAACAGGAAATGCAGGTAATTTTTTTTTAATTAGTTTCACTTAAAGCATTTGAACCCTTGTTTACTTATTAATTTGCTTAATTTCCTCGGTCTTTTAGGTGATTACAACGTCTCCAAGTCAGGACCACACTTACAGCGCTGCTGATAGCGGAGACAACGAGGACGAGGCCTTCGAAAGCGATGAAGACAAGTAAGTGAATTCATATCGCTAACATTTCCACATGCCCAGAAAACGGAAATTTATAAAATGTATGGGCAGGGCAACTGTGTTTTTACTAAATTATTTGTTTTTTACATAAAGCAATGACTTAAGGATCATTCGAACCAGGTAGGTAATTTATGTGAAAGTGCAATATGCTGCCGTTTAAAAAAAATGGATCCTAGATGTTGCATATATGTGTGTATTCTGTTTGTGCACTAACGTAACTGGAAAGGTGCCGTCATTATTGGGTTTTTCACGCACACGATATGATATAATAGTTGTTAATCCGCGTCTATGTATTTAACATTTTACGCAACAGTTTATTGAATTTGCGTCATTTCAATTTGCCTCAAATAAATTTTACATAAATGAAAATATAACCAATATAAAACATAATATAAAATATAACGTAATAAGTGCAGGTTATAGTTTAAAATGAGATAAAGAAAAAATGTAACAAACATTAGCAAAAATTACGGCGGGCTGCCATATATTGATAGCTCCTTTCCAGGAAAGATGCGGTTTATTGACGCATTGGATAATGAAATGTATTTTATTTCGCTCATTTTTAAATTCCAACGTTAACTTTTGATTAAAATCGTTACGTTTTTATTTCCTAATGTTAGATGCCTTTTTCATTATGGACAGATGTAAGCGCTTTATATAGCAAATCTATTCAGAAAATGTAGTTCAATAGGTTCACAAGTTCAATTTCATTTTCATAAGGTTCGGGTTTATAAGTTCAATTCAATTCGTTTGAAATTTATTTCAATGGTTTGACAAACCAGTGAAAAAATTGGTTTTTTGTCTGGATTCTGCCCGGAAATAATTGTTTTAGACACGCCTAAACTGTTCAATTGTTGTAATTTTACAATCAGTGTTGCCCTCCTTGTCCAATTTTGTTATACTTTATTATTAAATGTGCATGATCTTTTGTATTATATTTGCGAATTTACTTTATTGCAGCGAAAAAATTACCCGAAATAAGTCGACATAGAAATATTGATCAAACGGTTTATTTAATAATTAAGACACAGAACAATATTCCAGAGTCTGTTTTTGTACAACAGAATAACTACGGATGATTTAAGGCGAGTTTTATCCAATGTCCCCCATTACTACAGTCTTTTCTGTTGTTTCAGAAGACGGATAAAATTAGCTCGACGGAAAATAGACTTTGAAGGCGACGAGGAGAGGAGAATTAAAGAAGGCGCCGAAACGCTGTTAAAATTGGCTGGAATTGCTACTTATAAAAGGTGAGGTCAAATTACCGGGCATAAACCATTTTACCGCGATTTAAATAGATGTAGGGAATAGCTGAAGATGCATTGATTTATCGGACAAGTCCTTAAGCGGTGTGAATTGTCTTTGAATTTAAAATTTGTTGAAATTTGCGCGGAATTTTCATAAAGTTTATTACGTTTTTACATAGAATTTTCTAATTTTTTAAATCGTGTTTTAAGGAAGAAAATCGCTTTAAATTTTTCTAATATTATTTTTACATTTTTTCAGGTCAATGATAAATGGCGACTACGAGCCTCAACCAAAAACTGTGCGTTATATGAACGGACATGAGGAAAACGGTTGTGAAGATCAGAAACATGTCCCTTTCAAGCCTCGATTATTAAGGGCAAAAAGAAAGGAAAATGAATCGCCTAAGAGGGTGTTCAACAACAACCAGGACGAGTGGTTGAAACATAGACGCGAACTCGACATAGATCAGTCGAGGTAATAAACAGTGAGAACGTAGTAGATTCGCGTGGTTAGAAAACCATTCAGGTAAATTTGAAAGTGGTTTCCTACATAAATGCTTTTTACTGGTCCAATAAATTATTTCCTTCTAGTCCTAGTAAATTTCGAGGCTTTTGCTGAAAATTTGGTTTCAAGTCACAGTTCATGTATGAAACCACATGTAGTTAGAATATTTTGTCTAAGAAAGTTGTTAAAAGATATTTGAAATGGGTTCTTATATAATTTTTTTGTGACTTTTTACTGCCTCTTAGGATTGTTTTGTTTTGGTCTATACCTGACTGAAGAATAACTTATTTCACTTGTTTAATATTTTTTACAGAAATTGTACAGCTTTGGAACATCAAAAAATTCGGTTGAATTATTATATTTAATATAATATTTCAACTTTATTGTATTTAATATAATGCGCCGCATTACGTCAACAATTTACTATTGTATACACTTACTCCTGGAGAATTAAACATGTTTTTTACTAAAATTGCGGTAAACCTTAAATTACATTTAGAAACAATGTTTATAAGGCTGTATGACCTGTAAAAAGCTCACCGTCATAAAATTAAATCTAGGAGAAAGTAATTGTAAAGAAAGATATATGAAAAAATAATGTAAAATTTATATATATTTTATTAATTTAAATGTTGTTGGAATATTTATTACTGTGTTTATAATTTAAAACGACTTTCCTACATGATTATGTACGTTCTGTGAACTTCTTGGACTACATTTTGAAATATTGCTCAATGTTGAGTTATACAGTATTTTCGAGAAGATTATTTAACAAATTTCGAGTAAATTTTCCAGGAAGATCAAATGGGGCTCGGATTTGTCTTCATGTTTTTCATATTTTTGACCACTGACTTATGAAACTAAGATGAGGGAAAATACCGCTTTTGGTATCGAGGAATCGGACATATCTAATTATCTCTTAATTACTAATTTAAGGGCTTGAAGCATACGCGATTTACATTTATTGGGCATATTACCTTTTTTCTCAAATATGAATTTTGTAATTTACCTTGTCTCCTTGTATATTATTTGATAATAAACCATTTGTTGACAGGCTATAGGTATATTTTGAAAAATGCCTAGTTATTTTGTACGGCTGTTTTTTACTGTTTGACTTGAAGTTCGAATATTCCTAGATTTTAATGTTTTCTGAAATAGTGTAATTTTTTTCCAAAAAATGTTTGTCCCAGTGACTATTTGCGCTTCACCACTAAACTTTTGCACATATTTTTCCAATCTTTATAGCTCCTTTGTGAGCGTTTAGTCAAATTTTTTCCAGTCTGTATTGTATTTATAGAGCTTGTTAGACATAATGGTTTGTTATATCAACGGTTAACTTCCCAGATTTTTTGATAAATTTATTTTGCGCCCTAATACTTGCCTTTTTTAAGGACTCGAATTAAGATGTCAATGCATGATTATACTAATCTATGTCTACCGCGAAACGACTTGGAATATTTATATTTGTCTTGGTCAGAAATATGTAATTCATGTGCGTTATTATTGCCAAAATTTGTTACATTGAAAGTAGTATATCAAAACTGAACTTGATAAGCAATACACATGCATCTGCGAAATGTGGAACATTTTTAAATTGGTTTTCGCAATGAGTCAATGGGAAAATTGTGTAATTTTGGGTTTACTCTTTCGTTAAATAAATTCATTTGTTACCAATTGGAGCGGCCAGTGTGTTCCACATTTCAATGTGATAAATGTTCTAGTGCTCTTCCTAATATTTAAAAAAAACTAGCTATTTTACATAATTTACCATCAGCGAAAAATTAAATTTCAAATCTATTTACAAAATGTTATTGTGTGCTCCTGCTACTGCTAGACTTTACTTCTACACTGTTCTGATATACAAATTGGCGCATTTGTTTTTCAAATGTCTAGTGCACATTAATCTGTTTTTAATTTAAGGCTGAATTTTTCTTTTAATTTTTTTAGTACAAATTTCTTTATCACCGACTTATTTAAATTATTGTTGTTAAAGGCTACAATTTAGTGTCTATGGTGAGAATGATAAAATACTATGTGATTTTCGATAAAACAAATGACGCGCTTTAAATAGTTTTTGTAGCCGATTGCTATAAACACTCTATATTTCTTAAAACGATTAAGGTATGTGTATAAAGGCTGTGTTTTAAACTTTCATTTTTAAACAATTATTAACACTGTACACCTGTAAAGCATCATTTCTGAACGTAATGCATTTATCTAATGTCTTCTAGATATGAACGGCTTCGTGTACACTGCGACTTTTTATAGTTTTTTGCCAATATTCAAAATAAATAAATACTTTTGTCTTTATCATTGTACATACAAATACATAATAGTGCTTTTACCGGTGTAATATCAACCAATATTTTAAAAATTATTAATTGCAACTGAAATGAACATGTTGCATGCTCATTTCGATTAAATGAAATTGGAATAGCAATACTTTGTAGGCAAGATTTTGCTTCTCTTTGTCTTTTCACAAAAATGTGCCAAATTCAGAGTGATTACTATTATTAAATCAAGTGGAACTACATTCAGATAGCAATATTTTGCTTTCAGTTGGAAAATTTTGCATTGTTTTCATAAACCGGAAGTAATTTTTGCTTTGGTGTTGCTGTTACGTAAAACTCCGGACAACTGAGTTTTTCTTCAATATTCAAATTGTTAAATGTTCTTAATGATCACTGGTGAAAATTTTTTGCTTTTTGTTCTATAAATGGGTAAAACAGCGAGCGCGTTTGCCGGCTATTTTATCTCTGTCTTCCAATTTAATTGATAAGAACACAAGTGATATAGATTGGTATGTAAAAAAACTATTTTAACACACTCTAAATAGATTACAAATGGTTTGTGACCATTTGCCAAAATATGAGAGCATTATCGCCGATTGTGATAAAATAATGATATTTAGTTGGAATATGGGTGTGAAGTAGAAATTATCGATTGCTATTTCTACTGCACAGTTAAATTCGAAACTCACATTTCTGGGTGGGCATTTTGTAAAACATTAAACTTTCTCGGGTGTAATAAGTTTCACTTATAAATATTGTAATTAAATCAAAATGGCAATAATATAAATACTGTATATTATCATTATTTTTATTGTTATAAATACTAAAGAATATTGTAAAATAAAAGAATCATCTTCAGTACTTGGGTGTTTTTATTGCGGTTTACCTTGCACAACTACAAACTGATTGTTTTCCACCGCAAATCATGTATATCGTAGACGTAAATAATGTTTGTATATCTGCGTTTGAAAAATCAAAACATTTGCCACAAGCTTTAGAAGAATGCTGATAAACACCAGCATGTGTGTGTAGTTTTTATCATAAGTGAAATTCGTGGTAAATATACCCTACTGTATGGCGCATAATCTATCGCAATAGTTGTCCTTATCAATAACACTGGACTGATGCACGCTCGTCTATATTAATCAATGTAGTTTTTCGGCTAATTTTAATTCTTATTCATTTCGTTGCTTATGTATATTTAGTGCCAACAGCAACGGACTGAGCCGCAAACAACAAAAATATCATTCATTTCAGTGCTTCAAATGTACCAGTTTTTTTCAGTGTCTTGTATTTTAGGTCGCTTTTATTACGAATGTTAGTTTATTAATATCATTCGAGTATTCATTCAAGTATTTCTGGTAGATTCAGGGTATTAAAACGAGGTGTTTTAAAGTGAATTTTTGAGGTTTTTAGACCGTCATGAACAATGTACAAAAATCAGGTTGGTCCCGTTGTGGATTATACCTTTACAAGCACGTTTTCTTAGTAAAGGTTCTTGTGCAAATACGTTTTTCTGCCACTTTTCCACAATTAATAAGGCCATATGGAATGGTGTCCAGCGTTTTCTAGGAATTTTGTGGAAAAGTGGCAGAAACAACAAGGGCACAAGAAATGTTACGAAGAAAAAACTGTTTGTAAGGGCATAATCTACGAAATGAGCAACTTGGTTTTTGAGAAATACTATTATTTCGTTCGTATTATGTTTGAAAGCTCAAACTGATCTGATCAAATCCATTTTCCTTACCAATCAAACATAGAACAATTTTGAAATAATGCTTACTAACAAAGTTAACATTCGATTTTCAACTGTTGAAAAATGTTTCAATATTTTTCTCGTACTCTCCAAGTGAGCCCTCATTACCCCTTAAGCCCGTGTCCAATGCATCCGTTTGTACGATGTGACGTGCCGCGTGGTAAATCAGGCGATAAGCTTCTCTTGGACTTGTATTTTTATTTTATCGTAATTCTTTCTTTCCCCCATAAACATCCCTCAAATTCACCCCACAAAATATCCCCCTTGGGGGTATGTTCGGTGATTCACCCTTAATTATATGATTCGCCCTTAAACTAATAGTGCGTCCGGGTACGAGGGTGCGGGCGGAAAAAAGGGATCGTACGGTCCAGAGACAAGAAAAGTTATCCCTTTTCTCTGGTACGGTCAGTCCCGAAGGAAACTCGTACGGAGGCAGTCCGGGTGTAATCAAAAAAAGGCTACCGACGCTTCGCCACGCGTCCATTTTTTTTCGTAGCCGAGTGCTGACTTCGAGAAAATCTAGTTTTTCCGGCACATCCCTGCTCCTTGATTCCCAGGGAACTTTTTAACCCAACGCGGAACTATTGTGCGCCCAGAGACAAGACTATTTGCCCGCCTCAGGTACCCGAGCCCTAGACTCACGTTAATTTTAGTTTCTTATTTTTAATTGTAGTTGGTTTCTGTTTTTTTTTTTGTTTTTCTTGTTTTTTCTTCTTTTGTTGTTTATATTTGGCGCAGAATCGCGCTCAGACAGAGGGGTACTACCCACAAGAAGTACATGGAAAACCCCCATGTTTTACTAGTATATTTTGTGTGTTGCGTCGGACTTTGTTTTTTATATTTTATATTTTTTACGCCCAAAATGCAGGGACGGGGTCGCGATTCCCACTCCTGAAATTCCCTCCACTCACAACTCGAGCGAATGGAGGGGGATCTGCGCGACAGATGATAAGACAGTGTTTTTGATGGTTGGAGACCTGTCAATTCGTCTGTCGTGGTACGAACCATAGAGTAAGTAAAATAAAATAATATCTTATTTTATTTTCTCTGGTACAAACTGGCAGATCTCCAACCAATAGAAACAACAAGCGTCTACGTATACGCACAGAACACCTCTGAACGTATACGGCAGTTCTTGTCACTTCTATCGATTGCGGCGATTCGAACCCAGCGGTTTATTATGATTTAAGACGATTTAAGGTTAGGTGATTTTTCCCGGTATTTTGTTGTAACCGTAATCTCTTTGGATTTTATTAATAAAGTGTTAAACTTTGTTTAACATGTCACACTAAGCAACACATGAAAATAATTGCCTTTTTCCACTATCCTAACAAAAGTGGAAGACCAACGACGTAGTGCGACCTTTTAGTAGGTAGTACATACTATGTAAATTAATTTCATTATTTCAAGCATATAAAATACGAGGATTTATAATCAGAAATTTTAAATATTTTAGCAATAATACAATATTGTTTTAATACATTTTTAGTATTTAATGTGATAAGCACTCTTACGTGTTATTACAAACAGGGTGGTATTTATTATAAGTTTTACGGATAAATAAATATATGCAATGTATTTACTAATTTGAAAACTATCCATATAAATGTATCGATGTATGTAAGGATATTCAGTATACTGTCAAATATAAAATAAGCCAAACTTTTTAAGAGATTTATTTAATGGTTGTTGTTAAAGTTGTTCATTTAAATACTATGAATACAAAATCTGATACCTATTTAAGCTAATCAGAATAAATCAATTGTAAATTATTAATAATTTATTATCAATTTAAAAATACTCATAATTATCACTGTCTCTCTTTGTGCTAATATAAAGACAATGCCATTATTTTCCTGCCAACAAATTCAAACAATCCCTCTTAAAAAATTATAAATTACTAGCCAGGAGCATATAAAGTTTACCTATAAATTTCTGTGCGATACTATTTGTTTGTCATTTTTATCTAGAGCTTATATAGGGTTCGAAAGTCACGAGGGAATGAAAAAAAATGATTGGTGGACTCGCGGTTGTTAATCTCGACAATTTATAAAATAATTATCATCAAACAATAAACAAAATCACCTAATCTTAAATCGTCTTAACTAATTTGTAGAACTTGTTAAAGATACGTTCGATAACAACAAACCGGTAAGCTTATTTGATTGGTTCGAATCGCCGCAATCGATAGAAGTGACAAGAAGTGCCGTATACGTAGACGCTTGTTACCTAGACGCTTGTGGAAATCTGCATTTCTACAAGAAACACCAGTTTTTAATTTAAAATATTGTTTATTTAATAAATCTTATAAATAGTTTTCCGTCCTGAAAGCAACAGAATATCCAGTTTACATTTATATTTCTCGATTTAATTTGATTTATCAACAATAAATTTATTGTAGAAAAATTATAAATTGTGATTGGAAAAGATCAAGGAAAAATGTGAATGCGTATATTTTTGAAACGCTAATCTGAGCAAATATAAAAAAAACTTTTTTTCGCATCAACATAATTTTTTTTCAACTTTATGCTATTCAGTTCTTTACAATTTCTTACCCAAACTATCTCAACAAACAAATAGTTTCACCTGCATTATCCATCTTACAATTAATTATAGTCATTTAATTGTCTTAAATAAAGTAAAATCCCGTTCTGGATGAACCTGCAGAGTTAAAAATTGTGCCAATGACCGTGACCCATCGGCACGCTGTCTTTGTTCGGCGCGTGTGATTTTTAGTATCACTTTTTTTCCTTTCTATCCGACTTTGCTGATTGGTCGGTCCGAGCCATCCAGAAGCGGATACTTGGATCCGATGTGCAAAAACTCTCCGTGTTTAACGAAACCTAACCTCACTTAACAGGAAACGTCAAAAAATTACTGTGAAACAGAGACAAGTCTTTTATCTCTGCTGTGAAAGTCATCTGGTGCTTTGTACTTTTAGGATTTTGTTTTCCCTTCGTTTTACGTGATTTCCTGCACGTCTTTTCCTACTGGAAAGAGCTAATTGAAATAATGAAGGTAATGTGTTTATTTAACTGTTTAGTTGGATGGTTGCATCCACCTGCCCCGTCCGAGAATCGGCTGGGATTAAATTAATGCGCGTTTCAGTTTGGTGTGGCTCATAAACAACATATTTTTGATTTTCTCCGCGGAATCTGCCTCCTACTGATATATTAGCCGGTCATTGTTTCTCTATTTTAGTATTTCAACAGCATTCGCATTGTTTGTATCGATACTGGTCGGTGTAAATAGTGCAGTGGTTGATCAAAATTTTGTGAAAGTTCTCCAAGACATTTTCGGCCATGATTCAATTCGAGGTCAGGGAACCACCGGGCTCACAACGACGTAAATATCCGTTTTTTATTTTTCTTAGATTTTCATTGGCTCATTCCACTTGGAAACTGCTTATAAATATTCACAAACGCAAATATTCTCAACGATTTAAAATTTTAGTGTCTCATCATATTCTTATCAGGCATTTCAAGGTTTTTTGGTCTAATATCCATTTGTTTTTGTCAACAATAGATTGTCATTTAGCTGTTTTACTTTATTTTATCTGCATTTATTCAATTATACAACATTTAGTCAACACATCCAGAGATAGGCTCTTTGATGAATTATTTTCGTTTAAGTACATTGATTATTTATCTTCAATAGTCCAGAGTGAATGTGCACCTTTTGCAATTAACATTAATTTAATATGGGTCATGGCGCTCTTCTCAGGCTGGCTATTGGAAATATAACAGATGGTATAAAACTCCGTTGAAAAAACTTTGTTCTTGAGCATGCATAGTAAAATTTATAAAATACGAAATTTTTTAAAATTTATCAGTAGGCTCAAAGAACTTTAAATTTCTAGCGTACACTTACGTTACTTACTTACTGTTACGTACAAGTTTTAATTGTTAAATATCGTCGTTATTGGAATATTTTTATTTCCCCTCCAAAGATCGTCTTATTGGAATAAATAGACGATTCAATAATAGGTAGTTAGGTATGTAAAGTTTCAAAGAAAAACCCATCGAAAATTTTGCCTTGGACTTTTCTCATTGTTTTTTCTGCAAACCAAAATGTAAACTTCTAAATAAGGCCGATAAATGCGTTTTACCTTGTCCTGGTTTATTCACACACAGTTTGTCGGTTTTAGCCATTTGTTGATTGGGTTTCAGTATTATTTAAAAATATACATATGTTGTGTCTAAAATTCATTTTGAATAATAACATAAATTCAGAAAAACTATTTCCTTGTTGTACTGAATAGTTCTAATAATAAAAATTACATAGAAGTTTACTTTTGAAATTTCAGAAGAGAAATTTCAAAAGTGTATCAATTGAAAGGTTTTCTAAAAATGGGATAAAAATGTTAAATACATGAAAAGTACCATGAATAAAAGCTTGTAATTTTTTTTTCTTCAAAAGAAAAATTGTTTGAAACTAATCAACTTAAAAAAAGAGATTTAAAAATATCCAATGCTTCCAGGACCTTCCAACGTCAGGAACAAATTATATTCTAAGACGGCCTAAAAGCCCAAAAACTCACTAGTTTCAATGTGCGTTTTTCTGGTCACTCTTTTGGTCACCTTCTGACTAGCTAATATGAAAAGCGTATATGTGCTTTCTCACGTAATTCCTCATGTGGCTTGTTATCGCTTTATTAACCAATAAGGGCATATAACACATGAATTTTAACTTTTTTAATTTTACACAATAAATTGTGTAAAACACACAATTTTAAATTTTAATTTCGATATTTTATATACTTTTATATATATTGCACATTTTTTCTTTGTTTTTCTCAAGTAAATGTGCGCAGCAATAATCTGAAAAGTTATTTTCTCAGCTTCAGCCAGGAAAATAGGTTAAAATATAAATGACAATATTTATTAACTTCCGTCCCCAAAGCAGCCGCCCACTCTCCAACTATGTTTACTATTCAACTGATTGAAGCATCTTTAAAAATATATCACTAACCAAGTAAATAGCTAATGGAACGGCGCCCCCACATTAGAAGAAATCAATCCAAATCGATTTTTAAAACCGGAGAAATTATGCAGTTAAATCGCGCAAAATTGGTGACGAAAAGTCCTTGTCCTCAATTTGTTTGTTATCTTTAGTTACAATTTAAATTATTTTAATTGTTAATTAAAATTCGAAAACAGGAAAATGTTTTTTTTTTTAATAATTAATTGAGAACTTATATGAGTAATCAGTTATTAATATATCTTTTTATTTCCAGTGTCGTTCCTAGGCAAGTTATCCTCAAACATGAACTCTCTAGCGAGTGAATCGAAGAAGAGGCACAGTTTCGAGCGGGGATCTCCTTTGATTTTGCCTTCTCTTCAAGAAGATCCCAGAATCATGGGCAAAGACTTCGATAACACGAAAATATTGGACATTTATCCGTCAATTACCGGCGATCTGCAATCTTTAATAATAGGAGCTGGTAATAAGACATTATTTAATAATTAGTTTCGGTTAGTTTAAATTGTGTTTTCCAGATGAGCCTGAACATAATGGGCAACGGGGCATTCTTCTAATCGACGACAACGAAACGCTCAGAATTGAATCAGATACTGCATTTTCTAAGGCTCTGAATATCGAGCCTGATAAAAAGGTAACTAATCAGTAACTGTGTTGATGATTATGCACTTAATAGTCAACTTCAAATAGAATTTTAATGGTTATTGTTTGTTTCAGATTAAAGTTGTGTCGATTTTCGGAAATACTGGTGTAGGCAAGTCCTATACCTTAAATAAGTTATTTTTCAATGGTGAGGAAGTGTTTAAAACATCCCCTTCGCAAGTGTCCTGTACGTTGGGGGTATGGGCAAAATATGATCCCACATTGAATGTACTTTGTCTCGATACTGAAGGATTATTAGGTAAAATTGGTTTCAATCAAGGTTTTTCCTAACTAGAAATAATGAACTGATTTTTTGACTGTGAAATTGTCGTAGGTATTGCAAAGAGAGAAAATCAAAGAACGCGGTTGCTTCTTAAAATATTAGCAGTATCGGACATAATAATCTATCGTACCAGATCGGAAAGGCTACAACGGGACATGTACTCCTTTTTGGGGGGTGCATCTAATGTATATAAACAACATTTCTATACAGCGCTTCAGAAAACCCTCGCTCGATCTGATGGAGAGAAAATCAATGCAGGTAAATATTACATATTTTGCCATTAAAGGAAACTAATTGGTTTCATTGTTTTGTCCTGTCTTGTTTGCGGGCAACGGTTTATTTGTTGCTATTTTCAGTAGTTGATGACATTTGAGGGATTGTCTCCAAATTCTGGTTTGATATCGTATCAGTTTTAAATTTTTAGTTCAATAGCTCCGCTTAGAAGAACTAACAGAATGATTTTATCAATTTCTCGTAATTAATCAATTGCCGATTTTAAAGGAACATAAATTACAGTGCTATCCGTGGTAGGTGAAACCGCGCTTGACGAACCGAACGAAAAACGAGTAGGTACATGTTTTAAATGAAAGCATTCTTGACCGTTCCATTTTTTTTCGGTATCGTTTTTGTTAAGAAGTTCTTCTGTTCTGATTTATGATTCTCTGTCCCATTAGTGAACTTGATGATGCTTCCTTCCATTTCCTTAATTCATGATCTAAAACAAAATCTCGTAGTTGATAAACAGATGACAAAATTTCATTTATTTTATCAAGTGGTTAATTCTCTGATTTTGCAGTTTTAAAAGGTCATCGTTTTTCGGATTATTGGGAAAAGTATTCGGATTGAGTATTCGTAAAAACTTCAGAGTAAAAAAGAAACACTTGCATACAAATTTTGAAGCCATTTTGCGAAGCTGCATTTCTTGTGCCTGCTGTATTTTTTATTAGTACAACGGTTTATTACACGTAATCTTCAGAATCAATAGAGTAAATACTTCTAATGAAGTTTTCCTTAAACCTAATCGTTTTCATAAAACACAGGGTTAAAAAGTGGTGACCTTTCGTCATGGGACACCCTGTATATTTGTTATCAGACATTATACTCGAGCTTTCAACCAGGCGAAATAATTGTCAGATGGTTAATTCCGTTTATTGTTGTTGAAATAGTCTTTATGGTTAAGAAATAATAACTAGAAAAATATAGAAATATTTCTAAAAATATTAGAAATAATAATATTCAAGTAAACATGAGATTAGAAAACCGTCATTTAAAATCTAAAAATAGGTCGAGAGAAGGAATTTTGCATTTTAATTTTACTTACTAAATAATGCGTTTTAGAGACGGATTAAAAATCGACAGTTAGTGGTCTCGATTTTTGCGGGTCCAATGCTAGTGATTTCTTTTGATAAAAAAATGTCTATTGTTTCCACGATTTTTACCCATGGCTTCTTTCTTCGACACATCTGTTATTCCGCATGAGCCATAATCCCATAGGGTGGCTGGGTCACAAACACATGGCGTATCTCATGTTTCCTGTTCGAACATTCAGTTCTACTTCGCTTATATCGAAAGTTGACTAATTTCTGTTTTAAAAAATAGCTTTACTATTTTCCAGCATTTCTGGGGTATGTACTTTTTCAGTTTTTACAGAATGAAATAATAATACACGGTGTGCCGGCTGCTAAAAGCGACCAAATTGCCAAAATAAAACCTTTGTTTGTTTGGTTTGGGGCCAGGTAGAAAACCTTTTCACCCCCGGCTTTATCTTCAGTTAAATGTATTTCTCATTTTGGGACTTTTTAAATATTGAAACGTTCTTACTTTATATTTAATTATTTGTTTTAGGATTGGCCCCTGGTGTGATCATATTTCACGAAACACAATATACTGATACTCTTCATGTTTTGAACAATCACCCGAACGTAACAGCTGAAGACATTTTGCGACAAAACTTTGCCGATTTGGGGTCGAATTGTGAAGAGTTCAGCTTTATTAAATATATTGGTGTAAAAACACGAGATAACCAAGAGACGTCGTTCGATCGTCTCAGAGCCGAAATTCAAAAGGAATTAGAGAGTTCCAACGTGCGATCGGCCAGAAAGGCCAAATACGTATACCTAATGCTTAAAGTGAGTTGATTTTCAGCATTGGCAATTCTGAATGTTCAATAAGCTGTAATTTTTAGAGTCTGAATGATAAGTTTTTTTCTCCACTCACTGAGTCAAATCACGAGCAGTTTTTGGCTCAATTTTTCACATGCCCGGAAAAGTGCCAATCATGCAGTGCGAGTTGTGTGCTTTCTACTGGCCATAAGGAAGATGATGAGCCTCATAAGTGCAATGCGCCCTGCAAATTCCAACACCAATATCAAAACTTTGTGTATTTATGTAAGGTAGGGGAGCAAATTAGAGACTATTCACTGCTTTATTTTTCCTAATGATAAACTTGGTTTTCCTTCAGAAATGTGTTAGAAATGGGGAAAGGTCTACGGTTGAACCTAAATACACCAAAGATAATTCTTGGACATCATACCTGAATTTGATGTGGTCAGGGTATGTTATCCATTGTCCGAAATGCGGAGTAATCTACAAAAGCCGGTAAGTTTCAAGCGATGCCCAATTTTCGGGTTGGTAAGTTGATTTTGTTTCCAGAGAGCACTGGTATGGAAACAAAAATCCTGAAGACTGTGCTGTGCAGCTGGAAGTCGTCCACATGTGGCCAGGAGTAAGTTGTACATTTATGTGAGGCTTATTAGAACACCCGTTCAAAAGGTGTTTACAAAACAAACAACCTAACATCAGTTTTGCTGCTAGTTTTGTACTAACACTAAAAACTCTGACTGAAAAAAATAGATTAAAGATTTTCCCCAATTCTTTTCGCCCAATGTGTGAGTGTTTTGCTGTAAAAACTAAACAAGCTTGACACTGTTAAAGATTTGGTTATTGCTTGTACGAGTATGAACATCATGTTTTCCGTTTTAAAATCATTTAAAATCCCCGGAATGAAATGTTTCTAGAGCATTTATTCGAATTGCCATTATTTATTGGCCATTATTAATTATGTATTGGATTTTTGTAGTATGATTGGTTGATAATTGCATGTACATAGGTATCATTAAACTAGTTGTTTTCGACATAACGAACTAAGTGCCTATTTTATCTAGAAATTCCCCAGTTGTATTGCTTGCATAAAGGTATTGCATCCTTTCTGTAAACACTTTTGCTGCTTTCTAATTCATCATTAAGTCCATCAAACCCCGCGTGTAAATGTGCATGTGCAAACGTGTTCTTATGAGCCTCCCGTATTATTTATCGCCAATTTGAACAGCGATTTTCAATGTTGTATTAAAAGGGTAAACCCAACTTGCAGGATCAACCGCTCTTCGGCACTTTCCATTCGGGACAACGAGTTGTGGATGGAGTTTCTGTGATAACAGACGCTGTGGCAAGCGTGAGTTCTCCGCCCACTAAGATGCTCTTGGATTATATGAATGATAAAATTGCTCCTAGTTATTGGAAATCTAACCACGAAATTAAGGTAAAATGGTTTTATTGTTAAATTATCTATTTGAGTGAATTAGAAAAAATGTGAGAGTTGCTGCTGAAACTAGTGACTAACAGGAAATGTTTGTTTTAGGCCTGCTTCAAATGCAATGTATCGTTTGTAAGTGGGCAAAATAGAGTTGTACCATCGAAACATCATTGCCGAGGTTGCGGTGAAGGTTTCTGTGGAAGCTGTTCCTCGAAAAAATGCCCAGTGCCACATAGAGGATGGAAGGAACCAGAACGAGTGTGCGATGCATGTTTTGATGTAAGTATTCCAAGTTTAAGCTTGCAAAAGCTGGAAGCAATTTGATTTTTCATTTGGAAAACTATGTTTTCCTCTTACTCAGAATACGTCAATTTTCTCGCTGTAAGATTTTTTAAGTAGTTTATTTATGGAATACAACATGAAACCTTTTAGGAACTCGAGGGCAGAGGACAAAGCTTAATAGCGAACATATCCGAAGAGCAATTGAGTGGAGAAGTCACACCAAGATACATTGGTGAAAGACTTGTGAATGCCATATCAGCCATAAAATATGTTTACGATGTACCTAAAAACTGTATAAAGGTGAGCAATGTAAAACTGTAGTGTCGCTTTTCGAACGAATACGGCGTTTGGCAGGAGTTGGAAAGACGGATTTTCGCCCTCGTACCGAACAATATTTTTTACTCGAATGGCTTTGGACCATGTACCCACATCTTTTTTTAAAATCGAAAATAATAAATATTTTTCTGTGTTTTGTTTCAAATGAATACAGATTTTCCTTATAATTTTCCAGGAATACGTCAGGCCAAGTTACTGGACGCCAGACAGTGAGTGCATCAATTGTGTGTTGTGTAATAATCCCTTTGGCACCCAGTTACCTTTACATCATTGTCGAGATTGCGGTAAGGGCGTTTGCGACAATTGCTCAACGTCTAGAAAGCCCGTTCCCGTGAAGGGTTGGGACTCGCCGGTTAGAGTTTGCGATACTTGTCGGTAAACGATTAGTAAAGTTAAAAAGAATTAACTTTTACTGAATCGTTTACTGAAGCATAAAACATAAATAAACTCTTCAGGTGGTATTCATGTTTTTTATGTTTTAAGACCAAGAATGGCTGTATATTTGTTACGGATGATCAAAATGCCTATAAGCAATCCACTAGGATAAGACGGAATTTTTTTTTATACACAAACAAGCTCAGAATGGACAAATTAATAGTACGCTTGGTGATTTAGGGCAATTTTTTGTTTTACAACAGTTATTACATACCAACTCCAGTCATAAAAATACTGCGAGTCGTAATAGTATTATGATGTCATTTACTCAAATCTTATCAGAGTTTGCTTGTTACATTATAAACGAATCCATATCATAATTGAAACCTTTACATGTGGAACGGGGGTTGAAAGATAAAATAAGGTTTTGGATTTGAAACTGCACCTGTTAAACATTGACATTTTTTATTTTTTATTAATAGACTTTAAGTAAGGTATTAGACAGGTTCTCTCCTATGAAATTAAAAATACATTTTTTTGGAGAATTTGTATGAACTAGCACCAAATACAGATAGGACATTCCAAATGTTTGGAAGCATTTAGACAGTTTTTACTTTGATAATATGTGCGAGTGCCATTGCTTTAGGAAAATAATACAAAAAATGCATTGTGAGTAATCGATTGTTATACAATAAACCGAATTGAACAAAACTTTTTGATTATTACTTATACCGATTGTAAAAGTCAGAAATAGTGCTTTTTTATTCTCCCGTATCGTAATTGCATATCCAAAATATTCCCTTTTCTCCTAAATCCAATCTTGCGCAGCAATTTCTAAAATAAAACTAAATTATATAAACACTGTTTTTTTTTCAGAATTCAACCCAATTACAAACAACTACAAAAATTATTGAATAATATATCAATTACGATTTTTGCATTCTTGACCGGGTAAACAATTCTACCGTTTGTGTTGACTTTTATTCGTAAACCAGACGCAATATCCCGATAATACGATCAATTGCAAAAGCTATAATTGCACTTGATTCACGCCATGAATAAAAACTATATACATTATGCAAATGAAAGTACAAAATATGCTACTAAAAAAAGTTACAAATTAACCTAAGCTGAAATCAAAACTTAATGAAAAACGGTATAATATAAATATAAATAATATGAGTAAATTATATACTTAGTACAACAATATTGATTAGTGGGATTCAAAGCCTTTTTGGAGGTACTGTAATGCCTCCTCGATCTGATATGACAGATATTCTAAACGCAAAAAGTTTCTTAAAATGTGCTTCCCACAAAACGGCATTAAATTAAGTGTTAAACAATATTACGATATCTATATAGAACATAGATACGATCGCATATATATAATGTTGATAGTCTGCAATAAAACACACCTGTTTCAATATACAAGTTGTAGGTGGTTTGGAAATATTTTAAAATATATTAGAATAACTCGCTTATCATAAATGCAACCAATTATATATACTATATGTTCTTAATATATCTTACAAATATTCACTATCTTCAATATTGGCTTAGAAACATTTAAAATATACTCTTCTTTATAATTGTATGTTTTCATTAACGCGAGCTGCAATATTGAATATAATGAATTTACACTCGACTAAACTAGAAACAAATCAAGGAGTCATCATGCAATCAGGCACGTGTATTTAAGAAGAAAAAAAAATGCAACTTTGTTCCGTTAAGAAACTCAACAATGTAACTCGACTCCGTGAATTTAGTTTATCATAATTTAGAGTTTAACGAAACTTCATATTTATTTACACGCTAAGTTCTAACAGACAACTGAACAATTAATGCCTGTATAAATGTCATAAATATTAAATCAGCAATTTTTCCACAAATCACCTAACGGTAAGCTGTAAATACTTTTCCCAAGGTAGACGTGATGGTATTATCAATTCAATAACATAACTATAATGGTATTATTAACAATAAATATAGAAATTTTATTTTATTAGACAATAAAAATTAAACACTTCGATAAATTCTTCGTGTTAAAAATATTGTTTAATTTAGGCACTAAATAAAGGGACATAGGGAGGTGAATATTATTGCTATGCGACTATTAGAAAATAACTAACTAGGAGCGCTAGAGAACTATATAAGATTATTTACAATATCAAATTATTTACATCAGGGTGATCACTTTTAATAAAAAAATATTTATTTGGTAATTTATCTACAAGCTTAATAAGCTTTTTTATACCATATTTACTCGATAAACTCGGGTTTCGAGAGTATTTCCTAAATAGGTTCCTGGACAGGAACTGTTTGCAATAAAATCTATATGTTGGACTAATAAATTATCTAAAACGATTGGGTGTTGTCTGGTACTTTAGCACAGCTGGGACACAATAAAAATATTTTGCAGCATATATTCACGCCTTTTGTTGCCAAACTAAGAGGGGTTATTGAGAAAAGCACCATTTTGAAGGCATATTCTTGATTTAATTTGTAAAATAGTTAGTAAACAATCTGTAGTTGACTGCAATGTGATTTTGTGTTTAAAGTTCTAGTTATACGAGTAAATAATAAAAGTGGGTTGATTCACAAACGAAAAGATCGAATTGAACAATGTGTGTAAAATGAGTCACATAAGAAACAGAATACTACGAATGTTGATATTGGAAGGAAAATAAAACGATAACATATAATAATAATGTTATGTGGTTGCTGTAGGGGCAGTAAAAAGCAAAAAGTTGTGCTAAAATAAAACATTTCTGAAAGTAGGTTAATTTTTGAATAATTCCAAAATTAATAACGCATAAGAAATAAACTATAAGAATCGTTGTATCTATAAATTGGAACGAAAGTATAACGGTTAATAACAACCGTTATACTATGTTAAGAGTTTAAAATTGATGATCTTGTGGCAATAACGACTTCAAAAAGGCCAGGTTTTTAAGTAGAAAAAATGTAATATATTTTTTTATTTGATAAAAAATAGTTCATACACCTAATAATTAAAAACTTGAAATGAATAATCGAATATTAGGCACGTATTTTGTTTCTTTACGTAATTCATACACAAATATTTGTGTATTCATGACGAGTGAATTTATGAATTTTCCTGCTGAGAAATTATGATTCATTTTAGGTGCTTTCAGTGTTATAAACCGTGAGAATCGTTTGGCAACAAATTATTTATAAAGTTAAACGCGACTGTCATAAGCTGAAGTCAAACTAGTAAATCTTGAAACCAACTATGCAGTTGTTCCACATAAAATGATCTAAACAAAAAATTGTGGGAATTTGGATGGATTTTGCGTACTTCCAAAATTTGCGAGCACTAAAGGATGTCTTATATAGTAGTTAAATAAATAGATAAACAGTATAGGGGTGTACATTTGTCACAAAGGAAAGGTAGTTGAACCTTTAACCAAAGTACGATGTATTCAAACATTACTAACCTTTCGGTAATCACTTGCTTTGTCGCACAGTTAGAATTCGTTCATGTTGCAGAACTTCGCTTTAGGCACTTTCGGTTCAAATTTAAAATCAAAAATACCAATCAAGGTTGGCTATTGCTATCTTCTTCGTTACTCGATCCATTCGAATTGCTTTTTATTACATGGAGTACGGCTCTGGACGAACTAGCCTTTGAAACTGTTTGCGGGATAACGGTGAGGGATTTCGGTATTTTCGGTATTATTTGGATGGCGGGATTTTTCTCGAAAATTATTCCCGATATCTTTGCGGGAGCGAACTCTTTGCTCAGTCTTTCCACCTGTTTGTCGAGCTTTTCCAATATAGTCTCGCTATTGCCATTGCCACTAGTCACAGTGGACGGTGCCGTGTTGCTAATCGGAATCAAACTAATCGGTTTGGTTTCGCTCACTGTTCCTGTGGAACTTTTGCCAACCCCCAGTTCTTTCTTTGCCGTGAATGTTTTGAGCACCGAGTGCGGATTTACCAGCATCGCCTGCTGCTTCTGAGGCACCTGTTTAGCGAATTGTTGCTCCTGTAACAACCGCTTCTGCTTGGCTTCAAAGCTACGTTTAATCGCGCACATTTTCTTGTAGTCTTCGATGGTAATGTGGTAGGGCTTACCACCAGACACTACCTGTAACCAAAAATTAAATTATTGAAAAATTTCCAACGATCCGCCACAAATTACGCCTTCTTACCTGTATGAGTCCTGGTTTTTTCTCCCCCTTTTTACTCGAGTTAATGGGAATCAGATTGGGCCTCCAATTTTTCGTAATCGGAAACTTGATCTTTTGGCTGGGAATCGGTGTTTTCATTGTTGTCGGTGCCGGTGCTCTTTGATTGATGGAAATCAGACCAGGCGGTCGGCTTTTGGAGGCCGCGATATTTTGAAGCACAACATTGGTTGGATACAAGGGCGGCTGGTTCAGCTGTTGTAGCGTTATCGGCGTTCTTGAGTTAAAATTCTGAAATTATTAAATCAAATGATCGTTCTTAGAATTCGAGTTACTGTGCATTAGTGGTGTGAGATTCGGTTATTTTTATATACTCGTTACTTTGGGATCCAATACTCCTTACTTCGGATCAGTTCTATTCGTTAGTCTTACAAAAGTCTTGTATTTATACACTATATCTCATCAAGCACAACCGTACGTAGTTGAGTACATGAGTTACTAAGTTACGTACTTATGGTTTTGATATATTTTGTTACTTTATACTTTATTATATTTGGACTTCAATCAAAATCGGATTTTGCCTTTGATTGGCGCTAACCTGGTATTATTATACAGGGTGTCCCGTAAGCACATGATCAAAAGGATACTGCGATAGTGTATATGTTCATCAAAAGGAGACGATCTGACCTAAATTTCATTAACAAAAAATGTCTGGCTACTCTGGTATTGATGGTCAAAGTTCTTCAAAAAATATCGGTAGAACGGTATGATGTATTTTAGTGAAACTCGGTGTGAATGTTCTTATGTAAGACTCATATTTTGATGAAACAATCGAGTTCATCCATTTTGGACAAGTGGTGAATTCTTCAGTGTCGTTGTACAAAAACTACCAGAACTTATATGAAATGAAATGTGTTATTTACCTAGATTTTTCACTAAGGGTTGATTTGACTTGAGACCAATTCCAATAAACCTCTTTTTGCAAAAATGTTACCTTTATTATTAAGAACGGGAGTAGATAATCATGATTGATCAAGAAAATAAAAGAAAAATAATTTTTGATCATTTACCATTCTCTTGATCGTTCATACGAATTCCAAAAACGCAAATCTCACCTCGTTAAATCTTCCAATTTGGCTGATAGTGACTGGCGGCAGTCCATTGGTTTGATTCTGGTTCGTGATTCCTCCTCCACTCGTTTTCATCGACATTTTGTTGAACTGAAGCACACTGGAAGGCGGACCATGGGTAGAATTGCTAGGAATATTGTCATAGGCGCGCAATCGATTATGCACACTCTCTCTGTAATTCACTGCATGATGACTGGCTGATGGCGACAGAACCAAATCTCCATTCCTATAAAGAAGATTAATGTTAACATTTAAAAGAATCGCCATTTTTACCACTTACCTAAAGTACTTTTCCAGTAGAACGAGATGCCGCAGGAAACTGCTCATACTGCCATAAGGCTTTTGTAGTTCTTGCCATAAGATTTTGGTATCTGCATCGTATTGGATAGTTGCGACGCTTTTCTCCCAGCCTTCCGGTGTGCGAGTGGACACATTTTGGAAATCGATATCGCCCACTAAACCCAACTCTTCTTCGCCTGGAAATAGTTGTCTAACTGATAAAGCAGGATTAGAGATAAGTTTGCTGGAAGGTCCAGTTCGCCAGAGCTCGTTATTGATCGCCGTGTAGTTCGGTTTGAGCGATATAGACGGATTTTGAACTAGTTTTTGAGCAGCCAAGTCGTTACACCGACTCGTATCCTCCCCGCTCTTGTAAGCGGAAATGTTCACAGATCTGCCCATCTAAACAAAAATGTATAATGAATAGAATTCATCGATTTCGATCCAAGCCTGTAGTTTCTTACCGATTCGAAAGTAGACAGGGTGGATTCTAAACCATCGGAATTGTTAAATCCGTCTTTCTTGCTTTCACTGTCGCTCGGGCAGTCCATAGCGATAGCAGGAATAAGGGTGTTGTAATCCACCCCTCCATAGTCGTCTCCATCGTCAGGAGACTGCGCCCGAGATTGGTTGGCACTTTGTGAATTATTTGTATCGGATGAAGGCACTCGTTTTTTGGTCCTGTAACATTTTTTTTAATATACAAATGCTTGAAAATAAAAATGGGTCACCTCAAGTTCATCTCATCATCATCGTCTTTTTCATCATGGCTGCCCTTTTGGCTATTCGTTTCATTAGAAGAATTTCTCACTCTTTTTCTCTTTCTAGATTCTGACTTCTTTTTATCTGTAGATTTTTCGGTTTTGCCCGGAATTGCAATCGGCTCTAGAGGCACGTTGGCATCCGGGGGCTCTTTGCTGTTAAAATGCACCAACCTGAATAGAAAAGCGATATGAGCAATAGAAAAAAATCTCTCTGAAGATGCATACCTTTTCTTGTAATCCTTGAAAAAGCTGATACTATTTTCCATACGTTCCTCTGGATCTTTTAGTAATATCGAAGCAAAGCATTTGCACATTTTACACACGACTGGCTTATCAGACAGCGCAACAGGAATGGCTAAACGAATAAAAAATGAATTGATAATTACCACTATCAAAATAACTTTAGTTTAGAAGAGATTACCGTCATCCTTTAGAGCTTGGTTTAGCTCCCGAACTTCTGGACCTAAATAGTGGATATGATTCCGAGCCAAACGGCGCTTACACATGGCACAAATCATCAAATGTTCCAGCGCCGTAAAATGCTCATCACAAATGGGGATCGAATGAAGTCCAGGATTGTCCAAATCTAGATTTATCTGAAAGGCGATGAAGTCGATTTAAAAACGCCTGCAGCTGACACTATGATAGACTTACCACTTGGCAAATACTCGTTCGCATTTTGATAATCCATTTCCTTCGTAGGATGTTGGTAGAAACGTTATTACAGCCCAATACATAACAATGGTTTTGTCTTGGTCCCGGCGCCACCAAAGCATTTCTCTTTTGAGATTTGTTCATATACGAGGGGGAATTTGATTTCCGATCTACATGTCGATAACAGGCGTCGCAAAGACATGAGTCCCAAGTTAAATGAGTTTCAGCTGAAGTGAAAAATGTTGTGTCAAAGTTCTTTTTATCAGCGTTAAACAGTAAATCTGTTTTAACTGCAATTTTTCGGAACTTACTGGCTAAGATCTTATTTTGTCTTTCCACGCTCTTCATTTGTGCGATATGACACGGCGTATCAAATAAGCCGAATTTTCCGAAACAGTACGAACATTCGTCCTTGCACAGTCTTCCTGGATGGATGCTAAATGAACTGGCTTTTTCCGGGACAATAAGTGACTTTTCGGGTTGGTTTTTGTCCGGTGTTGAATTCGCCTGTTCGCTATCGGATGTGTGTTCGCTACTGCCGTCTAAAGTGTGATAAAATAAAGATTTATTAAATAATGGCATAACCGGTAATATTGACTTTGATTCAGGAAATTTTTGAGATCGTCCAAAGTAAGGTTTTGTATATTCCTAAATGGAAATTATTAAACTGAACTAACAAAAATGTATATTCACTTGCATAACGTTGATACTTTTTCAATTAAAATTTTGGTTTCTAATGTTATAAACAGTTTAAAATTTATTATTCTAAAATGGCTGAACGATAAGTAGTCAACTTTTTCATATGTTGAGTTGTAGAACTGAATGCTTCAAATAAGGCTGTAGTAGTTTTCACACAAGTTACAGAGCATTTTCAGTGGTTACATTTTTTTCGTAAAATAGCGCAAAAAAATTCCCATTAGCTAGAGAAGAAATAACAAGCTTAATGCTTCAAAACTGCACGACTCACAAGATGATCAATAAACCCAAAACCAATAAAATGCCTATTGAAAGCCAAGTATTATGTGTTATGCAAAAGCTAAATGCAGATAGAAGAATCATGTTTAAAAGTATTTTTGTAGAATAAATTAGGACAATTAGTGTGAATGGAACAACTGACCGATTTTCAATGTGATTAATAAAAAATAATAATTAAAAAATGGAATAATTATGTACTTAAGACGTTCTAAAAAAACATGTACGGTGTAAAAAATTAAAAGTTTAAACTGAAAATATTCCATAGACTAGTTTAAAAAAGCTGAACCCAAAACCATATAATTACCCATGTTAGATCGATTAGGATAATGTGATTTTCGGTGCGCACCAGTTGTATCGGAGGAATCTTTGTTATATTTCGAGCAGCTAGGACCAGCCTAAAGTAAAAAATTGTATTAGTAAACAGCCAGTTTTTTTAAACAGCAAACTCTTACTTCTTTCAAAACTTTGTATGCGTCGTCCCCGTCTTCAGGAGCAGCATCACTCTTGGTTTTATTCTTCTGCACTGTCATCTTAAACGAACTCTTTCCTTTCCTTTTATTAATTTTTATCACAGTCTTTAAAGTTCCAGTGTAACCGTCGCTCTTTGCAGTGGAAGCTTTTCCTTTTTTCCGCCCACTAGAAGGGCCCGGGCCCGCCTCGATCACAACAGCATGAGCATGTAAACTCTGCAGGCCAAGCGCCTAAGAAACGCGAGTTGTAATCAAAGTCGATTAGAAATTACCAGGCAAACTTACATTTAATATGCTCGTCTTTTGCGCCAACTCTTCAGGTGATTCTTGAACAACATTTTCTACCGCTTTGCTATTATCTACAGTTTCATCACTCTTTTCAATAGTCTCACTAGGTTTATCACATTCGTTTTCAGTCATGTGTACATCAGTCTCTACACTCTTCTCAGATTGCTTTACTTCCAATTGACCTTCATTTACAGGAACTTCACTGGCTTCAACACCGGTTGCTTGTTCAGCAACTTGTGATGGTTCAGAAATTTCAATGTCTATAGACTCATTTTCGATTTCCACTGATTTTTCAATCGTTTTAGTTTCATCAACTTGAGATTCCTCATTTTTGGCCCCGGGTTGGTCTACTTCCTCACTTTCTGCTTAAATATTTTCAGAAATGTAACAAACCCATTCACGCAATGAATAACGCGTTTAGTTCAGAATATGCTTAGTAACTTACCATGCTCTACATACTCAGTTTCTTTAATTGCTGCTTCGGCCCCACTTGTATTTTGCGGCATTGCCGAGTGTCCTTCCTCAATGTTTTGACTAATGTCTTCCATACTAACATCCAGATCACCGGAGTCATCAGTTAAATGTTCAATAGAGAATAAGACCACATTATCCTTTTCAGTCACGGCAATTCCGATTTTTTTATCGTCAATCAGGGGCGTTTTTGCGTCGATTTTAGAAGCAGATTTAACTACTGGCGGTTCGAGCAATGGCACGCTCGACTCGAGCAGTGGAGGTTCGAGGTGTTTTGCATTTTGTTGCGGTTCTAGATCGGCCACAGCCATGTTATCGATTACAGGAATCACACCCTCTTTATCCACATCTAAAAATTATTTTCAACGGTTGCAAATTATTAATATCAAGTTTTCCTCATTGGCAGATTTGAACAATACAAATTTGAGTGATAACACGTAAACCCACAGAAATAATTAATAGAAACCTCCGCATTTGCTCAAAAATAGATTAAATGATGAAAATCAAGAGCAAAAGATCCGTTATTGAGATGCGGTTGATCAAAACAATTAGTTGATATAAAAATGTTGCTTACTTTGAGGTGATATTTCTCTAACCAAAATCGGCGCTTGTTCAGATAAAACTATTTTTGGTGTAGAATGTTTGGGAAAACTAAGTAAACTTGTAGAATCATTTACAATATTTGCACTAAAAACATCTTCAATCGTGTCGTCTTTAGTTGCTTTGTTCCCTTTAATAGAAAAAAAAACATTAATTTCTGATATGAAGTTTTAGTAAATCCGTTAGGTGGTACCTGTATTGTTGTGTTTAACTCCGGTATCGCTTAGTTCTGGAGCCGTTTCATTTAACAATCTAATCAGTGCTTCTTCTTCAGATAGTCCTTCTGAGGGACCGCTTTGTGGCAAATTCGTGGCTGTTGCAGTTGGCGATAAATCATTTGTCGAAATAGCGCAAAGCTTCATCTGAAATTTTAGAAAATTTTTCCTATAGGTATTTTACCAATTAAGAAAAGTTTCAATTCAAGCGGTTAAAAGGTTCAAATAATTTTATATTGGAAAATGCTCTTACTTTTAAAAGATTAAATTTGGGCCTTGCCCTTTAAATCATAGTACAATTACCTCAACATTCGGTGCCGATGAGCTTGCTCTTATATGCAATTTCGAATCCTCGTCCTTAGCTAAACCAGATTCAAGTTCGATATCACTAAAGGCATGCTTCATTATATCCAATAAAATTCCTTTATCTGGAACTTTGGTGCTTGATGTTTCTTCTAAGGGCGCATTAGAGTCGATATACTCTAACTTAGTGTGTTCGCCGATTTCAACTGAGTCATTATCACAAACGTTGGAATTGGTGTCAAATAACGGTCTTTCTACTTCAGAACCTGCAGCAGCTTTGATCGGATCTGAAGCTACTGAAGACTTAACATCGAAGCTTGAAGACTCATCCATTGAAAGGCCATCAACATCCTTATTGGCCTGAAAGGACGCATTCAATGAAACGCTGTGAAAAAAGCAACATTGTTTAGCTGTACCAATTTTAGGACGTCCCCATCTTTTTCGCTTCCATGCAGTGAAGCTAAGTCGGAGTAACTGCTGTCTGATTCATATCCAGACATTTTGGATGGAACCTCACAACCACTAAAATCAGATTGAAGTCGGCGCCGTCTCGTTGGATTTTCCAGTCCTTCGAGCAACGTAAATGTCTTCAGCTGTCTGTGCTTGCCATTACGAAGCAATCGGGTTGACGAGTCCGATCTGGTTGAGTACGGACTCGGTTTCTTTAAGCCCATCTTTAACACTCTTCTTGATGTTCGCGGACTTAAACTTCTTAATGAAGAAAGTTAGGATTTTATACTTTTTCACTCACTCCAGCAGTTAACAATTAAAGAATTATTGGTTTGTGACCAAATTATAGAATTTAAAACGAAAATTCAGGGCTATAAAATTAACGAACAAAATACTTTGTTGTGTTCCGCGTTTTAATATCAAGTGAGTATGAAAATATAACGAAGTAATTGAGAAAAAATAAGTACAGGTAATAAAAGGAATAATTAGCAAGATAAGACCAAACACATGCGGAGAATTCCTTCAAGAATAATTTTGTAACTACACCGGTTTGTTTTATTCTTACCTGGGCATTTGACTGAAGAGAGATAACTGAGGTATCATTGGTCCATCAGCACCCGAATCCACCGGAGTGACCGGAAACTTTTCGACACTATGCCGTCGCTTTTCTCTAGGAAAATCAGTCTTATATTTAGCCACATTCAGATCTAAACTTTCGATTAATTTCACTTCAGCTGGGTTCAATTTTCTCACTGAGTTTTCGATATTTTCCTTCTTAATCAAGTCCTCTTTCATCGCTTCCAAGCGTTGCTTTTTGGTCATTCTTTTCCCTTTCGGAGTGACGAGTTTGCTCAATTCCAAAGCAGATTGATTGGGGTCCGTTTTGATTTGCGCGGTATCTATCAGGAAGGTGAGATCGTTCATCACTTCGTCTATAGAACCGGGTTCTACTTTCGGTTTTCTGTAATTTAAGGAAAAAATACATGATTCATATATTTCATTAACATAAGTACAAATTAAAAAATATATCATTTAATTATAAATTCAACATTGGCGCGACAGCAGAAAACCGTCTTGTAAGAAAATAAGCTTCTGCATACTACAGATACCGCAACAGCGTATATAGCGAAGGCAAGAGCTTTCTCTAAAGAGACTATGGTATCAAAAGATTTGAGAAAACGGGCTGTAAAAGTGCTAGTTTTAGAACATCCAGCAACTCACCTTTGTCTAGGTTTCCTGACTTTAGGAGTAATGACTTCTAAGAGAGCAGGATCCCCAGAAAACTCACTAGTGCCTACAGTGTCCTCCAACGGCTCCGACTTGATCGCCATCACATCAATCAATGTGGGTAGTTTATAAGGTTTTCTTCCCCGTTTTTTCGGGGTCTTTTTCACTTCCATGTTGTTGTCCTGCGGAAAAATCGGCTCTAGAACGGGAGGCGGATCCTCTCCGGGTTCCACTTTGATCTTCGGCACTCTGGGCTTTCGACCGCGTTTCACTCCTTCTTTGAGGTCGTTTTTCAGCAGGATTTTTTTCCCTTCCAGATCTGAAAAGACAAAATATCAGTTAGAAAAAGTTTGGCCGGTCTTTTTCGTTACCTCCTAACAAAAAAAATCATTTTTGAGCTAGATTTGAGACTCAAGTTGATAAATTGAAACGCAAAACAAAGATGTCAACCAGCCCAAATACATTTGAATTTTACATAATTAACAACTAAAATTTAGGAAAACGCGCGTTTCAAAACTGTAAATAAAGATAAAGATTTAAATAATTAGTTATACTCTCTGTACTATGAATCTATATATTTTTTATCAAATTATTTGTTCCGAAATTATCTATTATGTGGTTTACTTGTTTTTATACAATACATTCTTTATTAATTAAACTGTTGATTAAATCATTTTTAAAAATCACCCAAATACATTTTAAACATTATCACGGAAACGATCTAATAGTTGGTTTCTTCAAGAAGCGCTTATCAATTTTTTCGAACCGTGTTTAGTTTTTTTCCAGACACTTTTGGGGTTCGATCAAGTGATTCGTAATTTTAGTTAAGTAGTTTCTCAAATGCAAGTTCAATAGAATGTTCTTTGGAATGTGCACCCGAGCTTTTACAAGAAACGATATCGAACATTCTTCATAATCTATAAAGCGGAAATGCACATTTTTACGATATTCCTGTTTCAAGTAAAGATACTGCTTAAGAAACATTTGGAAAATGTATCGATAAAATTCAGGAATCTGGTTTAACATTAAACCCGCAAAAATCAACTGGCTGTGCAATAAATTAGCTTTACTTTACCGATTAGATGATTACTCAAGTTCAACAAGCTGGTTAAAAATCCAGTTTCATTGCCTTTAATTGAAGAGCAAAAATAATTGATAAACTGAAGGTAAATAACGAAAAAGAGCGTATATAAAGCATGTTCCATAGATGGAGACGAACGAGGAAATTTTCTAGTGAACTCATGCAAGTATGTGAAATGTATCCATTTGCTTGCACATTTTATTCCTACTTGCAATAAAATAAAAGCAAATATGACTTTGATTTGTTTTTATCTGGTTTCACTTCTGTGGTGACTAAATCATGTAAGATAATAACAAGTGCATACAAATAAGAAAGAGATAGTAAAAAAATTAAATCAATAAATGAAAAAAAACCCACGAAGAAACAATTTTTGTTTCAAAAACTAAAGTTTGTCATTTCTTGACTCGAAAAATTTTACGTTTTTATTTTAAATGTTTGAATTTTTATTAATTATTTTGTGTATTGTGTCTGCAGATGAACGAATGGCTTAAGTTGTTACTTTTGCTGCATAAAAGCCTACACTACTTGAAAGGTCATTTTTCATAGTCTTCAAGACTTTTTCCATGTTGAATTTAAGTTCCAAAAAGTATTGTTTTACAGGGAATAATTGATTCCTTAGTGAAAGCGCACACATTTGCTAAAAACCATCTAATTAAATTTTCTTATGAAGCATTTAAAAATCGCCGATTTAAAAACATAAAGAAACATATGATAAAAGAAATACCGAAAGGACAAACCACTCTTACTCAATAAAAAATCACTAACCTTTTCCATTTTCCATTAAAACTCTTTCAATGTTTTTCGGATTGATTTTCAGATCCTTCCTCACATTCTTCGCCTTCATCTGAACGGTTTTCTTCACTGCTGTGATCGATTTCACGGAGTTCTTCATCGGCCCCCGGCCTCTCTTCTTAATTTCGCCGCTCTCGCTCTGAAGCTTAGCGCCAGCTTTTTGAGTTGCACTGCTGCTGGCAGCCTCATTTTTGTTGCTCTGAGGAGTAACTATCTCTTTCGTAGCTGAAATCTGTTTCTTGACCTTGGTCGCCATGTCATTTGGATGGTGGCAAAATTGCGCTCATGAAAAAACTGTAACGAAAAAAAGGAATAATTAAACTGTGTGTAGAGATGCTTAACAATATAATAGTAAGTTTTCCTACATAAAATAGAATTCAACTGTAAGTCAGAAGTGGAACTACTGAACTTTGAAGTTGATTCAAGCTCTAACATATTTAGATAGTAATTTTTGGAAAATCTGAGCAGACATAAATGAAAAGTTGTGTTAAATTTTAAAAGACAAAATGGCATTTTTCAGAATGCGCCACATTAAAAAATAGTCAGTGTATTGTAAACTGTGTATATTGTGTATTGTCAGAGTAGAAATGAGCAGTAAATAAATGCAACTTCCACATATGTGCATGATAAATATGTTTGAAAATGGTTCAAGAAACCGAATTCTTATTTAGAATTACTGAATCTTAAGGTCCCTTGAAGAATGATACAATTTAATTTTAAAAAAAATTAAAGAAATTATTTGGGACATTCATAGACAAATTCCGGAAAAGAAACAACTGAATAATTACAGCCTCATGTAGAAATTTAAAAAAGTTACAAAGAAAACACTGTTTTGATGTAATTGATGTCGTTTAAGATACTCAGATACACGAACGAAATCAACAACCAACGTTAGTTAATTAAAAATTTAATCTCCTCCTCAATCCTTGACCTAAAAAGCAAAAATATATTTTCCCTCTTTTAATGCAGACTTACGCAAAACTTCTGAATGAAAACAGTTTCGTATAAATTCCTTTTTTTTCCTATTTCCCTTTTTCGATGAAATTTCTTTATAATCCATTATTGTAGGCTTCTATACAGCTTATTCGTTAGTTAACACGTCGCTGTTCTGCAGTACACGAGCCATTTTCAACGATTTCAGCCATTCTAAACTTTCTAAAATCGGTAATAGTAACGGTATTTAGACATCTTAACCCGATTTGACTTCAGCGACAATTTCACCTGGCAAATGAATAGACTGGCCTAAATATATGTCTTTAATTATACATATAATAATGAGAACAAGATTTAGGGAAATCTTATTATTTAAGGCGTAATTTAGAGGCCGGAATGTTGTATTGCCTATTGTTGATAAAGCGACCGTAAATCATATTCAATAAAAATAATTTAAATTATATTAAAAATTACAAGTAGAATTTTCTTCAGTTAAGCAGTTAGACTTTTAGCTCACCGATATTACCACAAAAACACTGAAATATCGAATTAACTCAAACTCAACTCCAATAAAATGTTTAACAACTTAAAAGCAAATTAGATAGAAAATTGCTTCTAATTATTAAGCTATTTAAAAATAAACTTTAGATCGTTTTATTTGGTGGTTTTCTCATAAAAGAAACGTTATTTTTAAGGAAATGTATGAAAATTGCATCGTTTTTATTGTTTTTCCACCTACATTGACTGATTCACTTTTAGCCGAAATTCAAAAAATGAAAAGCTTTCACTATTGCTACATTTAATTTTGTTCATTATATTACTTGCGTCGAAAAATCACAAAATTAAAAACAAACTGTGCAAGATAAGTAAGTTCGGTTTATTTTAATGTTCCATAACAGTTTCCATAGAGAGATTCTTCGACTAAACAATCACATGTTCAAAATGCGTTATTTTCGCGATATGTACAATTTTTTTGTTACAATGCCTTTCAATCTTCAGACCATGTCGTAACTGAACTATTGGAAGGAAAAAAAAATTCAAAGTACGCATTTTCAATTTTAAGGCCAAAAATTGTTGAAGCTGAAAAGCAAGTGAAATATGACCGATTTTTTAACATTAAAGGTAATTTTTCCAGCAAAAAGCAGACGAATCAAATATAGTGGTTTTGACCGAGTTGTGAGAAAACTTTGCAAATTATATAAACTAAATTGTTTTTAGCTAATATAATATTTTTCGCATATTATGCTTAAACATTTTGTCGATTGTGTAGTGAAATTGCAATATCGATAGTCCTACTTGATCCATGTAGTTTTTTTTTTAATATAAGTCTATGTTTAACAGTAAGAGCACTTTCTCAACCTTTTGGCCAAATTGTGCTTTCGCTATTTCTAAACTTTAAAATTGTTTCTGTTGGTTCCATTGCAGTAAAACACCGGCCTGTTCGATCAAAGAAAATTCGCCATATTTTTGGACAACCATGGAGTATTGTTTGTTTTGTATTGTTAGTTCTATTTTTTTGTGTCTATCCTTATGTCATTCGCTTTGTCCATAAAACGTACGAATATCAAATTTTCGGTGGCAATTAATCGTATTTTCAGTTTGAAACCAGCGATGAAAATGTTCAAGTTCAAAACATTCGTCTTTCGCGCAAGATCAATTTTTTCTGTTCATAAATATCGGACGAATTTGCAAATAATTCTTTTCCACCAATTGTTATGAGCAGTTTTACAAAAAATGTTATGAGAAAACTTCCGACTTTTCAATCGAAATAATTGTCTTAATTGGGAGATACAAGCACCTAGAAATTACATTGTTTGACTGAGCTTAGCGTATTATATTAGATTTGTGCATTTCAACACAAATAGTAGATATTCGTTCAATCATGAAAAACTTTTTCCTTACGGTTTGATCAAATAATTTAAAGAAAAAATGTATTTTAAAATTACATGACAAAATTATTTTGCAAGATTTATACTTTAATTTAAAAAATAAATTGTTAAATCTTGGGAAAAACGCAAAACTGGAAAATATAGTGGTATTTTTCCCGTCATTTACCCGCCTTAAATATTCAATAAAAAATCAAATTTTCATTATTCAAGCTATAAAACTTTATAATATTTATTAAGAGCAAATTAGCAATTATAGGCGAATTTGCTTCTAGCTGGATTGGAATTTGAAATGGACAAGATAATTGACAAACCATTAAACATATTAACAAATTAAATCACTGTGTACAAATTGACATTAATTAGCGTTTGCAAATGCATACATTTATTAAAAAATTAGCTGAGCTGATGTTTGGACACCCGGAAATCTCAAAAAAAGAAGACTGTTGTAACAATATTTATCCAGTAACAATAATTAATATTTAAATAAGATTTTATTGACATAATTCGTTAATATTCCAACACACTAATTTATTATTAAAAGTTAATCAATCAAGGCACATGGATTTAATATAGAACATGCATCGTCCGCCAAATTGAAAAGCTGCAATTCCTGTTTTTTATATATTTTCGAACGTTGGAGATAATTAATAAAAAATTCTGTAGTTGGAAAACTTCTGAGGTTGCGCCTACGTAACTTTTTTAAGTATAACAATGCTCTCAATATGCTAATACCATGTAAATTAAAATGTGATTCTTCAAATGAAGAGTTCGTAATAAGAGTAAACTAAGAGGGAGAACATTAAAGACACACTAAATGCAACAAAAAGTTTAAATAATAGGAAAGAAAAATCTGAAGATAACTTGCTATTAATCTCCACTTTAAATCGAATGTTTGTTCTTGTTTAAAGCTGAAATATATACGGTGAATGGTTTTCTACATACACGACGGATTGAAGCTAGTTTTTTTTTAAATGGTCATGTTTATACCCGCTTCTTTAAAGCAACTGAGCTTGCAACATGATGATTATCCAGTTGTAAAAGTTGAGTGCATGAGCACCTTACCCACCAAATCCCACAAATCTATCTTCAATCGTTTAAAAAAATATTAAAGTTAACTGCTTTTCTCGTCAGTAAAATAGGGAAAACTCTAGTCTAGAAGAAACGAAACGTATAACTCTGGCTTCAGAATGACGCGTTCTCGACCCGGTGAAAGAATATGTTGAAGCCTTTTTACCTGCTAATTGTTCCGAAAATCGGTTACCCTGAAGAGATAACAATGAGCCTACAGAAGGCTCTCGAAATAGCTTTACTGTATGGGTTTTCGATAAATGTATCTTTGGATGCATCCAGCTTTCAGCAGAATAAGTATTCTGCAGTTTTTCAAGTTCTTTCAATCGGCACTGAAATGTACATAAACATATGATGGTAGATGATTGCCTGCTACGTCTTGTAACACAAAAGGGGTTCTATAATCGTAAAGTTCAGGCGGTTGTTTTTCTTTTTTCTCTGTAACTTTATGTGTTTTTCTTATATTTTTGCCCTCGTTATTAATTTTAGCTCAATTAGTTTGTATTGCTTCGTTTTCTCTCACTATCTGAGCAAAGGTATATTAAGAACTTGTTAAGTTTTTGTTGCGGTTTTATTTAAAACTTAGTTTTGTGAGTGTCTCAGTTTTTGGCCTAGAATTTTTTCTGGGTATTTTTTGTACTTCTTGTTTTGGATAAGTTCTGTTCAGGTTTGTTTTAATTGTTGGAGAGTTGGTGTTAATTCAGTGATTTGGTAAGAGTGGCTGGTTTTTCATTGCATTTTGTTTTTTGGTCTTCATTTATAAAACCATACCATTCTTTCGCCTGTTAGCGGATAAAATAAAAAAGCCACGACTTTTGTGATTGTTTTGTCGTGCATAATCAGTGCAGTGTCGTCAACGCATAGTTTGCTCTTGCTTATTTACTCCATTTTATATTTCTTGGATGTATATTAAGTAAAAAACGAATTTTCAAGCAAACTGTCTATTCCTCAAACAGAATTATTCAAACATCCTGTTTTCGAACAATTATTTGTCTTGATAATTTGAAGACAATCGTTATTTTTTAATTACGATTATGTGCGAAATTTCAGAGATTCTCATAACGAATAGAAATACATTTTCTCCAAAATTATAATATATACAATTTCCAGCAAAAACTTCTTACTAACTTTTTCACTTATTCAGAATTAATTTTTTAATACTGAGTAAATGTTTTGATTCTACATAGAAATTGACGGCGAATGTGCAACTGAACGATAGCAAATAATAGTTGCAAGTAAATGTAATATTTGTGTTTAAATATGTATTGTTCATGTATTAACATTGTTCAAAAATTATAAAATAGCTAGAAATATTTCTACTTATTGAAACGAATGTAATAAATTGGGACTGAGGTGAACTTTTCAAAAAGGGTTTTACAGCTGTAGAATCAAAGTCAATAAGCGCTAATTTTTTTTCTGTGTAAATGTAATTTATAAGTTTTGTATTTGATTTTCAATGCCTTTATTTTATTTATTCGTTCAGCGTTTCGATTCAACACATTTTATGTTCTCTATAAGATCAGGAATTTTTAAAAATTAATTTTCGTCTATATTTTTATTTGCATAGTTTACACATGGATTAGTATCTTTTCATAATAGAAAATGTTTGCTGTTTTAGTTTCAAATGCATTCAAATCAACGCGTGATTAGTCATGAAATAAGCAGACAATAGTTTTCATTTGAACCCAAACAACCTTAAGATTTTTGACACGGCAAGTATTGTTTATTGTATGAATTTAGTACTTTTGCTCTTTTTCAGTTTTGTGCTTTTTCATACGTTATTAGAACTTTCAACAAGCAGCACGTCCGCTTTTTACACGCTCTTTGTGTGTTAACGAAAATGCAGCCAAACTAATTAAAACATTTATAATTATTATTACACTAGAACGTTATTAGAAACACAAGCTTTATGAATAAACGTCCCTTTGGCAATCCCCCTAAACTATTCAGTTCCTTCCACATTTAGCAAAATAATTTAGCTTCTATTGGATTATCGCTGCTACAATAAGCATCGAAAGCGAGATTAACTTGACGCCATCATTTAAAATAAAATTACACCGATTTTGCTGCGAAATTTCCACACAAATGACAAGTGGAACGGATTTCCAAACAAATGCTTTTAATGCCACATTTGAACATTTTCAAGGCATGAAAACCAAAATAGAACAGCCTGAGATTCTGCCCTGCCAACAAATAAAATTTATTAATTTAAACACATACCCGTGAAGTCGATTTATATTCGGGAAATATTGGAAAGCATATTTATGGAAGGTTTTAATTAAACTATAAAGCATCCCTGTTCTAGTCGTCTGTAGATATCTTTGCCAGTTTATACGCAAACTCTGCATAAACGTTATCGAACAGCGCCCACTCAAGAGGATATAATATACTAAAAATACGAATTATATTATTGGAATGACTTAACTTGACGACAATGAAAGGCGATTTAACACCATTTTATAAATAAAAAAATGCGAAATCGGTTTCAAATGCCACTGAACTTCTGGTTAAGAGCACTGATATTGGTACATTTTATTAGTTGTGATTCTGCTAAGTAACATGTAAAACATTATGCATATAGTTAGTAAGTAATGTTTATGGGACACCGTTAAAATACTATGGAGTGTATAAGTAAATACATTGCATATATTCTGCACTTACGCCTAAAATCCCACAGATTCTAATAAGAACCTTCCAGAGAACAATGGAAATCTGAAGTCAATGTAGGGAACTACAGAACAGAGGTTTCTCTTATCTGCCAGAATTTTCAAATTCACGATTTATTTAAAATGTATAAAAAGCGAAAAGATTTGAAAAAAACATCGAATAAAACATTCAATTTTTTAAAATGAATTGCTATATCCATTGACTTACATTTTTTTAAAATTATAATTGAAATGGATGAAAATTGAGTTGAAAATGGGGCATTATGTAAGTATGGCGTGAGAGCCAATTAACAGACTTAGATGTGATATAAGATTAGGTGTTTAACGTTAATTAAGAATTTAATTAAAATCTGATAGGTCTCTTTAGCTAGAAAGACAGCCAAATAAATTGACCAGTTATTTTGCAGTTTTAACATAATAGATCAGCAAAATAGGCTGATTGCGCATAGGAAAAGTTAATAACTAATAATCCGCAAGATGACTCAGGGCCTACTATTCTAGCCCGACTCAATTAGTAATTTTCCCCATTTAAATATACTTTCAAATTAATTGGCATAATTTTTGTGAAAAGCACAATTCATTCAATAGCAACCAAATAAAGTTAAAATATTATCATTTGGCACTCTTACCAGTCCATCTATATCGAGTTCCCACAGCGGTGCGGATCTATCTTTATCACAAAAATTAAATTTTACTAGTAAAATTAAAATATTTGTGTTTGAGCTGATAAGATAGTAGATAGGACAAAGTGGAATAGACGTGCTAAAGGATATTTAATTGCTGCATGAGCAAAACTAACCAAAAGCGATTTTAGTTGCAGATTTTCCATTGGAAACTGTATAGAATATTGAATAAATTGTATGACCAACCATCTAGTAACATTTGTTTAATTTGTCGCGCTATCTTGCGCAATAGAGCTCAACGATGAAATAAAATTTGTTGTTCATTCATTCAGTTTCTGTTTGGAAATATCGTGTGTGCATCCATAATTGACGATGTGCAAGCAATTTTTTGAACGTTGAATTTAAATTTGTTGCTGATTGCAATTTTTCCTTAGGAAAGAAAAGAGGGTTCTGATTAGTAATGCTTATAAATGCCCCTTTCATAGACTAAGGCAGCAAATTATATCTACAAAGCAGTTTGATAATGTTTCACTCAATTCAAGCCATTTCAGAATAGATAATTTATGTCGCAACTCTGAGATAGTGCTAATTATTCATTGGCAAAGTGAATTGAGTTTTGCGAAGTGCGAAATCTTAGGAGAGTAACCTTAGTTTAAATGCAATTCAATGCAAAACAGCGTATATCGATTTCACTGAATGAGACACATAGATTTTCAATTTTAGTTCAAAAGGAAACATTCTGAGGTCTCAAATGTTGAATTTCTAATTGCTCTCAGGCAATAAACAAGATATCAAAAATGAAGGCATGTTTTTAACATTGCATTATTTATCAAGTTCCAGCCATTTTGCCATTTATTAAATTGCCGAATCCTCGATTGCACAAATGCAAATCACATCAGAGAATTTAAGAAAAGCAAAACTGCTTTTTGTGGAAAGAAACTTGGGAAACCACCTACCAGTAAATATCCAGACCATTACAACATTTCCAACACATAAACACACAATAAAAATGTAAACTCCTTTATTTTACTGCAGACATTAAATGGAATGGAACCAATTACTGTGCTCTATTTTAAATGATAAATGGCGTTTATCAGATTTACGTATATTCAATTAGCTTTTTACTCGCGATGTACTTTAGTGAGTCAGAAGGAAAACATTTTGCAAAAACCTTTAATAACGTTTTTCCAATTAATGGTACACCGATTGTGTAATTATGGAGGTTCGTTGAACTGTGCATAAAAGTTTCGAAACACAAATCCAAGAATATTAGATCATCGGAAACCTGTAATAATTGAACACAAAATGACTTGATTTGTGCAGAGGTTCATTATTTAATTATAGCGCTATTTCAGTGGATATTATTAAAGCAGGCCAATTATATTTGAAATGGCAAAGAAACATGCACCGCAGGATGAATCATGAATCAAGGGAATATTTCTGTGGAACAGATTAAAGTAATTATTCCTACGCAATTATACCGAATTTTAAAAAATGTAACTCCATACTTGACCTGATTTTGAGTAATAAATTAAGACAGAACAATTATACATTTTTGAGAAATACATAAATTAACTTTCCAAGCAATTGTGTGAAGAAATCAACAGTAAACTTTATGTGTGTAGTTAATAGGACGTTCCCCTCTGCCAGTAACACATCCCTGTATAAAGGGGGTGATATTTTTAACTTTTAAACTCAAGGGGTGTCCCGAAATGTCGCAATATGAATAACGTTTGAATGTTGGTTCTAAAAATGAATTTAATTATTTCAAGATCAGTGTCAATAAATTTTACTTTCTTCCAGTTTTAGTTTAAGCTCACTTCAATGAACTTATATTATATCAATTTCATTTCAACTTGCTTTAATTTTCAATATCCATTTCCAACATATATAAAGTGATTCAACAGGGCATGAAAATATGCTAAGGACACGTGTAGTGTAGGAAGTTAAAAAGTTCAAGATTTAAACTAGATTTTTATTCATTTCAATATAATTTTGTGATTTTTTAAAAACTAACAAAGAAAGATATCACAAAACTAAGCGAATAATTATAAACAAATACCATTAATTCTGTTGCGCTTATATTAACTATTCGCTCTGATAAACGATGCAGCATTGAGAATGCTGTCTGGGAGTCTCAGAAAATGCATCCTTTGTGTCCTTGTCCACAAAAACCAAGGGGAGTGAAATCCGGTGGTTTCGGTGGCCAAGATGCCTCTTCTGCCAATCCCGCCAATCAGGTGCATTCAGAAATTTCGAACATTATTTGAAAAATCCAGAGAAACTTTTCCAATAATTCCTCTAACAGATCTTTTAGAATACCGCAGCATACGTGAATATTAAAATCGTTGAAAATGTTGTTCTTGAATAACATGAATAGTTTAAAACATTTAGAATAGTTTTTTCGCATTCCAAACCCAGATCTCGTTCTCTCGAAAGAGTTTAAACGTTTGACTGTTAAGAACTGTGATGTGAAAATATTACATTTTTTCTATCGACTAAATTAATTACTTTGTTCTTTTTATTTGATATTATTCGTAGTATTATGATATAACAATATAGATACTTTTTTATAGCAAAAAAAAATTATTCACTGTTAAATGTTAAATATCTAAGGAATTTTTGCAATCCACATTTTTTCCTGTTTATTTATCCCATACTAAAGAGAATTAGACCTAATTAAATTAATAGCAACGGTGTGAAAACCCTTTGGGGTAATACAAAACGTCGAATTGGCGTTTTCCAAAGAAAATGATATTATATTGTTAAAAAAATTGCAAAATTTCCTTAAAATGTATTCCTCTAAAAAGTATGCAAATGTTACGGCAGTTAATGTTGCTTTTGCATAAACAGTCGCGGTTTTTTACGAGTTAAATTGCAGTTTGTGAACAGTTTTGTTTAACTGTTTATTTTATTTGATTTAACTATCATTCTTAACTATATGAATAATGGCCATTATTACTTGTAATCATAAATTAATATCAGATCTGATTATATAGCAAGAATATAATATTTACTGTATATATTACGTACTGACTCTATGAGAGTACTGAGATTTTAAAAATCTACATTTTGGGTTTTCCTACTTTGGCTTCCCAAAGTGGGCGAAGCAAGTAAATAAATAATATTTTAAATTGCTCATTTAAATATCATTGAACTGGCAGACAGTCAGATTTCTATAAAAAATACGATTTTAAATCTACTCTGGAATTTTCTGCATAAAATAATGAATTCTTTTTAACCAGATAAAAACCGAAAAGTACAAAAACTTTCGACAAAAGCGAATAAACGTTATGAAGTTAATATTGTATACGAGTATAAGTTGTTTATTATTGACCTAAAAACCATATGTTCTCATAGAACAATAAGAGAAAAAATGGGATCCTCATGCCAGGACTATAAAATATGCTTTTCAATTTTTTTTTAAACCAAACAAAATCTAGTTTTGAAGATATTTTTATACGGAATTGCACGACTGCTATAACGACAGGTTTAATAGAAAAAAAAATATGTATTAAACAAATTCAACAAACTTTGAATGCAGCGTAACAAATTATTGAATCTAGAAATTTCGGTTACTGTGTAGAAATTGCAGATTTATGGACATGGAAGAAAAGCAACGTTTTATACTAAAACCAGCAACCAACTAGTGAACATATCAGATTTTAAATTACTTAGTTAATTCATTCATGCATAATGTCTTGTTTGATAAATGTTTCATTTTTCAATTAAAATATGTAATAGACGAATTTTATATACATTGCAAATTTTAATTTGGTAAAAATCAATTCTAGAAAATTCTTTGAATATGAACTTGTAGCTTAATTTCGGTATATTTAATTTATTTATACTCTACGGCCATACGAATTAAAACCTCTTTAAACGTGACTTTCATGTAAAGTAATTTCAAATTCCTCGGAGAATTGAAAAAAATATTTCGTACATCATACAACCATTTTATTTATAATTATCCTTCTTTCAATTAATCAATAATACGAAATACAATAATATAAGAAACCTATTTTGTTACTTGAATATAACGAAATCACGAATATTGTTAGAAAACAATATAAAGAACTTAAAAACAAAAAAGTAATGTATTATGATTTTTTGCTGACTTTTGAGAATGGGTTTTTTTTGCGTTTTTCATTTCATGTTCCGTAAATTTCTCTTTCGACTTACTTTAAGTTCTCACTTATTTGAGTTAGGGCCGCAACATTGGTAAACTGTAGCTCGTTTGCAAAGTTTTCAATTTTCAACAACTTTCTTTTCCTTCTTTTCTTCTGGTACGTTTTTTTTCTTTCTTCCTTTTATCTATTACACTTAAAATAAGAACTGAACGTATATTTTGTGATTGTTATTAATTTAATTCAAGTAAGCGACAATGAATATCAAACAACAGAAAGTAACCTACGAAAATACACTTGTTTACTGCGTTGTTTATCGTAATAAAAAAATTAAAATAGACCTCAAATATTCGTTTAAGAACTACACATTTTTTTTTAAGTATGCTTCAAGATATGGAATACTCATAATAGAAGGTATTTGTGACATTTGGCGTGCCCTTATTTTTAATACTAAATAAGAAAAATGTGTCGAAATTGGGTTTGGGAAAAATTGATTTTGGGCGGTTTTTTCTATTTCATTTAAAACTTATTTTTCAACACTTTTTAATAACATTTTTAAATTATATATATATATATCTTCATTTCCTATAGAAAAAGGATAAGTATCGACCCAATCGGTCTTTCTGCCCTTTTTAAATAACACATATTTTATTATCGAAAAAATTAATAATTATTCTAGAGCATGCAAGTGTAATTTTTTACTTAAAAAATAATAAAAATACATAAAAAAACAGTTAGACATGCTAAAATTTCATTTCAAGAGAATTCAAGAAAGAAAATTCAAGAGAAAAATCACTCTAATTTTGGAATTTTCATTCAACATTCCTAAGCTTCTAATATGTCTGGCTTTCTTGCATTTAAATTGGTCGAATAACTGAATTTTGGGCGATTTGATTGTTCTCGACAAAAATCGCAAACAGTAGCTCAATCCATCGATTTTATAGGCATACAATTAAGGTTTTAAACCTTTCTAAGTTGACTAACATTTTGTGATATTTTCGTTTATAAAAGTCTAGCTTCTTTTTTACAAACTCCTTTTTGGGTATTTCGCCTAAAAATTTTTTTTCTTTTAATTTAAACAATTTCGAAACCTTGGCCTATCGAAAACCTACTCATACTAACCGATAATTGAATTTCGACTCAAATCACCCGATAATGGTTAAAAAAGGTATCGTAAAAAGTCTATATGATAGAGCAAACATTATTTGTAATCAATCTAATTTTTCCAAAGAAAAACAATTTATAAAAGAAATTCTAAATTTCAATAATTATCCAAATTTTTTTATTGAAAAATGTTTTAACGAAATTAAATTCCCACGAACAAAACAAAATCAAAATAAAGCTATTACGAACCTTTTCATTCCATTTATTCCGGGACTTTCAGATCAAATTAAACGAGTAGGTAAAAAATTTAATATTAGAACTATCTTCAAAACTGAAAATACAATTAGAAGTAAAATTT
>NW_026017110.1:23741070-23746189 GCF_020466585.1 Dendroctonus ponderosae
TTCTGTCTTTTTTAAAGACAAAAATTTTTGAGGCGAAATACCCAAAAAGAAGTTTGTAAAAAATGAATCCGCCTCAACAATATAGAACTTATCTCTAGCTTCTTTATTTCGCTTCAAGAACTTCACGCTTTCGTGAGTTTATATTAGTTTAGAAATTGAGGAACTATGAGCGATTTTAAGCTTTAAATACGCGTTTTATGAGCTCAATAGAAAATCCGCGACCTAAGAACCTCTCCTATAGATTTATGGAGTTCATGTATACAAAATAGAGAAAATATGGTCGATTCAAGACCAAAATCGCTCCGAACCCTTCTAAGTTCACTTACATTTTGCATTATTTCCGTTTAGAAAAACTTCTTTATTTCACAGCTTCAAGAACTCGACGCTTTCTTGAGTTTAAATTCGTTTAGAAGTTGAGAATTTTTGAGCGATTTGGTTTTTGTCGGAATAATCGTAAACCGTAGCTCTATCCATCCATTCTATCGCCACAAAATGTAAGTTTTAAATGTGTTTTTTATTAGCGCAATGGAAAATCGTCAACCTAAGAATCTCTCCCATAGATTTATAGAGTTTATGTATATAAAATAGAGAAAATATGGCCGATTCAGTCAACCTCAGATTCAAGAGCAAAAGCGCTCCGCATCTTTCTAAGTTGACTAACATTTTGCGTTATTTCTGTTTAGAAAAGTCTAACTTCTTTATTTCACAGGTTCAAGAACTCGACGCGTTCTTGAGTTTTAATTCGTTTAGAAGTTGAGGATTTTTGAGCGATTTTGTTTTCGTCAGAGAAATCGTACAGTAGCCTTATCCATCCACTCCATATTGGCACAAAATTTTAGTTTTAATCGCTCAATGGAAAATCCTCGACCTAAGAATATCTTCCATAGATTTATAGTTTATGTATAGACATAAAATAGAGCAATATTGTTGATTCAAGAGCAATTTTGAGCAATTTGATTGTTTTCAAAAAAACGTAAGCAGTAGCTCTATCCATCGATTTTATCGACACAAAATTAAAGTTTTAAATCTGTGTTTTATGAGCTCAATAGAAAGTACTCGATCTAAGAGTTTCTCCCATATGGATATACATATTGAGTTACCATTTACATACTAGAGAAAACATGGTTGATTCAGAACCAAAATCGATCCGAACCTTTCTAAGTTGAGTAACATTTTGGATTATAGCCGTTCAGAAAAGTCTGGCTTCCTTATTTTCGATCTTCAAGAACTCGATGCTTTCGTGAGTTTAAATTCGTCTAGAAGTTGAGGATTTTTGAGCGATTTGGTCTTTGTCGGAATAATCGTAAACCGTAGCTAAATCAATCCGTTCTATCGGCACAAAATGTAAGTTTTGAATGTGGGTTTTATTAGCACCAGGGAAAATCGTCAACCTAAGAATCTCTCCCATAGATTTATAGTTTATGTATATAAAATAGAGAAAATATGGATTCAAGAGCAAAATCGCTCAGAACCTTTTTAAGTTGACTAACATTTTGCGTTATTTCCGCTTAGAAAAGTCAAGCTTCTTTATTTCCGAGCTTTAAAAACTCCACGCTTTCGTGAGTTTAAATTCGTTTAGAAGTTGAGGACTTTTGAGCGATTTGGTTATTGTCGGAAAAATCGTACACAGTAGTCCATTCATCCATCCATTCTATCGGCAGAAAATGGAAGTTTTAAACGTGTGTTTTATAAGCTCAATGGAAAATCCTCGTCCTAAGAATCTCTCCGATATAGATATTTAGAGTTTATGTATATGAAATAGAGCAAATATGGTCGATTCAAGAGCAAAATCACTCCGAACCTGTCTAAGTTGACTAACATTTTGCGCAATTTTCGTTTAGAAAAGTCTAGCATTTTTATTTCCGAGGTTCAAGAAAAGAGTTTAAATTCGTTTAGGACTTGAGGAATTTTCAGCGATTTGGTTTTTGTAGGAAAAATAGTAAACAGTAGCTCCATCCATCCATTTTATCGACACAAAATTTAAGTTTTAAATATTTGCTTTATGAGCTCAATGGAAAGTACTCAATCTAAAAGTATCTCCAATATAGATATAGAGTTTCTGTATATAAAATAGAGAAAATATTGCTCTAAATTTGCTAAAATTTTTTGTTAAGTATTTGCTTCTCTAAACGTAAAACGCAAATAATTCTAGGTACAGGAAAATGGAAAAAAATAGTGCTTGAAATAAGTTTCGTCAAACACCAAAAAATATAATAATATACAGGGTGTTCAATTTAATCAATTTCACCCTGTGTAGTTATTTTGAAAGACATTTTTTGATTTTCCCTGTATCTCTTAAGCATGCAAAAATTTTCAAATTTTGATTTTGCCGTTTTAAGTTTGACCTGAAAAGAGCGCATTGCACCTATCCTAATAGTGTCCAAATTGGGATACCCCGTACAACAAATAATCCAAAAATCATAATGCCTGAAACTCTTACATATACTTTTTGGCTTTAATAATTACCTGAATTAGCTTCAAGTTAGTCGTTAGTTCAGAGGAAAAACAGATTCCAAAAAAACGTCGTATTTTAAAGCAAGAAACCGTGCAGGAAGAGATCAACGCATCCATCCCAAACGGAACGACTCCAAACCGGTCGACGTATTCTTCAACGACGCGACCTTCCACCCATTAAAGATAATTTTAGGCACCGCTTCTCAAAAAAATTCTGTAGAATCGTCCGTGCTGAGGGCATCATCCATTTCCTTTCGACATCGAGCGCCCCCTATTTACAATCGACGCTCGCGAACTAAAAGCAACAGGATTCACGATAAGCGCCCCCCCCCCACTCTAAAAATGGGGCACCGGCACCTCCGCCTAGCGCTTCGCTGAATTCTCTAACGAAGGCGAGCGGCCACGAGAAGCGCAGTACCGAACTAAAATATCTATTCAACAGCCATCCATCTAACCAAAAAAAAAAAAAAAATTGCGACGAACGGCATTATGACTATGACTACCCGAGAGGATTTTTAGATAGTTTTCCAGGAATTTGGGGAGAAATTCTGAATAACCTCCAAAATCCGATTGCTGTCGACGCATGCAAACAGCGAGGGCTACTTTACAAACTACCGAACACCATAAACAAAGTTAATGACCTGTTAGCAAATTTCCTTCGACAACTCGATCTAGAAACACACATTTCACTAGTCGAACGGGCCTAAATCGGGAATTTCTTCCACTATTCGGACAAGTTTCGGTTGAATTGTGCAGGAATTTCGAAAAATTCAGGGCACGCTCGTAGATTTAGGGTTAAAAACAGCAAGGAAAAGTAGGGTTTGTGACTTACCCCGAATGGTATCACACAACGCCACCTAGCTGATATGCATGCCTTTCTGTTGCAACGAAAGCACGTAGTCCATCAGCAATGCCGAGCAGAGCCGAGCGAGGCCGACCGATTTACGAGACAGATGTTTGCTACAGAGGCTACAGAACCAGCCATTAAAAAAGCGACAATTTCAGGTAAAAAGACACCGATTTTTCCGGATTTTTGCACTGATTTTGATAGAACCCGACACCGGCTAACCGAATATGTGAAAATGTTTAAAAATTTCGAACGATTTCGGGCGAAAAACAACGAAAAATCTAAGCGTAATTGTACTATCACGCGGTGACTCAACATTTAGATATATTTTCAACTCGTCAAGTTAGATAGGGACGTGGTATGGTTCTTTAGCCAGGAATTTTTTCTATAGTTTCTGAATTTGCCGCTAGGCGGATGAATAATTCGCTTTAACTTGGCAAATATACGTGTTTATTAATTAATTTTCCAGGCATATTATACGTTTAGGTTCAAGGCCTTTCGCTTTATTATTTCACTTTGTTCACCCGAACGCTGTATTCTTGTTTTCGAGAAAGCCATTCGGATTTTAATCGCCGCACAAACGGCTTCTGATGTTTCGCATTTTATTATAAATATAGACGCGCCCACGTGAAGTGGCAAGGGAAATTTTCTGTTTTTCAATCACTGTACAAGTTCTAGTGTTTTCTGTAATGGCGTCAAAGGCGCGTTCTGCTTACGTAACCACGTGTACTGAATTATGCATTTTCTTTAACCATCATTCTGCTGGTTCTCACTTATTTGAGTTTGATCCGAAGGTCGCAGACTGTTCAAATTTCGCTCTTTACATAGGTAATACAAGTAATACATTTAATCTAATTAATTGGGTACATAAAACACATTTTTGATTTGCTCATTTATTAACTCTATTTATCGTCTTGTTTGATGTTTTGCCATTCTTCTCCTCCACGTGACTAATCTACATCCAAGATGTGTTTCCAGACCAACTCATCAGAACTAAAAAACGCATACATTTTTGATTTTGCTTGAAAATTGGGATGTTTGCAAATACTGAATACCAAATTCTTCAAGTGATTTGTTACCAATTTAACGATAATAAGAACATTAAAGAATTGAAAAACCTTGCCGATTCCGTAGCCATTTTGCTATCTTGCTAAAACAAGCGCTTTAAGCTTCCATCTTGAAATTCTGAAATTTTACGTGTTTATATGCATTCTGAAATGCAATTCTGTAAAACAGTTGCTCTTAATTTGTTTTTTTTTTCTAAAAATGTCAACGATTTCTAGTATTTAACGGAAATTCACAATTTTTTACAGATTTCTAACTTAACGTAAACGCCAATATTTTTTATAAAAACAGTATTTTAATGTATTTATGTTTGCTTGTAGCTCTTTATATTTAAAAAAGAAAATACAGTTGAGTCCGGATATAACAAACTTGAAAAATGAACTAAAACTGGTTCGTTATATCCGGAGTTTGCTATAAGCGAATAATAATACAAAAACACGTGGTGTATTTTATTTCGTTATTTTTACATAGAGTAGTAGAAGTTAGTAGGTATGACTAAAAAGAACACAAAAAAATTCAAATTGAAATTTACTTCATAAAGTCTGTAATTTTTGTTTCTACATTTCTGCTGCAAAAATAGATGTTATTTATGTAGTTTTCAAGAGCACAAAAGGACTCCCAGATATGATTAGGAACTTGGCGTGATTGTAGAAAATTCCGAGTTTCTGACACTTTTTTTGTCATTTCAGAAATGGTTGGAACAGCATTAGTGTCTATAGTAGAATACGTTTCACCTAAATCGTCATCTTTCTC
>NW_026017110.1:23746994-23776848 GCF_020466585.1 Dendroctonus ponderosae
GCCTCTTCTTGAAACGCTCTTCCCAACTTTTAGAACAAGCAAACTCTTTGTTTTTGATTTTACTCCCCATTTCACTAGCATTTTCTTTGCAAAACACTGCCACTTATGAGAACGTTTTCTTGTCTTTTTTGAGTAAACCACTTAATAAGTTCCTTGTCAACCTTTTCATGTGCAGATAATTTTAACTTCCTACATCTAACATTTGGTTTGTCATACGCTGATAAAATGTTTTCTCGGTTCTTCCATATTGTTGCAACAGTAGACTTTCTAAGTGCTAATTCCTTACACATGTCACTCTGCTTTACTCCACTTTTCATTTTGTTAATAATCTGGTACTTTTCATTTAGTGAAAAAGCTTTGCGTTTTTGTTTTTCCATTCTAAAACGATTTACATACATAACGCGGCAAAAAACAAGTCACTGCCAGTCTCTCGCTCTCACTAATATAAACAACTCCGCACGATTGGTGTTGCTGAGCGTGGAAGTTCGTTATAAACGGAAAGTGAATATACAACTAACCTAAAAAGTGATCGTTATATCCGGAAGTTTGTTATAAACGGGTTCGTTATAACCAGTAAAAAAATACGTTGGTCTTTATGGACGACGTTTCAATTAAAGGACAAAAGTTCGTTTTAACCGAAAGTTCACTATAACCCGGTTCATTATAAGCGGACTTTACTGTAATAAAGAATTGAGAAACCTTGAAGGTTTGGTAGAATTTAGAATTCTGATATGCAATTCTGTAAAGTATTTGCTTTGTATAATTTGTTGGTGCCACATTATCAGCGATTTCTTGCGTTTGGCAAAAATTCCTTTTAGTTAAAAATGGTACGAAGCAATTCCTTACAGATCTACGTTTGAACAATTTTTAAAAATGATGTATGCTTTTACTTTATTATTCAAAACAGTGTTTTAATTTAATTTATTTGGAAACATAAACAAACAATTCATTTCCGATTCAGAACAATCATTTTTGGAAACAATTTGTTAATATATTTGTTTATTTGCGTATTTTGCCTCGAATTTAGTCTTTGGAAACACCGATTTTGAGTTTCCGCAAGTATTTTCTTTCGAATTCAAAATGAACGCTCATTTTATGTTCAAAAAGAATTGAGAAACCTTGAAACTTCGGTAGAATTAATATATAATTCTGAAATATAATTCTTTAAAATAATTGCCCTTAAAAATTTGTTGTTGCAAATTGTGAACGATTTCTTGTATTCCGTCAAGGAAATCACTTTGTGTAAAACAATGATAATAAACAATTATTTAGATTCACAACGTAAATGAACACATTTTTTTAGGTTTAGGAGGCGTTTTAATATATTTGTGTTTAAAAAACTTTTAATTGCGTATTTTGCCTGGAATTTAGGATCTTTGGAAAGACCGAATTTGAGTTTTCGCAAGTCTTTTGTTAGGAATGGTTTTAAAAGCATTTTCTGTACGGAAGAAGTAAATAAGTTTCGGTAGCAATTTTGGCTACCTCCCTAAAGGTTATCTCCTAAGGAGCTTAACATTTTTGAAATTTTAAGTGTTTATATGACTGAAATGCAATTCTGTAAAATAGTTGCTCCGAATAATTTTTTTGGGGAAATTGGCAACGATTTCTTGTATTTGATGGAAATCGCTTTGTGTAAAAAATGATAGGAAACTCTTTACAGATTCACATTACTTTTTTAGAAAGCGTTTTAAAACATTCATGTACTTTCATTTGCATATTTTGCCTCGAATTTAGGATCTTTGAAAAGGCCAAATCTGACTTTTGGTAAATATTTTGTGACGAATTGTTAATAAAGCTTTTTTATACAAAAGAAGAAAATAATAACGAATTAACAAACTTTGAAGTTTCGACAGCGACTGCTTTCTGCTCAAAAGATATCTATAAAAAGCTTAAAATTCTGAAATTTCAAGTGTTTATATGAATTCTGAAATAAAATTTTGTACAATTTTAATATTTGCTCTGAATAATTTGCTTTAGGAAAATTGTCAACGGTTTCTTGTTTGACGAAAAATGTCTCCAACACAAAAATGGAACGAAATAATTCTTTACAGGTTCATAACTGACACGCACATAATATTTTTATAAAGCTACTAAAAAATTGTCAATTATTGATTTTACTTACCGGCAATTTTTCTTGATTTTTACTTAAATGTTAGGAAACATCTCTGTACAAGATTTAAAACACATATATTTTCAAGAAACCAGTGTTTCAATAAACACTATTTGTGTTTAGAATTTTTTTCTTTAGGATTTTGCATAAAATTTTGGAAAATAGCAAATAAAAATGGAAGGAATGAAAAATTGAAGGTTTTCCTTCTTCAGGAGAAGAAGTTAAAATTATAAACTGAAAATTCTCTTTTCTAGATAAATTTTCTATCTAGTCTGCATGACTTAATGGATATCTAGTTGCGGAAAATTTGTTTCCAGAATATTTTGAGTTTTCCGCATAAAACTGAAAAATGAAAGCATGAAAGCCCATACATTATTAATAACCACTGCGTTAATATATGCTTACAACACTTTTATTTGTTTTTTCTTTCATCAAATTTAGGAACATTGAAAGGGCGGTTTTAAGTTTTCTCGTTTTTAATATTTATATTAATATAAAAAAGAGAAGAATTTATTTTAAAAAGTATCGAAAATGAAGCAATAAATTACGAAATATTAAGCTCATTATGGAATACAAATCTATGAAACATTCGCTGGGAATATTTAAATAACTTTTAAGTTTAAACTTTCGGGTTTTTTGCAAAAACTGTAACTGTTTGGACATTGGTTGTACCTGCAAAATAAGAAAGGCCGAACATAAATCCACTGCATAACACTGCAGATGCAATAATAAAAATGAAACTTTTATAGTTCCTTCGTTTATTCGATGTTAATGTCGCCGTAAAATTAAAAAATGGCTTTGAAAATTCTTAGCTGCAAAATCTCGTTTGTCGTCGTAATGGTCGTTCTTTGTACATTTAGTGTGTTTAGTTAATACAAAAATCCAGTATCTGTACAGACGTTAATATCTTGGAAACGGGATTTTCAACCGTAAATAAATTATCTGCTTATTGGAAATACATAGTTACGCTGTTTTTCCCATACCCTTCAATTATGAATCATCCTGTATAGGAAATTTGTCCACGTGTTCTCTGCAATTCAAGCAAAATTCCCATTGTTCCATTGGAATATGAAAGTAGGTAGCTAAAATTTTACAATCTACGACCTTCGGATCTGACTCAAATACATCAGAACTTCGGTTTTGTTTAAAGTGAAAAATACAGAACAGTAAAAGAAAATCGCAAAAATCCTGGTCAAAACAAGCAAACCCATCAGATGCTTGACACATTTTAAAACATTAGCAATAAAGTTAAAGCTCTAGTTGTGTGTATCGAAAAATTAAATATTACTTAGTGTTCAGCAGCCCGAAAGAAACAATCGAAATTATTAAGAAAATAAATAGATAGTAAATTGGTGAACAGTAAAAAACATAAAAATGTCAGGAAGAAGCACTTTTAGCGTAACTGATTACTACCAAAAATATATTTTCGTGCTAGCTAATGGAAATGCTAAAATAGTTTGTGTCAGTTATCGGGCGTAATTTTCGAAATAGCATGTTTTCATCAAAAACATGAGTTTAGAGTTAAACATACTCAGAAACTTCAATGGCTCTTGACCAGCCAGGGCATTTGAATAAAAATACATGCTAAAATTGAAAGGAGCGCGTATAAAAAAACACGAATGAAACCTAAGAGAAATGTAGATAATAAATGTTGCTCGACAGCGGTGCGTCGAAAAAAAAAAACATAAATACTAAGTAATTAAGTGAATAAATCAAAATTTGAACGGAGGCAACCATTCTACGTCTAACTAGTCCAAAGCCACTAATTATCAGTAACTATATTCGCACAATTATTGCTTTCCCAGCATATTTTAAGTTTCATTTTTTATCAATTAATATTCAATGTTGTTTTAGGATAGAAATAAACGCAACTTTTTATATTATATAATTCAAAAATAGCATCATTAACTTTTAATCTAAGAAAATTGGTAAAAGATATATCAATATTTTATATTGTTTATCCCTATCAGTAGCTTAATTAAATTGTTAAATGACACTTAAAAAAATATTAATACAAAATGGCTTTTGGCATTAATACAAAATGGCAGTTCTAATAATTAAAATATAACTAAATTCAGATTTATTATTATTTGCCAAAACTGCCCAACCAGCTAATGAAACCAGAAGATGAAAATTTAATTTGAGCTCGACAATTTGTTTCTTATACTGGCTCAATTGCAACAAACAATTATTAATATTGGTTTAGTATATGAAGTCATCTATCGAAGAATATTCAAGAGTTTTCACTCTAAATATTGTTTGTAGAAGTTTAAATAAAAATTCCTTTATTTATATATGACTTAAAGCAAAGCGTTTTCTACGAAATTGAACTGATCTGCGCTTCATATGGTTAAGAAATGAATCACGGATAACAATGGATCTGAGCTGTTATTTGCATAGCAAGAGTGAAAACTGATAAATCTCAAACGAGTCGGACTGTGGTATGTTTTTTTAAATGTTTGCATTGAACATATATTTATTTTGTTTCCATTTCATCCTCTATTTTCATTTAGTTCTTTATCTGTTTTATTTGACAATTTTGTTACTTTTTGAACGTTCTATACATCTCTTAAATTCATAGTCATCATAAAATTACCTTACATGATTAATACTACTTAAAATTGTACACACTCAAAAATATATAAGCGACAAATGATAATTAATTATCTTAAATAAAATAGAGTGTCTTCAAAATCGAAATTTTTCATATTATACCAATGTTCCAAGTTTATTACTGTTTTCTTTTTCAACACAAATAACAGATTGCTACTTCTGGTTCATTATAGAATTGCGGAATAAAGCGAGTCGTGTTATTTTTTAGTTTATTTTACTAGAAAAACATGGTTAATTGGCTTAGTACTAATTTTTTATTATTATTTTTGTTGCTATTAATTAGTGATTTCTTTATGATTCAACATGTTTACTACTACTACTTCTATTAATACTAGTCAGTTTTTGTAGAGAAATTCTGTTCAAAGTCAATGTTGCAAGCAAGTTGGTCGATTCGAGTCTAAATTAAATTCAGTTTTACTATCCAAAAAGTGCATATTATTATCAGTTAGTGAACATTTTTCCTGGATTTTCGTCTAATTTTGCTAGAAAAATGTAGCGTTCAAAACGTCTCGAAATGATGCTTAATGTATGCGGCTTAATTTGCAGGGATTTTTCAGTAATAGCAAATTATTTGTGGTCGCTTTAACATTAAATTGCATCTATATTAAGGTTTATCTAAAAATCTACTTTACACACTAGCGACTTCTTACGTTTTAAAATTTGCAAATTTTTCTTAAAATTTGTCTTAACTTTTGTAAGTGTTTTTAATCATCAAAGCTACATTCAAATTAACAATACAGTTTAAATAGAACCGCAATCTTGAAAAATTAAGGTAAGTGTAGATTTTGAGGGTTTTTGTGAAAATGTTCCAGCTATTTTGATTTATCGGAACTTGGACCTGAAATTTGAACCGAAAACATACTTTTTTGTTGACGAACGATATATTTTCCGGTTTTTTTCTCAAAACTTTTCTTTGAAAATTTTAAGGTACATTTTCAAAATCCGTTATGCAAATTATTACAAGAGTTTCACCATAGAGCTCTAGTGGCGTGACTTGACTCTAGTGGTGCAAGGAGAGTTAGAATTTGATAAAGCAAATCACTTTCCTTCCTTTCTCCAAGAGTCAGAATCTCAAACATGTGGAAGAGCAAAACGAAAAATCTGGAAAACTAACAACGATATAAACATGTTGTACAAAAAATTTATTACATTTTTACATACAGAAGAATAATAACAACGTTTTAAATTGAGATCAAAACAGAATTGAATAAACATTGTAAAAACTCAACAATATTTTGTTCATAACAACTAAAATATTTTTTTTCCAAATATAATAATTGTTGACGTTAACAAGCCGAAGAAGCCCAGTTCATTTTTCGTATTCGACAAAAGAGTCTATTTGATTTTATTTAATTTTAAGGCGGGTCCTTCTCCTTTGTTCTCTTCATAGCTGGATTACCCCTTTCTATGAAAACTTTAACCCTTGCTCTATTAGAGTAAACTGGAAATATAGATATTATTTGCTTCGTGGAATTACCAACTGAATAATGTACAGTAATTGACGTTACGTGTTTTTGTGTTAAATTGTAAGCGGATAAAATATAGGTTTTACTAGGAACCATCGTGGAACAAGTGAAATTAAGTAAGGACTTTTGTATATAAATATTTAATTTTCACATCTGTAGATGATTCAAGTCGCTCAGGCAATGGGTTGCATGCAATTGATTTGAATTAGTGGACAAACTAGTTTAAAGCAAAAGTGATATACATTATATTTTACATTACTGAATAAATTGGTTTAGAAAAAATGAATAAGGTATGACAAATTTCGAGTTTCGACAGTCCCACCATGACAAAACACCAAATTGAAAATTCTAACTTTGCTAGCAAAAAACAGAAAATTAAAATTCTAAGCTAAATATGTATGTGTGGCATGATTTGCAATTTTGAAACTGTGACAATTTTACAATAATCAACAATTTCTAATTGTCGGTGATAAATATGCATTATCGTTTTGGTTGTTAAGTTGTTACATTCCTAAATTATTTTCAAACGTTTAATTGAAAAAACGACAGTTATTTTTATACGCAAATTAATGGTGACTCGACACTATTTAGCTCCGTAAGGAACACAACAGTTTCGGAAATTTTTTAAAGTCAAATTTAGTTAAAAGCAATGTTCAGTTTCGATTTACACACTATTTTGAAAAACATACGCTTGAAAAGAGTATATTTTTCAAATTTCGTATTTTAAACATCTATGTTGGTTCGATTGGAGTGTTTGTGGTTTTTTGAAGACCTACTGAAATGCAAGAACCAACTGATGTGAAGCCATTTTGAACTATTATTTGAAAACTGCTGGTTACTGAGGAAAAGCTGGAAATTCTCGCATTTATAAAATGAATAGGATAATTAAAGAAGTCATCAATTATCCAGATCGCAATTGCTGTTGAATATTTCATTCAAGAGAGAGTCCGATTGTTCCGGCAAAGAAAGCATTCATGTGACGAATCCGAATTTTTCGAAAGAACTTGCAGCCAATTGTATATATATAGATATATTTTTCTTGCTTTAAGTTCCATTCACTTTTAAGCTAATTCTACAAGGCTTTTTAGCTGATTCATATTTTTTAAGAAGTGTTTTTTAACTTAATTTAGTTATGTGCTTCTTGTTGGGAACCATGATTTTATATAACATTTGTGTGCAAACGCTAAAAAATATATTTATAAACCAAAACCAGACCCTTAGAGGTGGGTCAAAATAAGTAAAGTAAGAATGAACGAGAAATCATTCCCCTCGAAAATTTCGTTCTGTCCGCAACAAGAACCCAATAGTCTAATAATATTGAGTAGCTTTATAATATTCGCTCGAGGTTTTAATCTGGAATGTCTTCGAAACTACGTTGTTAGAATGTTGCCGAGACGTAAAATTTCACTATATATATCCAAATAGAGCTTGGCCTATTGTACAGACGATATCTATTTACTTAGGCATATCTGATTTATATCATATCTGCCTCGCAATGATACGATCATTTTCAGGGAAAGGTTGAGTAACGCAATAGATAGATGATATTGAAAATAAATATGACTTAACTACATATATTGATTTGAAATGCAATTACTTATTAAGTTTGGTATAATAATTTTGGTGTTTTTTGAGAAATTTTGGAACCAGGAATATTGTAAAAAATCCAAAAATTTGAACATGATTATTTTGCAGTGATATTTACATTTAAATCAAGGAATTATATTGGGAATACGAATAGTTTCAGAAGCTCAGCTGAAATTCATAAAATATCATCCGCGTATAAAGTCGTAAAATTTTTATAGTGCCTACCCAGAACTAATAAGTTCCGGTAAATCAGCGCTTTATATTCCCGGCATATAAAATAAAATAATCAACTTACATATTATATTGCTTGTATTTACCCGACTTATTGATTTGGCCCGACTATAAAACATGCCTTTTCATGTTACTTATTTTGCGTTTCCTTTCAAACGTCATTGCCGTAGATTTTATCGTACATTTTCGTTTCGTTATATACCAGCGTGCTGAATGTTCCATTAGGAATCCCCGGTTATTTTTCATATTTAATTAACAAGTGAGATTTGTAATGAGAAGTGTAATAGTTGAATAAAAATCAGTAATGATCAGGTGTTTGTAAATAAGTTTTGAAGCTAAAAATTATATTCAAAAACACTTTTTTGTTCCGTTTATAATAGTCTATTAACGTTTTTAATTGAGACCTTCTACAGATGCCTGTTAAATGGGGGATGAATTATAAATTTTTCTGTGTTTTCTTTCTCAGTCAAATTCTCTGAGTTTTTCCTTTCTTTTAAAAATTACCCTACAACATTTGAAACTACGCTTAGAACCAGTTTAGGCAGTTTAGACATTGAATTAATACTAAAAGAACAAAAATTATCTTGACTAGATGATGGAAATAACAGGAACCGGCAAACTATTAATTGCCCATAGCAAGAAACAAAAATTAATCGAATATACCTGAAAGCAGTTTAAAAAATAAACGCGCTAGCGAAAGTAAATTGATCAATAGGAATAGGTAATTCGTGGAAAAACAAAAAAAATTCAATTACGTATTATTTTTATGCGTCCAGGATTTTCAATTAATAAAACGCAATTTTTTACTGTGTACGAAGTTTTCATAAATTTTCAAAGACGGGTGATTGCGTTTCCGTGATTTATATTATTTTTATTTTTATAGAATTATTAGAGAAAATTTCAAACTGCATATAGAGACTGTCTTAAACTTATAAACGTCTGTTTTTGCTGCTTTGAGATGGAATTTTTGATAATTTTTCCAAAGTTCCAAAGAAGAAAAATAACGTGCATTCTAAAAAATCTCGCAATTAATAGAAGCATTGTTTTTCTGCTGATTGCAAACGAACTGCTTATTGCAACCCTTAATTAAAATCACTTGCATTTTAGTGAAGAATAAACAAGAAAAATGAGAAATAAATTGTAGACATAGTAAACATAAGCGATATTTTTTAAGTTTACAGTCAAATTGAACTTACGATCGAATTCGACTTTTAAGAATCATAATTACGTGATTCTACGAGCTGAATGTATGCCTTTTGCCTTATAGTGCAGGCGGGTTTTTACGCTTAACTTGCTGCATTTTAAATTTAACCATTTTACAAGAGAACTGAATTTTGAGTTACCAAAGCATATGCTCTTAATCTATTCCAAATCGCTGTTCTCATAGATTTTTTGCATCTTTTCAATTCAATTTGAAATACTTTAAGCGCATTTACAGCCAATTTAAAATGATTCTACATAAGTAATCGCATGTTTATCGAATGTTTAAGGCCACAGTTTTACGCTCGCATCAATAATAATTGATAATTCATTATGTCTGTTGTAAAAGCATATAAGATTAGGTATTAGTGATAACGGAATTAATTTATCGAAATAATAGAGTGCCTGAATAGTGAATGGTCACTTTATATGTTATTCGGATTGTTCCTTAATAGCGATTTCAAACTTAGTAAACAATGCTCGGCAAATTCGATAAACATGTTTCGAACTTAAGGATGTTTAGCGTTCTGATTTCAACATGATATGGAAAACGTGCTAGTCGATAATATTGGTCTAAATTAAAGAAGGAACCCAATTAACATGATCATTAAGATGTTTAATTAGGCTGGCGGCACGCCATAATTAGTCCTAAGTAGAAACGTACATTAAATAAGCACATTCCAAATATTTGGAATTCCAAATGCCAAATATTTGCGTAAATAATGAACAAATTTACATTGAAAACTTTTTGGAGCTAAATCGTCCATTTTAATCTCAAACTTATACGTTTGAATATAGGTAAATCATTTTAAACATAGAACGTTCGTTTAACAAAAAAATGAAGTTTTTGCAGTCATTGGTTAGTTTCTCGGACTTTAAGGGCACCGCGGCCGTGAAAAAAAAATTATTTTCGACGTTTCGCATGTTCGAGTGGCTTGCATCTTCAGAGGTCGTTGTTGCTTTAAGCAAACCTTTTGTTTATTATTATTTGAGAATAGCGATTCATTTTAATTTTCGCAATTAATTCAAGTTATCGCATTTAGCTTGAAGTTATTTGATCTCATCAGCAAAGTTTTTGCACTTTTCATACCTCCAGATGCTTTTATAACTGGAAAAATTCTATGTTCTGGCTTGATTTCCTGGTAGGTACGCTTTTCGGAACTTTACTAATCATTCTGATGGTAACTAACTAATCAGTAACAAATTCCGAATTTATTATTTATAACAAACTTTCAATGTCGCTTTAAATTTCTCCAAATTTCAACCGATTTTCAGTTGAAATTTTTAATAATTACTTCTTCACTTTAAATGAAATACAACCTATGTGTATAGACCTTCTACTTTGCGTGTTAAAGCGCAAAGCTGAAAAAATATGTCATAATACAGCAGTATATGATTCTCCTTTCATATTTTCGGTCAAAACCCGAATGCACATCACTTCTAGAGAATTTATTCAACACAGTAAATGTATTGGAAGGTAAATATAGATAAATATTTTAATCTTGCCTGCAATATAGAAAAAAGTAAATAAAATACATTCAAGGCATTAATAGATATATATTTATTACATACATATTATTTGAATTACACATTTATTGCAAATATTTAAAATTGTCACTTAAATCAAATAGTTATTTTGTACAAGTTAAGTACGATTTTATCTACATTTTAATACGAGCATCTACGACTAATAGTAAGGTTTCAAAATTCGTAACGTCATTTTCTTTGCACTTTTTAACATCGTACAACTTTTAGGTCGATGCATCTTAAATCTAATTTTTTTACACAAATTTTCTTAGGAATAATGGAATGAGATTTACACAAAAGTAGAAAATCTGTGCTCCGGAAAACACAAAAAACTACTAAGCAGAATTTGTTCCGTTTCAAATACGCGACTTATTTTCGTGCTTGTGAACTTTGTATTTTATTCATTGTTTTATTCGTTTGTCTCGTGCGCATAAAACACAAAAGCCTATTATGTATATCGACTAAAGTTTGCATGTTGTTTTATTTTGATTGAAATGTGAAAGCCCCATGAATCAACTAATTCCGAATTCGCTAGTTAATGAAGTAAGTAATTATATTTTATTTGAGTAAATTAATAAAAAATAGTTGGTGTTAGGGCAAATTTACTGGTTCAATAATTAAAAATACTATTGCGGGTTGCACAATCAATTTTTCCAAAAAAAACGCATCAGCTTACGTTTTTCATAGAGTATCTCTGTAAAGAAAATGTTCGGTTTGGCATACACCCTTATGAGAAACATTGTTTATTCGCAAAAATAAACACATTAGGGCTGAAAGTTATGAATTTTTACTACGAAGTAGAAGGCAAGATTTAAAAAAAATACACTGTGCGTCAAGAACACATTTTAAAGAAAATATTTGGTGCCCAACTACTAGAAAATGTATGTTAAATCAAATGTTCAACTAACCCAAACCACAAATAAACACAATAATAAAAAAATGTATAAACCGATTCTTTAAGGGGTTTCAGCTATGTAAAGAAAACTTAATCTGAACTGTAGAATATCTCGTTTCGAAGCTGGAAATGGAAATTATTAGCAAAGTAAGCATTATGCACAAGTAAAAAATACTGTGACCATTGACCACCCAACTATTCAAAAATATATATCGCTGAAACCATTAGTTTTCTCGTGAAAAGAAGCGATACATTTTGCAGGGCGATCAACATTTAAAAAAATGCGTTTTAATTTTATTGCAAAATACTAGAAAACAGGAATCGCTTGTTTTGTGTTTTAAAACATTTGTACGTATTTGAGCAATCGTTTATGATCAATTCATATTTCTGGGAGTACGATAAGGAACCGAATTTCAATAAAATCAGTTTTATTATGTAATTATTTGCTTGCAGAGCCTTAAATGCAAAGTTATGTAATTTGGTAATAGCAATTAGCAAAGTAGTGTAAATAAAAATCAAATCAAAAAGATAGTAATATTAGAGAATATTCCAGACGCCATATAGGGTTGTTTTGAAAAGGTGCAAAAAACTCCTAATTTTTATTGTAAATTTCAAGTTTATTTCAAATTGAAACTTAGAAAATTGTCGAAAAAACGAAACAACTGGAAATTGACCCCCACGATTTCCTGACCTAAATGCAGCAAATTTTTCGATGCAGGGTCAAAAGAAAGAGAGCACATGTTTGGAGAAAAGTGCTGGTGAAGAGCAAATTTTATAGCAATCGGATAATTGTATTCATTATTTAAATTAAAAATGGGTTACAATAAATTAAAATGAAATTGAATATTTTTACTCACTTAAACAGGTTAGTTCTGTGTAGTTGCCAGTGTTGAACATTTTGGAAAATTAATTTAAGTTTGCTTTATTTGAAGCATTATTTTGAATTCTATATTATTTTCATCAGAGCAAATAACAAAACTAACTAGTAAAACAATGATTTGATTATCTTTCGTTTTTATACAAATTCCAGTCATTTAAATAAATGTTACTGTGTAATTGTTTATTTTCAAGTTAAGTTACAAATTCATAGTCACAGTCTCAGTTATTTTCATTTATTCAACTTTAATATGAAAACACTGTAAAGCAAAACAGATGACAGAAAAAATGTTTTAGAGCATTTTAAACTCCGTTCTTAACATACGAATTGGATTGTGATCTCATATAATCTATTTAGTCTCAAAATGGTGTGCACGTGTTTTAGGTTTTATAATTTGCAAATAATAATAATATATTTAGTTTAAAGTTCAGAATATAAGACATAGGTACATTTTCGAAAAACTTTCGTTGTTATTTCCCATTTTTGTGTGCTACTTCAACCTTTCGGGTGGTTTTTTGATTTTTTAATATTGCCAGAATCTCAATTTTTTATATAAACAAAATGATTCAAACTACAGTAGTACAAATTTGAACTGTCGATAATCCGAATTCGATTGCTTTGAAAAAAAATGTATTGATTACATACATCAGATTTATTTCATTACACAAACTTGTATAAAAAATGGATTCCTTTACGTCGCAAATAGCACGTGGTCATTCTTCTTGATTGGTACAAGAATGCATTTTTTGCTGGCGTAACAAAATACCGTGAGAAGCATAAAGATACTACTACAAAGACTGTGACAATGTTCACAGAATTTCGAGGAAAGATAAGCAGCATATATTTTATTTTTTCAATAAAACGATCATTTTAGCTTATGATTTATATCTCCATGAATTATTTAATTACCAAACTAAATTATGAACGGTTTTAGCAAGATTTCTTCTTGCTATGAACTCAAATGTTCGTTTGGCTCGGGATTATCGACGTTCTACTCTATAAGCTTCTCGGCCCATAATCTTTAGTCACCGAAAAATATTTAGCAAAATCTCAAGAGACTTAAGGTAATGAGCTGATGATATTTTATAATAATAAAGTTTCAAGGAACATTTCAGCCTTTGTGGTTATATGAAAGTTTAAACAAACTTTAAAATTATTAAGCATGACTTTGAAGTAGCACAGAAAAACACAGAAAAAACAAAATTAACGATTTAGTCATCAATTAAGCAACGCTTTGTGTTTAAAAAAATTTTAAAATTTGTCTTGTTTTAAGATCTCAGATGACTTATTTTAGAAACAGGCAGCTTTTGCGCATTTTTATCTCTTTCATATTATCCTCCTTCACATTTTCTTTTATCGAAGTATCAAAATCTCCTCTCTAAGGCTGCTGATTTATTATACGAGAAAATCGTTAAAAGCATAACGTGGTAGACCTAAAATAATTAAACAAACTTCAAGAAATTACTTTAAAAATGGAACATTTTCGTTCGGCGAAATATTTAAAACTTTGACAATTGGCTGTTTCCCTTTAGAGCAATAACTAGATTATTGAAACGACTAAACCGTACAGTTTTAGAGACCGCACAAACGTTTTGAAGCCGCACAAACCCACAAGGAGAGCAAAAGATCAGCAAACAAAAAATAAGAAACTGCGAAATTGTCGCGTTTAAGCTTCATTCTCATTTCTAATAGTTTCATCGTTTTTGAAAGTGAAATAATTTTAGATCACCGTGGAAAATAATTTCCAAATTTCCAAAATTTTCTGGTATAAAAGATGGAAAAGCTCATCAGTTTCAAACAATGCCTGCAAATTCACTAATTCAAATAGCACTGTATGAACATACTACTAACAAATTCAATCAAAGTATTGATTATGTTTTGTTAGACGTTCGCATTGACTACAAATCAACTAAATTCCAAAAATTGCTGCTTATATGAAAATCTAGTGACTGTCTAGGTATCTACTACACAAAATGTCGTACTTAATACATACATTCCTATACTAGGAATAGCTTCTAATCAGCAAGAATATTATCGCTTCTCTAAATTACTCAGTATTAAAAATTACATTTTATTTACACACCAACGATACTAATTGTTGCCGATTAGATTACGCTAGAAATTTATTGCACTGAAAGTAGGCAAATTACGGCAAATCGATTTTTACAACTACATACAACTATATAGGTAGATCAATGATGAAAAATTGCAATCAAACTGCTTGGTTCCTGATCAGTTCGATGTTATGTTCGGAAAAAGGAGGAATCATTCTCCATCCAATATGGTTGAAAATATCAAAATGCTGTATTTAACACATACGGGACAATGGCATTGAGTGCTATTTTAATCACAATGACAAACAAAGGTCAAATTCACAAGCTGTAGGTGCGTACTGGCAATATCCTGTTTCCTTTAAGCAAGTTATTCTTTTGGTCAACTATAGTTGATAATATCAGGCTTAAGGTTGGAGAAAAACCATCATAATTCCTAGACGTACAATGAAGGCTGGAGATCATTAAACTTGGCTGCGATAAAGTTTTGGGGCCATTTACAAACATTGACCAAAATAATCTCTTGCGTTCGTCACGAGCTTAATACAGTTTCAAAGTGACCTCGAAACACCAGCTTTTGTAAGCGATTAGCTACCCTTGAAGGAAAAGAATCAAAGCCCTAAGTAGCTTTTCTGGATCATAACATTATTTACGTAACCCTGATTGCGCAAAATAATTTGTTACAAAACTCTGCAATAAACTAATTAAAAAATTGCTTTATTGGTACATTTACGTTATTTTCAAGTGGCGATAATTTGAGATTTAACTGGTAAAGTTGGCTGACAAGACAAATGGCCGCTCTCACCCTAGCTCCGTCCCAGCTTAATATGCAGGTATAAAAACTCATTCTAAAAATAGAGGGCTTATAATAATGGTTTGTTGCCCAGCTGCTTCATCTGCCTGAGGGAAATTTCGAAAGCTTTATCAATGCGAAGAAGTCTGATTTATTCCTAGTCAACAGTATTAGCAAGCGAGCAAGCTAAAATAAATTTACTCATTTACAAGAAGTTCGCCTGATAACTAACTGAAATGTTTAATTAACTGTTATTGCATGAGTTATTTGCCTAACTAAACGTGTTTGAGGTCAGTCGCGTTTCTTTAATGGCGTTTGAACCAGGAATAAGAGTTTGCTTGACACGTACATGTTCAGTACAAGAAAATGTTTTCAATGTAAGGAAAAACAGAACCAGATTCTGCTAAATTGTTGTTTATTTAAAACTGTTTTAGATTTTTCAAGTCTGTTTTCATGTATTTGCTTAAACAGTCCCCTCTTTTTCTGAGAATGAAGTTTCTCCTTGATACTCCTTTATATTCATTTCGCTGTTGTTACCTATTCGTTATACTAAAGGCAGTTTTTCAGGGAAACATTGTATTTCTAATTTTCCTCTCAAATTCCTCATGTGGAAGTAATTGGCAACTGAAGTAAGTATTTTCCGGTTATTGTTTTAATTGAAAGTGCGCTTTGTATTTGTAGTTCAACTACATTAAAATAAATCAACATACTTTCTGATTGTATGTGAGCTAAACGTTTCATGTTCAAGTCATGTTTTTATTTTCAGCAAGTAAATTTGAAAAGAATGTCGACTGTTTATTTTAAAACCCAAGAAAAATTTCTGGAAAAAACAGTTGTATACAATAAAGTTTTATATACAAACCCGATGCATATTTACATAAAGTTTTTTGTCAAACAATTGCTGTTGAAGGCAAGTTGTTATCATATTTGAATCACAAATTCCAATTTATATTTTATTTTGATGCTATTTGAGACATGAAATTTAAGATATTTTCACCTTTTTGCCGACTATTAAGCGAATATTTCTACAGCGTTATCTAATTACGTGGCCAAATTTTTTGAAGTGAATACTCAATATACATGACATTGAAGTAAATAAAAAAACGTTTTTTTTTAAATACCTTCATTATCATAATTGCCCTAAATAGACTAAAAATGTTAACCCCAGTGGCGTGCAGGAAGACAACTTGTCCAATACTTTTGGCAAAAAAATGTACCTACGCCGTTTAGTTATTTTAAAAATTTTTCTATTTTGTCGGAATAATCACCTTTCGATAAAACTTTTTTGTCATCCTTTGGTGCTTATTTCTATCTTACTACGTTTTTGAGGCAAAAAATAAAAACCTCTTTGTTCCAGGTTTATGTGACAACATTTAATTCTACTATATTAATCAGCAATTAAAATAATACAAACTATATTTACCAATTGCTTCTTTTTGCAGAGACTAAAATTGGTTTTCGTTTTAAAAACTCCTGCGTAACTTTATTATTTGCCATCCAGTATATTGCAAAATAATACGTAACTGTTTTCATAAACTTTGATTCTTTTCCTAACATTTAATTAACAAATCTATGGGACTAAAACTTAGAATTTTAACTGTGCATAAATAAATTACTATATATAAAAGTGCTTCACAGATTCGTTGCACTTTATCGGGGAAATTTTTAGGATAATTTAAGGGGATTGACAACATTTACAATACGTACAATATCCTTATAGAATAAACTATATTTGCCGAATTCATAAAACCGCTCATTCTTTTAGGAAATAATTCTAAAACAATTAAGGAACACCAAAGAATTACCAGCTTTCCTATCCAGGAGCGAGCAGAGGCGTGTTAGGGTGTGAAGTAGACATAAATTGCTCTTTTTTATTAATTTATATTCTCAATTTGAACACAGTGTCTACTGTAAGCAATTTTTTTTTCAATCATCATTGCATGAAACTATTAAATGCAAATAAAGGGATACTTTTTAGTGACTTAAAAGCACCAATAATTTTCGGAGTTAGGAAAATTTTTAGAAAGTTATTTTTTCTAACTCCAAAAGTTATTGGTCCATTTATGCCACGAAAAATGATCCCATTATTCGTATTTTCTAGGGAAGTTTATAATCCTTAAAGAGAAGGCCATTTTTTAAGTAAATCGACTGACCATTATTTTAATTTGAGATTGATTTATATCGGCAACAAACAATTTTGGAGTACCCGAAAATTCACAACAAAATTTAAATGATGGTATTATTTTTCGCAACTTAAACGCACCAATAATTTCCAGCGCTAGAAACATTCTTAGGAAAGGAAAAAGTTATTTTTTCCAACTCCAAAAGTGCGTTTAAACCACGAAAAATTATCCCATTATTTATATTTTTTTGAGAATTTTCGGGCACCCCGAAATTGTTTGCTGCCGATATAAATCAATCTCAAATTAAAACAAATTTCAGTCGATTTCTTTAGAAAATAGTCTTCTGTTTAACTTTTGTTTTTAACTAGAAATAAATTCGAATCTACAATAAACTTGGATAATAATAAAAAAGTTAATTTCAAAACTTACAGCAACCTTTCAAGCAAGCAAGTTAAATGAGGAAAATAAAAACAAATTTGCCACTAGAAAAACATCTCTCAATTGGAAAATCCTTTAAATCTATAAATTATTACAAAAAAAATGGCCAACTTTTGCAGCACAGTTTCAAACTGGCTCACACTGTTTATGAATAGCTCAAAAATTTCTTGTTTTAAAAAAGTTTAGGTTATTTCTTCTAACTACAAAAATTCTGGCCCGTTTAAGCCACGAAAAAATCTTCATTTGTATATTAAATGCAAAAATAGTATTTCAGCGGACTAAATTCTAACCAAATTTTTTTTTTGCTATTCATAAACATTGTGAGCCAGTTTGAAACCGTGCTGCAAAAGTTGCCATTTTTTTGTTCAAAGGTTTTTTCAGGTGAGGAATGTTTTTTCAGTTGCAAATATATTTTCATTTTCCTTATTTCATTATGGTAGTTTACAGCAATTCATTTATTATTTATTATATATTTGAAGTTATTCATTCAAGTTTTTTTTTTTAGTTTTCTCCCTCTCAGTCGGAAATTTATTTTCATTTTGCTCATTATGCATGTTTATTTATAGATCCGAACTTATTTCTGGCTAAAGGCACTTTCGAAAAATTTTGAAAATGATTATGTTTCTAAACCTTAAACAGAAGGCCATTTTTTTAAGAAATCGACTGAACATTGTTTTTATTTGAGATTGATTTATATACGCAACAAAGTTTACACTAATATTTACACAGAATTTTATAACAATGTATTTAAATGTACATGCAAATTCACAAAAAATGAAAACCTGCCAGTTCATTTTTTGAAAAGAAATCCGATTTCCAGCTACGTTGATGCAGCAATTTCGCTTAGAAATTTGATTTTTTACCTTTTTTGTATAGAACAGAGACATTTTGAATATAATGTTTCTTTTATTGCTGTCTTTTTACCAAATTGATTTAGACACATTCGGCTAAATTTGATGTTGAACTGTTTTAGTCATTAGTCGAAAATCAAACAAAAATTGCCCTTAAGATGGCTAAATAAATACGACAAAACATCAGTAATTTAAATCAATAACTGAAGTTTTGACTTTACGAAATCGCGTTATAAAATCGAATTCTAATAATAATTTTTAGATTAGATTAGATTTAGATTTTTTCACGAATGAACAATGACGAAAAAATTTTCTAAAAACTATTCAATTTTGGGCAAAATCTTCGTATCGTCAACTGCCTTTGCTACCTACATTGCTCAAATAAACTTGTTTCCTTTGCCAATCGCACGATTGATCACATCTGAATTTAGATCTGTTTTCCGAGTAAAATTATAAAGTGGATGCTGGCCATGCATTTTGCCGGAAAAAACACTTTGCTTTAATTTTGTGGAAACGTTTGCCAGTTTTGCATACGAAATCGCAAGTAAATGAGTTTTTCTTCGAATAATTTTAAATATTTGCACGGGCAAATGTAGCAAAGTTTATTATAATTCAATGGGAATATTGGATTTTTCACCAGAGAAAGTATGGGCAATTTTAAAATGTAAGATGTAAAAATGTTTTTGGATCATCTGCATTGGAAATTGTACAGGCATTTGTGCAAAATATTGCTCATCTTGTTTTAATTGCATATGTAAAGCATAATAAAATGATCGCTCGTGCCTACAAAGGCCAAAAAAATATTTGCGTCTGAAGTGCGTGCAAAAAAAAGCGCTGGGTTTGCTCCCAAAAAGGTTTGATGAGTTAAAAACATTAATCTTTTGCAGGCGAAAATGATAATTTGACGCACTTTCAAAGCGCAAAGACTCTCACAAACCACACAGGACGTTTATTTCAGTAAACAGATTCATATAAGTACTAATAACAAAAAGTATTTCGCACCAAGACACTGCGCAGAAATTGCACATAAAAGAACATTTTCATAGGCGAAGTTCTAGTTTTATGCCAAAATGACCACGCAGACTATGTATATTATTATAGATTATACTATATACAAAGACTTTGCGGGCAGAAAATTTGATTGATTTTTCATCAAAAATAAATTAATCCCAAACATGCCGAGCTCAAAACATTCCTGGATATTAAAGTTGAAAAAACCTCCACTACCCTTCATTATGTCAAAAAATACCCTGCTCAGCCCCACCACCATCAGGATGGTGCAAAGTGTTCTGGTTTGCATCACAACCCCCCGAACCCGACCGACCCCCACCCGAATGAACCATCAAATTGTGGTTCATCAGTTTCGCGCTATGTTCCTGAGCTTTCGCCCGCAAACATGCAATCGAATTGTTCCGGAACACTTCTGGATCATCTGGATACGGGTTGGGAACAGGTTGGGGTGGCTGTGAAGCGGCCACCCCTGCGATACTCAGCTGTTCTTTGCTGTCGATCATCGGGTTGGGATTGGGGGTGTGGGATGAGGAATTCGACTGATTATTTTGGCTGGAGGTATCGCTGGTATCCGTACGCATCGAAGTGGTATCTTCATGATCGCTGGTCGTTTCTGAGTCCTTGAGCTGTTCGGCCGCCTCGATTGATTTGCGATGCATACCTGAAATGGGAAAACGAAATAAATAACTTATTTTACTTAGTGTTTCTACACAGGGTCTAAGAGAGCAGGTAGTCATTTGATCCTATTACGAAGAAAACTCAAGAGTTGGTTTTTGCTTGGAATTGAACCAAAAATAATGGGTGAAATTCTTCATTCTTTGATAAATCAGTGGCGCACCGTTTTTTTCTTCGAAAATATTGAATGTAATGTAGGTAGGCGCGCCACTGGTGAGCGAAAAATTTTTTAGATCAGTAAAAATTAGACCACTCGATAGCTACTAACATGTGCAAAATTTCGTTAAAATATCACAAGCGGTTGCAGATATACAGGATGTCTACTTAAGTATGCACCATATATATATGAATGATATGGGAAACATTTCCTTTATTAATTTAGCAAAAAAAATTTATTCTTCATAAGAAAATTCTGTTTAGTTCATAACCTAAAAAATTGTCAGATACGTATTTTTATTTTCGACAATACCAAAAATCTTCAGTAAGAAAAGTTCATTATAGTTATACTATGATCAACTTCAAGTTTTGTTATTTTTAAGTAATATGAGAAATTTGTTATTATTAATTTTGCGAAAAAAACCTTACTCTTGATAAAAAGTTATGTATGTTCTAAAATCTACAATACAATCATCGGATGCCGATTTTTTTCTTGTTTCTACTTGTTTGTCAGAAAATATTAGTTTTGCCCAAAAGTAAAGTAACTTTATTTTTGAAAATATCGAAAATTTTAATCAGTTATCAATTTATTTGTTAAACATTTGATAACATTTACGTCTCTTAACATCTATTGCATTATTTTGATGATGTATTAAAATAATTGATATACAACAAAAGAAAAATTTGCCCATAAGAATTTATTTTATCCTTTTCTTTCTTTTCATCTTCACATTTAACACGAATTAAAGTTACGTTTTTTTTTGTTTTGAAATCATATGAAAATTCAGCGAATTTTACCGAACTTTAACTTTCTTTTTAGAAAATGTTCCTGAATTTTTATGGTGATAAGATATTATCAAACAAACATCGCATGTTGTATGTTGCTAATTTGCGAGTTTCACATTGCAAAAATCAAAGTAGAGAACTTCTGTTCCGATTTTTTCAAGTTAATATCAAATTTATTATTATATTAAAAATTCGTTAGTTGATTAATTCGATATATCTATTATAATTTATGGGGTCGATTTTAATTCATTATTATTCTTTCTTTAGTGAAACTGATTTGTCTCCTCGTTTCTTAGAAATTTTACATATCTGACTTTCAGCGTGATTACTTGCCGATAAACTTGTATAATGCCTAGACCAAAAATAAGACAAAATGTCCATATATCCAGATGCCAATTTTCCGGAAACCGTTCAATATACAGGGTGATTCAAACTTCATTCCTTTAAAGGGGTAATAGGGGCTCACTTGCAAGGTACGAGAAAAATAGTCAAATTTTTTTTTCGATAATTTCTAGAAGATATTAACAGTTGAAAATTGAATTTCAACCTTTTTATTAAGCATTATTTTGAAAGTGTTCCATGTTTAATTGGAAGCATATTGGAATACTTAAGCATTCAAAAAGGAAAATTACGATCTTTGCTTCGAATTAGGAAAATTTTTGATATTCAAAAAGTTCTCTTCTACAATTTGTTGATGAAAAATCAAATCGGCAATAATGTTTTTTGGCATTAACAGGTAGTTACAGGTGGATAGCGACGAGCAATTAGCAATTAATCGAATACGAGAAGCTATTCGAGAAGAGTGCATAATACGGTGATTACACAGGCACTTTTTGGAGTTACAGACTCAAATGTATGTTTTCGTAATTACGAAGCACCAGGTATTTACGTAATTAGGCAAATTACCTTGAAAAACATTGTTGCCGTTTTTCTAATATAGTTTTTTGCAAATTTCTGTTTTTAATAACAATTAATTTGTTTTACTATTTTTTCTGTACGCCTTAAAACCGCCAGACAACACCTCCAGAGGAATGACGCCAATGTTGAATCACCCTGTATGTATGCTACATAAAAAACGATTAGAATTTTGTAGTGAACTGAATAAAATGACTATTGACTAAAATTATTGGCCTTAAAAATATAAATCGATGGATCGTAGCGATTTTTAGAAAAGCAAACTTTTTATTTTTATTGTTTATAATTTTTAAATAATTATGTATATGCTATAGACAGCTTGCAAAAAGTTTTTAATTTGTGTCCTTATTATGCCAAATGGTTGCGCGAATCTACAGAGTGTTAATTTGTATTCAGTTCATAGTCACTCAAAAATATTGCCAGCTTTATTAAGAAAATTATCACCGATTTCTGGATATTTCCGGGAGAAAGTATTTCAACGGAAAAACGAAAAAGTCATATTTGCTCGAATTCTTTTAGCTTGCGCTGCGCACTGCATAAATGGGGATCGTTTTCAGGCATTATATTCCTCCTATCTTATGCAAGTACATATTTAATCTACAGGTTTGAGACTGATGAAATAGAAATAAAGGATATAAGTGTTTTGAAATTGAAACAAAAAAATTGCCGAAACGTATGCCCCAATAACAATTTCAACTTTAACGATTTTAATTTAATACATTACAAGATTCATGATGAGTTTTCAACGTATTTAAAAATATATATCGAGTTTTCTTTTTCCAAACTGGTTCATTTGACACTTTTTTATTTAATCTTTTGTACTTTTGTCGGTTTGGCGAGTGAATTTTTAAGTTTCACACCTAAAGGTTATCGAAATACAGTCCAATTTAGTCTTATTCCAGAGACTGTACCTATAGGTTAGATATTTAGGAAAATGACTGAGACTTTCATTTAATAAATTCTCGACAAAACCAGTTAAATGACGCGATAAGTAGCCCATCGTAGCGCATCCTTTGAAGCAAAATCTCGCTACTAAATCAAGGAAACTCAAATTTTGCTTCCATTAAATCACTAGTGTTGTAAGGACGTGTTTCAACGCGCTTGAAAGTAGTAAAACAAAATTGTCGCTGTTATTCAAAAATTAGGCTTTTTGATAAAACCAATGAAAAGGTCTAGTGTAACTGCAACACTATTATCAGTTTCCGCGAAATTGATCACATATTCAATAATCCCTATTAAGTGCGAATTTCAAATAGCTCTTAGGCGTATCCAATTGCATAAGACAATTCAGCTCGAGATTGAAATACTTCAATATAAGCTGCTATTCTAACAGAAGAAAATTGAATGGAAAGTAAACCGTGGCAAAAACTTGTTTATGCGACCGGATGTTAGTGCTGCATTAAAATAATTCTCGCGAGCATCGTTGTAAGCGAACAGGTAGCCAAGCAAGCAAGCAACAAGCATTCTCATACTTTATAGTTACTCAACGATTTCAACACAATCGTGAGTCGTGAGGCAGCTGCACTGTTTTTAGATTCATACGCCGTAACATTAATTAGAAAAATTGTAAGCAACGCGTTGTTGCCAGCGGAAAAGCTTCGACTGTCTTGGACTATCTGAAGCAATGGCTTAGTTCCAAGCCTTATCATCGTGTAATGCCGTGCGTATATGATCAGGCCATAACAACAAAAAGAAACAAGTTATGAAGCCAATGGTAGCATTAATTATGGCAGTATTCATGCTTAACCCTGAAATTTTGCCTGAAACCTGAACTTTGCCATTTGTATCTATATGGATTTAACAACAACCTTCCGACGAATGAATAATATGAAAGTTCAGAGATATGGCTTATTATTGGTTTTTCAATGTATTGCAAGCAACTACATGAATAAATTTCAATATTCCCCAGCTCATGCATCAGATAGACAACTTTATTAATACAGCTTTAATGAGTTTGTGTGTTTTGGGATTGAGGAATTATCTTAGCACATCTGGCCAGTAACAGATTTAGAGCTGAAAAAAAAAACTCATTTGAATCACAAGCAATTCTAATTGGGGTACGCAGCTGCAGCTATTGAACTCTCTTACTTGCACGAATGCTGCCGTTAATGAAGGCATTCTGAGTGTAGGATCTTAGAGTTTCGAAAAATTCGAGTTGCCTCCATGAAAAATCTACAAGGATTTTATGAACAACCAGGTGCGAAATTAGCTCCCAATAAACCCTTACTACTGAAACATTCATTGCAATTAACTGATTTATTTCATGCTTTTCTATTTCTGTTGCTTCAGTCACTTTCCTCACTAACAATATTGCCCGGTTTTATTTTCTTATTACTGTATACTTTGTTCTGCTGATGTTGAAGTTTTTTTGTTCTTCCTCTTCGCTTATTATTACAGTATTATTAACTACAAGCCTTCATTTGATTTTTTTGCATTATTTGTCTTTTAGTAAGATTGAAGATCTAAACAGATTGAGTGTGTAATTTATGTTATATCTTAGTGGACACATTGCTTTTTAAGTGTACCTACTCGATTTTAAATATTATTGCGTTTAGCTTTCCACTCTATTTTGCAAAAGCAGTGCATCATTTTCCACTTTTCTTTATTATTAAGTAGTTTAATTTGATAAATTAGTTTCCTTACTTGTAAAATTTTTCATATGCGCTCATCTAATTTTCGAAGTTTCAATACATTCATGTTTCATTTTCTTAATTTTACACTTGTCATCATGAGCTCCATGTTTCCTCGCCTTTGTTTTTTTCCTTATTTTTTTGATTCATTTAAATCACCATATTTTAGTAGTTGCTCTTCGGATTATTTCCTTTTTGACCACCTCGTTACAAAAGTTTCCTTGTTAGGTCCGATTTTCGAGCAACTTTGTAGGAGATTTTTTAATACAGTTTTACACAATTTTGCTTATAAAAATTCTTCTTACAGAAGGACAGTCAAAAGGAAATTATCTGATTTTTTCTTTTTGTTCTTACAAAAATGTTTCTTTCCGATTTTCATGCAATTTCAGGCAAATGCAATCAAATAGTAAATTCTTTTCTATGGTTGTCAATTTTACTTTTCTTATACCAGAACATTCATTTTGTAATTTATTTACCCCTACATATTTTTTTTGTTTCTACCACAAAATCAGTTTGCTTAGGATCCACCAGGGTTTAATTTTTATAAACTTGCATTTTTTTCGGAAACTTTAGTTCTTCAGTATTTCTAATCATCTTGTCTTTTTAAGATATGATATACGGATGTTGAAACACAAGTTTTAGACCTAATTTTATGTATTTCTCATTTTTCAAGGCAAGAAATTGGTTGGTGATTATTTTTGAATAATGCAACTTAATTTCAGGAAAACGTATTAAAAAGAAATAAACAAATATAAGTAAAAATTTTAAATGGAGCAATTTAATTTTTAATAATTTAATTGGATTGAGATTAAATTGAGTGCGTAAGAATCTGGATTGAAAAACTTCAATAACAAATGAAATATCTATACAAATCTACATATTTATTTTTATTTAAATTAAAGAACTGTATCTGCAAAAATAGTTAGTATTGAGTTTCTGAAAATTGTTTCTAAATTTGAGCCGTGGTTTGTATTTTTTTAACTATTTCCTGTGTTGGAAAAATTAATACTTTGCTGAACTTCCTTTTCGAAAACCGCAATTACTGCTAACTAATGCTTTGTTAGTTTTACTGTTGAGTCTTGCTTAGATGGAACTGTTTTTAGCAAATTGCCATTCATGCAGGTTCATTCATGCATGTTACATCCACTTCCGAAAAAGGTGTGGAATTATTTTTTTTTTGGTAGCTCTACCGCACTTAAATTTCCACATTTACTTCTGAATCAATCGCACTTGTTCCATGCAAAATAATCTAGTTACTTAAATAGCCGCCAACATTTAGTAAAAAATATATAGATACATAAATAATGTGTTTAAAGAAATATACAGCTTTAAGAAACCGTCTTGAACTGAAAGAATGATAATTAACAAATCAATTTGCCAACATTCTTCTACTCAACTCAACTTCTACTCAACTCTCAATACTCAACACACGTGTTGCTTAGTCTAGTAGAAAACCCCTTCTTTTGAAGGTTATTTTAAGGAAAATTAAGGTGAAGAAAAAACGGTATAGGGAAAGTATGAATAATATCCTGCAAAAGTGGCATTCTGCTAATAGTATTAGGAAATTAACCAGGAAATTTTGCAATTATAAAATAAATGAAACTGTCAAACCAGCATTCAAATTCCAAATGTTCTGCTTTGATTTTAAAGCTAAACTTCGTAAGGTAGAATTTCTCTTACTTTATTATAATACTTAATATTCTGTAAGTGAGCCGAAACTTGTAACGTAAAGGCATTTAAATCACGAATTTCATAGATTTATGGATATTGCCATAAATCCTTGTAAAAACATAAATATTTCCGTATTACTTGACCTTAGTTCTGATCATATAAACACGCATGATGTTTTCACCCAATATTACAGCCTTGAAGACGTATTTAGTGAACATAAGTCTCTGATTGGTGCTTATGAAACCAAAAATTTCTCTATCACTAACAGAAAGCTTGTGACCAATAAGAAAAATAAATCTAACTAATTTGTCCAACTGAAAATATTACTAATTGCTTTCCAGTCTATTGCCACGAAATATATTTTATTAATGGAAATTAGATCTAAATATGACTTAAATAAATAAGTTTGACCCATTTAATTAAATTAAAAAAAATATAATTCACCGTAGTCTATCGCGAGTGAAAAGACCCAAGAATTTACCGTTAGGAACCTGCCTAATGGTGATGGTACTGTATATTAATTGGTGGCTTTCAGTAAATGTTAAGCCAAATCTATTGGTGCTAAATCAGGCGAATTGCTAGGCTTGTGGTGTTGATGCTACATGTTTCTTTTGAATTGGAAGCAGAGAATGCACTCTTTGATTCTTATTTGCTTATTAAGGGAAAATTTGGAAACGAGTTGCGATGTAAAATTTAATTTCGAATCACCAATGCGGCAACATCGCGCATTATCCCGCTACGAAACTACGGTAGTGCGGTTGATGTTGGCGTTCTTGCTACGGACTACAGAACTACAAGGCTACTCTACGTGACTTCGACTACGAATTGCTACGAAAATGATCTGGGCGCCCTCGAGCAGCAATTTAAGTAAGCCGACATTCGATTATTGAAAGATGTGGCGTTGTCTTTGGAACTTTGAACATGCATTCAGACGCGGATATTAGCAAGTTGTCTTGTTGCAACCATCAAAGCGACTGAATCGATAGAGGTCTCTGACTGTTTTCGTTCAAATTTGATGATATTATGTATACCCTACATGTAAAGTTCGACAGAATTTGCTCCATTGATTGAACACTTGAAAGACATCGAAAAAAGTAATTTTGCCAAATCGTTCCTATCGAACTTTACCGCCAAGTTAGAAATAAGACATACTGCCTAAGGATTACCTAGCAACCATGGGGCTACACATTCGTTTTCCTTTGCACTTTTTAAGATGGTTTCGGGTAGCGGCAGGCTGTGCCTCACCATCGCCCCATAAAGTCCATACTCTGCCATTATGGTACTTCGGCCCCAACACTTTTCCGTTTTGCGCCATTTTGCCCGACGATTTTGGAACCAGACCTATAAAATTACAATCAAAATCAGTGTTTCCTGAAATTTTGAGAAAACATGTATCTATTATTGCTATTTTAATCAGTAGTCAATCAGTAGCAAAAGGAAGAAAAATAAAGAAAATATTAATAACGATTAGGGTTGGTATCTTGGAGCATTAAGAAAATAATAATAACAAATCGTTTAACTGCAAACTGCGCATGAAACTTTTTAGAATCTATAAAGTACAAAAGCCAAGAAATTAAATCAGAATTTTAAGAAACGAAAAGACTAGACGAAGACCCAAAATAAATCAGCAATCAGCATCTAATTAATTATAACTTAAGAGTATCACAAAAATATCTCTACTTGTTTAATGTTGATCAATCCCTGTGATTTTGAAACTCTGAATCGAGGTGAGAAAGATTACTATAATAGTTAGTCTTTAATCTTCGTTTCAATTTTATTTTTTATTCTTTCTTAACTCCATTCCCAATTTCAATGTATGTTCCGACATTATGAAATTTAATTATTTTTCCTACATAACACGAAAAATTTCCGAAACCTTTTTCCCTAATCGCTACTCTAAATTTTATTGGCGTTTCTACTTCCCAAGTTCCTCGACATTTTTCATTGTTTTTATGGTAATATTTGGCGAAAAACCATAGCTTTAATAACATTCATTTTTAGTCAAATATACCTGGCTATTTTTTTAACTGACCATATTAAGGAAATAATTGATAAATATCGTGAATCTACTTATTAGGCAAAATATCCACATAAATAATGCCGACTTCCACCCTTTACAAACATACGAAAATCGTTTTTAAAATGTGAAAATCCTTATTTATTGTAAACATTTTTCGAAAAATACTCTTACTGCACTATTTCAAACACTTTCCATTTACCTATGCCCTCACAGTTCCGTATTACTTCTTAATTAATCCGAAACGGGGGGCTAATCGGATGTGATTGTGGTCCAAAATTACGCCTTTTAATACCGTGCCCTGCGTTTTCATTCTACAATCTGTTCGAAACAGTTTCCGTTTTGCCACAAGGCCCAGGGGCTACGCCCTGATATCAAAACTGTTATTGACATTTATTTCATTAGAGCATTTTGCTATAAATTCTACATATGGAAAATTGGATAATTTGATGGGAAAATGACTTTCGAGTCGCAATTAATGAATTTTAGGATGTATCAAATTTAATGTTGATGAAAGATCTGGATATCTAATTTTTTATTTATTAAATACTCACGATGAGGTTTATTTAAATTGGCAACTGATTTTTTACGGGTCTAAATAAGAGTGGAACATTTCTTCGCAAATTTTTTTTTCTCATCAAATATTGGGTTTTGATTTAAAAAAATAACATTTTCTACAATTTTCTTTGATAATTAATATATTAATACATAATTTATATTAACAGACAAATTTCTCCAGTATTGTGAGGTTTTGACGGAATGGCGCAAAATAATTAAGAAGAATATTTTCCTCTGATTTAACAATATATGCGCATCCCCCATTTTGCCCAGAAACCTCTAGTGCCATCTGTAGAATGTCTAGAAGGAATTTTTAAGCCGTATTTACATAGCTTGGCATCGAAATATACAGACTATTCACAAAAGAAGCCAATTTATCTACACTGAAACAATTGTGCAAACACGAAAAATTCATAGTTTTTTAACATATTTTTTAGGAATATGCGGTAGAATGTGCTTCGACTTAAAGAAGCACACGTTTTGGATAAAAACAGGAACATTTTAAAGCTTAAAATTAATTTCGTTTCTTTAAAACAGTTGTATAAGAGTTAGGGAACGGATTCCTGATTTTAGGCTTAGAGTGGTTTCTAGAAGAGGATATTTATCGGCATCACGTCGTAAAACACTTTAAAAATCTATAATAAAGTAATAAATTGGAATACAACTGATACAG
>NW_026017110.1:23777492-23784316 GCF_020466585.1 Dendroctonus ponderosae
GTTGAATTGATTCTTGATTCAGATCATACATATCAAACTGCTAACTAAAATCTTAACAATATTTAATCGTCCCACATTTTAAAATTGGTATAAAAAGTTCAACTACTTTGAACATAAAAAATATGTGGCATTGTACACGTTTACAAAAAATGTTTTCCACAATAAAGGCCCCGAATTCCGCAAGGTTCAAACTTCCATGAGTAGGAAATCAGAACATTTCGTTGAATTTCGCAAAAAAGGGGCGGAAAAAAGAAGCGTGAAGTAATTTCGCGTTGCTGCATAAGCTATTAATACCATTTGACAGGGCTCCGCACATCCAATTGCCGTTGACACATCAATCCGAGGCTTAACAAAAAAAAAGTTATTTCTAACTGGCTCTTATTGAATTGGGACCGGTGTTCGGAATGACGAGCGAATGTTTTCGACATGCCTGGCGCCTCCAAATAAACTAAATACAATGAAACTGTGTGCACATTTAATAATTGGATAATTTCGCCCGGAAATGGGTTTGGATTGTGCGAGTGGAAACGTTTTGATTGATCGAATAAAGTAGTTATTACGGGAAATTATTGGAATGCCTCTATTTCCATTGCGGATGGAAGCGTCGTGCTGTCAAATTCATTCGCCGGTTTATTTAGAGATCGAGAGATGAGCGTAGTGGAAATAGGTTTTAAAGCTATACGATTCGAGTCTGATTTTTGCCTTTATCTGCTTGCATTTGGCGGATTTTAAATGGAAAGTTGGAAAGTTTCTACTCAGGTTTGTTGCAGATTCTACTGCTTTGGAGTGTGAACGTACCAGAATCAAAAAGCGCGCAGGGTTTCAAGTTGTACACGACACTGATTGAAATGCAGACGCTTTTATATGAAAAAAAATTGTTTCCTGCTTTAAGTGCCATTTTATTATTCCTTGTCAGTCTCGAGCGCAAGTTTAGAATTAAGTTAATAATATAATATACAGGATGATTCACATCCTTATGGACACAGAGCAGGGGCGTGTAGAGGATCTCAAAACAAATCGAGTTTCTATTTAAGTTTTTTTCTGAGACCCACGGTTAACGAGATAAAGGGGTGTTAAAGTTAAAAAAAAAAATTGGTATTTTCTCTTTAACTTCTACAGTTTATGAGATATTTTGCTCAAATTTTCAACGTACGCTAATGTTTAGACCCTTTACCCGTAGGTAAGGCGACTGGTGAAAATCTACAGGGTGTTCGTTTTCTAGAGGCATACCCCCTTTTACCCCCCCGAACTATTTTGTGGTGCGCCACTGACTTCGACCGAACACATTGTTGCATTTGTTGTCCAATTCAAGAATTTTCTGATCTCTTTCAGTTCTTTCGTATCTGTCTTCGTTTTAGAGGTATTTGCACAAGTATAAGTTCATGTAGAGGTTCTGGGTGATTTTCTATACATTTTTTTTATAAATTTTTTTTGTGTCCGTTTATTCTCATTTTCTGTGAAACCTTCAAGTGCAAGTTGAAGTTAAAATAGGGATGGCTGACGAGTCAACTTTAAAATTTAATATTTTTTTACTTCACTTTAATTTACAATAATTGAGGTTGATCGGCTGTAAGATAATAAAAATACACAAACATATAACGAATATTTCAATTTATTATGAAATTATTTTTTTTCACAAAAAAATGTGAACATAAGGACGCATAAAAATTGGAAGAAAATTCATAGAAAATCACCCAGGAACCCTACACGGACTTATATTTGTGCAAATAACTGGAAAACGAAGACAGATACAAACAAACTACAAGAGATCAGAAAATTATTAAATTGAACAGCAAATTCAAAAATTCGTTCGGTCGAAGTCAGTGACGCGCCATAAAAAGTTCGGGGGGTAAAAGGGGGTATGCCTCTAGAAAGGTCTCATGTTCATGCTCAAAATAAAATTCAAAGAAAAAGAACGGAATAAAATACACTTGAAAGCAGACCTATAAATGAAAATTCACTAGGTGATTTTGTTTCATGGTTTGATAATGATTTTTTTGGTATAGGAAACACTTGCATTTCGAAGAATTTGAAAAAAAAAAATAAGTCAATATTTTTAGGCATATATTTATAAATTTATAAAAAGCTATCTCAGAACAAGAGTCTTTAGGGTATTGACAATATTTTCTTGAGTTCCAACACATATTGCTAAGATCTACAGCTTTAATAATTTTATCTGTGATTCTAGCCTTAAAAAGAATTGATTAAATGGTGGAATACAAGACTATTTTTGAAGATAAAAGTTCTAAAATAACTGGGTTTTACCTGCTAGAAACTTTATTTTGCTGACGCGAGTTTGAAAAAAGGTGTGTTAATTCAAGTCTTGATCCTGCTAATCTTTCAGGCTCTATTTTAATAACGAGGCATAATTTTCAAAAAACAATCCACAATAATAAAATCCTGAAATAATTTAGAAAACTTTCTTAAATAGGCCATTTTCAGATATCTCCGCTTTCGTTCTTATGCAGTCAATTTCAAACCCACATTTGCTTGGCGGTTTGGCAAAAAAAGAAAAGGCGAATTAGGAATAAGAGAGTGTTAGATAAGATTTAAGGTTTAGGGCTTTGGAAAAGTAGGGTGAGGAGGAGAGCAAAACTTGCGCCTCCAAAGTAGACTTATTCCGCCTCAAATCACACAGGAAACAGCGCTATTTTCTCCACATATTTTAGAGTGCACTCCAAATCACGCCTTTGATCTAAGCAATTAATATGAATATTAAGTCGATGAACTTTGCAACATCTTAACAGGCAAACCTCTGAGTGCTAAAGTCTTGTAAGTTGTAAGATAAATCTCGAATTAATTCACTTGAATAATGCCAACACGAAACACATATTTAATAACTGTGTGACAAAGTCGCAGAATCGAAGCAGCTTTTCCTGCACTAATAGAAGCAAATCTCACGGGACAGTTTTGTTATTCTGCAACAACAATGAAACTAATACGGCAGAATGGAAAAAACGCGTCCCTTCAGATTTTCGGCGGTGGTGTGAGACTGTTTCAACTCGAGCCGGCACGTGACCTTGTCTTTTTTACCCCCTGTGGAGTGTGATAATGGGGCGGATAGTTTGTTAACACAATGGGATACTGTAATGATGTGTTTAATACGAGAGGATCGGCAAGTGCAGCAAACACACACCGCGATTTGCCAATCTAGAGCGGGCGAACTGAATGAACAATTTTTCCCGTGTTCGCCGTCTTCAGAACATCGATTAAAATTAACTCAGATGACTTAGATTTGCCAATTTTGACGATAAAATAAAAGTTTTTGCAAATTGTAAATCAGAAATTAGTTAAGGAAACATCTGCATCTGCCTTTTAATCCACATTATCGTTTATTTTCTAGTCGAACTTGATGATTCTAATGAGATTAGTAATTTTCCTCCAATGAGTAAATGATAATAATAGAAAAAAGACATGCCAAACCAAACAATGAAAATATGCATTTCCTAATTAATCCTTGAATTTTCATGTAGTATTTTTTTTCGATTCATAGTAGTGTCTGACTCAATTTTGATTTTTCGTACGAAATGAAGCAATTGCTAAAAACCGATTCTTGAGTACTCGAAAGTGAAACATTCTAAATCGTCAAACAATTCTTATCAACTCATTTATAAAAACTGAGAAAATGCTTTAAATCTTTCTGATCGCAACACTGATTTTGTACCAGAGTTTTCTGAACAATCGACTTACTTACAAGAACATAGAAAACTATTTTGTGCTTTTTTGTCAGTTCAATTTGTGAGTTGTTTGAGGCGTGATTTCTGTTTGCAGTTGAAAGGTTTGTCTTTTCGATTTTTTTTTGAAATCCCTACAATTTTGTTAGTGAAAAGCTTCGATTTATACGAAAAATTAAACACAACAATATTTTAAGCATAAAAACCCCATAGCCGTTTGCCTTTTTAAATTTTCAGTTGAAAATCAATAATAGGTAAACCTGTTGTTAGTTAATGTTGCAAAATTGGCAACTTCCATTTTCCCGATGAATTCATCTAAATCTCTTCATGTCTCTAATTTTGTCATAAATTTTGCTCAACGAAAAAATAGCTTTATTTTTAGCAATATCGAGAATTATTATCAAAAAAAGTTGTTCGGAATTAGAACCACGCGAATAGATTTGAGTTTGATTGTTATTTAGTGCAATTCTTTTTCGATTAGTGTGTGGTTTTGCAAGAAAATAGAACGTCAGATAAAGTTTCTACAGGGTGGCAAATGAAATAATGCATTTTTTTTACGTGTTCTGGACGCTGGACAAAAAACACGATTTTTTCAATTTCAACAACACAAGCCTTAAGACAGACCTCATATCTCGGAAAACGTTTTTACATTTTTCGCTCATCTCGTTTACGTACAGCGTAGTCTTAAAAAATAAACTTTTTGGTCTTGCAGTGATAAACTTTTTTCACTTAAACCGATTTTGAAAATCTAGGGGTTATTATATTATGTTGAAGCTAAAACTTCACAGTGAACTGTGTACTTAAGAAAATAATAATTCAACATACCGAGTTACATGAATGAACTAAATATTTGTAAGTAAACTTCACTTGAAACTCTTCCAGAATCTCGATTTTGGGGGCAATTCGGATTTGGGTCATTTTTTGTGCGACCCTGTATGTCGAACTTTCGTTTTAAATTCTCTACAGAACTTAAGCATCAACATCAGTTCTAGATGGTGAAAATCAGACCAAGAGCAGAAAAGTTATCGCTGCGAAATGCGAAACCGAAAATTTGTTTGTTTGAAAGCACCCTATAAACAGAAGGGCTGTTCAAAAACCGTTTCAAGTTATTTGGTTTATATTTAAAATTTTAGTGCTGAGAACCAAAAAGCTTCTTTTTTATTCAAAAACGTCCACTTTGCAAAATTTTGCATTTTGCCCAAATCGCCAAAAAATCAAATCGCTTTAAACAATCAGAATTTATTCAGCTTCAATCTTAGTACAAATTTTCTAGTGTGTCAAAAATCAACGTTGATTTTGTTGAGCAGCTTATTTGGGATAAAAAAAGTAGTTTCTTACCAATTTTTCTACCTAACTAATTATGAATAATTTTAGTAGTTAATATAACTTGATTTAATTATTAATGAGAACCCTGGATCTCAGGTCCATACAGTTAAATTCGCATTGTTATTGTAGACATACGATTCAAAATGGGAAACATATTTTTTTTTATTGCAAAAGATTGTAATTGCATACTAAAACATGATCAATTTTCGATATTGCCAAATTCCGTAACTCATATTTTTTACCAACTTTGCATACGCCTGAAAAAATAAAAAATAAAACATTTGAGCATTTCGACCATGCAGAACTTTTTGTGCAGAATAGCTTTCTTCATAAATATAATAATAAAAAAGTTGCCCAAATGTTTCCAATTTACAGGGACATACTATATAAGTGTTTTCCAAAAATAGGTTTGCACAATTTGGACTATTTGCCTTAAACCAACACTCAGCACTATTTTCTTCCATGTGGCTCTATTAACGACCTATTTATGGGGCGACCGTAAAACTGTGCAGCGAAATGAAGCCTATCAGTTTTCAACATTGTTAGATCGGCGTAACTCAATATTTGCCATTCAATATATCCTCGAAAAGCTAAGTGTCTATTAGCAAACAGGCACTCTTCTCGTTTGCCTCTACTTGAATATCAAAATGGAAACACTTGCCGCTTTCACAGGCACAACAGCCAGAATAAAACTAAGACATTTCAGGGAATAAACATAAGAACATAATATTAATCTGGTAGATAATCAAAAATACTTGGTAAGGCTGTAGTTGTGTGCAGAAAAATTAATGAAATAATTCGAATTACTCGATTATGGAAAAGATCGAATTAATTCGATTTGCTTCAAAAAATATCCCGAATGATGCATTCGCAATTCACATTCACTAATCAATGATATCAAATAGAGAAGCAATACACCTCCATTATTAATGCAGCAAATAAAAATTTGCCGATAAGAAAAAGAGACGCAATACATCCTTAAGCGGATGATAGCCCTGTTGTACAAGGAAGATTGAGAGGCAATTGTATTACCACTGTTGCTTAAGGAATTGAAAACTGGAAAAAAACATCTGTTTTTGCTTTTACTAATAAAACTGCAAGAGCTCACCTGTAGAGGGTGAAAATTAGAGTATATGAAAAAAAAGGAAATCTTTAAACGCATATGCAACACAAAAATTAAGACTATTGGGAAGTGATGAAGTTCTAGCAAGTGAAGGTACTCGTATGCTTTCCACCTTCAAAATCCTTGTGCAATTCATTGAATAAACAGGGGAAATGAAGGAGTAGAACATAAAATTCTACATAACCCAGAACATGAGAACACCAGTTTTGGATGGTACATAAGAACGCCTTTCCCGATCATCGGCAACAACATCAATAACGAAACGAATAATCTGAACGACCACAACGAAAATATGTACTAAGAACCATCAAGGGTGTTTCTCTTCTCTCAATCAGAGAGAAACTGGAAACAGAGGATGTGGTGAGATGATGGGTCAGAACACGCAGGAGGTGCTGGAGAGACCATGTGACGAGAATGTGCATCATGACATGGTTGGTCATGACATAACATTGGTATAGTTGGATAGAGAACTGAAAATGTGATTCAGTCATAAGATGAGTGAGGAAATTCGAGTAGTTTTGACCCAGAAAGCGAAATTTAAATAAAAGACATTTATTAACAAACTTCTTGTTGGGTATTTCGCTTCAAAAATTTTTGTCTTTAAAAAAGACAGAATTTCCTCACGTCTTCTATTACAGATTGATAAATAGTGCTCCTATTTCGTAATAAGAACGAATTATTTATCAAAAAGTAATCAAGAA
>NW_026017110.1:23785315-23801027 GCF_020466585.1 Dendroctonus ponderosae
TTTTGATCTTATACGAAATTCTTCCTGTTGTTCTTCAGGTAAATTTTGAGTTGTTTCTTCTATACTCGAAATAAAATCAAGTTTTGGAACGGTTTTTGGTGTAATTGAAAAATTTTAAACATTTAGGTGCCAGATTATACCAAAATTTTATGTTTTCGGTCCCATTTTTGTTTTTTTCGTGTACGCAAAATGAGCAACAACGCTAATTTTTGCATCATTCCAGAGCTAACTGAATGGCCTTTTTAGAAAGTGAATCATCGGCAAGGAAATGTTGGCAGTTTAAAAAAAAGTTTTGATTTCAAGAAGTTTTAGATTTTTGCCTTTGTTTTGAGTTGCAAAATCGACTCAAACATGACGCTGCTTTTTTCGAAGTTTCTCAAGAATCATTTGAGTCACATAATTCGTTTTGGCATCGTTGAATAGAGAATTGAAGACTCGATTGTCATAACAGAATTAGTTAGAAAATTCGAGTAGTTTTAACGCAGAAAGTTGTAATTTGTATATTTTACATTTAACAGATCCTGATCCTTTCCTTTCAAGTCAGGGGGGGGGTCATGCAGTAGAAATTCAATTTTTTGTTCTCAATTAAATTTTCGTTAGTCGACATAAAGCCAGTACAAGTAGGGGGGGGGGGGCTACATCTTTGCGAACATTCTAGTTTTTAAACGAAAAGGGAAAAATATATTCCAACTTGCTAATCGCAAAATATTTATGTTGGCCGGTGCAAGAAACTTTTGTATTTCCTTGCCATTTTACCAGAACTTGCAAATGTTGTACTTTTCATTGCTATTGATGTGAATGAAGTGTTTCGTCCCAATATTTTTATTCGAATATCGACACTTTCCGCTAGTCAGATGCTCTTACGTGCAGCATGGAGGCTCAATTATTCGAATCATTTATCATTGGCCAACCCCTCGATGGCATCAGTTTCATTATGATCGAATAAATTCGTTCGCTAATTAAATAAATATGGATTTAACAAACTAATATCTGCTGATCCCTCGTCTTCAAAGTGCGCTATTAGAAAATTGTACATTATTCCGAAATTATATTCATAACGGAAAACGCGTTGAACAAAAGGGGCCGCGTGACTCGCACGTGCGTTTTCGTGCGTCAAATTCGGCCCTTTGCACCATCACGACGTCTAATGAACCGTTCTAGTCCAACGGACGACGTCCAATTACTTTGTGGCGAATTAATGGAGATTTAGTCGTTTTCATAGCTTTGGCGGCGAAAAATTCTATTGTAGATGCTTGGCTTTAATACGCAAAATTTATATATTAATACCGATTCCAACCCTTTCATCCAGATGTCCGCAAATATCTTTCCTCCCCACATAATAAGTACCGAAAGATTAAGTTGCAACTTGTCCGGTTCACCAGCAAATATCCCATATCTTGCGTCTCGAAGCACTTAGTCTGATTGCAAACGAAAATCAAATTATATGGACGATTGTGTCCACGGTCGTACAATCTGGACCAATTCCTGAAAGATTAGCAGTTCATTCCATTCATCGAGTATCGGATCGGATTTGATGGAATTATTTTGTGGCCGGAACTCGCTCAGACTTACTATAGTGCGTGGGGACAGCATTTGTAGCAATCTGGACCCTAATTGATTTCGTTGATAAATTAGGAGAAGCGACTCGTATTTTTTCAGAAAAAGATCACTTTTACAGATCACCAAACAGGCATTACAACCCTAAAGGTGTTAGGTTTTTTAATACTACTTGAAGGTGTTCAGGCTCTAAATAGGGGCATCAAATCAAATCAAATAAAATGTAGACGATTTAGAACATAGAATGTCTATTGCATAATAGCATTACTTAAAAAAGTGTCTCCTACAACAATAGTTGGGCTCATTGCAGTTGGGTCGAAATTATCAGGTAAATTTAGGGATTTTAAACATGCGGTTCACTTTTGGGGGTTTAATTGATAAATTGAATTATGCATTTTTTACCATTGACTTTTTCGTATCAAAATCGAAAATCTCCATAGGGTTTTGGAGTAAAAAGTCTCATGTCTCCAGTGATTAGGATGCACCGTTTAGGAGAAATATCCATTCAAATTGTGAAATAAGGTAAACTTTAGACATTTTTTCGACATACAATTTACAATTTCAACCCCCAAATTTAAAAACTTGTCTAAGTTGTTGAATGAAATCTCGCGAGTCCGAAAAAAGTCTGGCTGCCATATTTCATCATTTTAGCTGCAATAGAAGGGAATATGAGGAACATCTATTACAATTAATTCCAGAAATTTCACACCCGAACGTGTCCCCATATGCTTCTTCAGATCGAGTTTCGATCATATCTGGCTCACATTAAAACAAGATGAAAATAAGTGGATCAACTTAAATAGTAAATGGAACCAAACCATTCAACATTCTGCCCAATAAATCCGTTCAGTTTCACACTCAACTCGTGTGATGTAATTGATTTCGATCAGCCGATAAGAAAGTGAAATGTTGCATCGTTTTCATCCAATTAAAGCCACCCATTGTACCATAATTATTGGCTAAAAGACCCAACAGACAGCGATGTTATTTTTTTTTTGAAAATGTGATCTAGTGGCAACTGACGGACATCTGAATACCGTTGGAAAAAAACCCTTCAACATCGAGTAAGGCAGGCTTTGAAATTATTGACAACAATGAAACGAAACATGTGAAGATCGGAGAGAATGATGATTCGGCTGTTTTTCGAGCCCGCCCGTCCACAGCTAACTAGGCATGTGACGAGTTGGTTTTGTTAGTTAAGGGGTAATTTTTAGCTGATTAGTACTGTATTATAATGGGGTCTGGCCGTATAATTTCTTTCAGCTTTTGACAAGGCGGCCGGAGAGTTTGGTGTGCGGTCCTATCAAAATAATTAGTTCATAGAAGGTGGTGGAAAAACGATGACTGTGCAAAGATACGTGTAGTTCTTATTGGCAATAGCCGGTTTAAGTTGTAGCAGACGGCCAATTCACGGCAAATTACGTCCCAAATTTTAGTTATTATGATAGTGAGATTCACGTTTAAAATAAATAAACCAACTCTAATTGGCTCCAAAATCAAATTCAATGAGCGATAGCGGATAAATACGTTTAAAAATTGGTTTCCTGGTTCCTGTTGATGGATTTTATTTTGATGTATTTTCACGATTTCGTTTGGCTCACTTATAAACCATCATCAGATTAGCGTTGTAACTAGCTAGAAGACTAATTGAGGACCCAAAGAAGCCATTGAAAAAACCGACAAAATCTCGTATTAAACTCATTTTTGTTAGACAAGGCTCTGTTCAATAATTCCATAAGTACCACATGTGTGGAAAACGGATCTTTACAAGTAATTCAGGAAAGTGCTCGCATCAGAAATATATTTGAATGTATGTTTCTGACAAGAAATAAAAAAGTGTTCTAATAATGCGACAGTTTATTCTAAAGGCTTCTGCAAACATCGAAGATTCGAAATTATTGGATTTCAGTCTGTTGTGGTTTTTAGAACAAAAACAGTTCTGAGCCAACTAACAGATTAACAAATAAATATCAGACTGGAAACGAATAAACTAATCAATTTTTTTATGTGTTTTAAAATATTTTCAAAACCAGGTGATAAAAAGGGTATTAAATAATTGTGAAAAAAGTAGGAGCCATAAGAGTTACAATGAGCAAGAGATAAACGTGCAAATAGTTCATCAACTCAGAAAGTTTAGCAAACCGATCTTCAATATTTTGAAGTTTTCAAGAATTTTCTCGACCTTTCAGTTCAAAAACCTTCATTCCAATTACCTGAAACAGGCCAGGAACGAAATTATGTCACTCTAAGCAAATGCTTTATATTTTTGGTAAGCTCATGAAGAATTGATAGTTTGTAATATTTTCAATCGAGTTTTTTCTGAAGAATAAGAAGGTTAATCCTCTTTACACTCTATCTTTTAACATACAGTCAAGACTTAGCGATTTTTACTCCAACAGCATACAATCTTACAAAAAACCGCAAGTTTGCAAAACATTCTATGGACTGGTTGGAAACTGGAAAAACTTATTTAAGATTTGCAAACCGCCTGATTAGAAATATAGCAATTTCCTACAAGAAACTTTTGGACTCATGATTTTCCATTATCTTTTAGCCAGCTTTAACTGATTTGTTTTTTAAATTGCAATTTCCTACAGCGAGAATTTAGAAGAAAAAGTAGATCCTAAAAACACAAACCGGTTTTACCATTTGCACAACAAACATTAGCGCCTAATAGACTAACAGGCAATTACTGAATGCAAACAAATTTTAAACATTTAGAAGCGTTTTCGCCCCCGAAAGAGACGTAAATCCCGGACGGGGCTCGTATTCTATTCATTACCCGGCAAACTGCTGTAACTGTTGTAAATTAATTTCGAAGTAATGCCCTAATGACTAGCCCGGGCACCCTACGAAAGGGGCTTTTAAAACCCCAAACAAGCCCGAGTTTACTCTCGAATTCACACCCACTTTCAAGGATTACGTCAGCGGAGCAATTTCATCCGTTGTTTTGGGCACGAAAACCCCCCAATACACGTGTAGAAGCGAACCGAACAGATTATTTTCCACTTGCTAACAGAAAAAAAAATACAGCCGGCAATAGAGGAAATTTTAAAAAAATGTTGCTATTGGTAAGTTGCGCCAGGATGCAATTAATTGTGAGCCAATTCTCTAGTTTCCTAGAACTTGAACTACAGTTAGTGAATTAATCTTCCAATCTCCTCAATATTAAATTTACATTTTTCGCTCTTCCCTATCTACTTTTCAGTCTTTCAACCCGCATCATAACGCAAATGTTTTTTAGACGTGCCATTAACATGAAATTAGTAATAACTGATTATGTTAGTTTAACCAAAAAAAATTGATTACATTTTTCTATTTTTTACCACAAGAAGCGAACCCAATGCTTTAAGAAATTATATATAGCAGATTACCTTCCTTTTCCTCTATTTGTTTAATGTAAAAATACAATCAGTTTAACACTATTCACAAAATATATAAAAAGTGGCTTAAAAGTTCCATTCCGATACTAATCTAGTACTCGATAACAGGATTGGCGCGCTGGACTAAATGCAGCAAAATTTACAGTTAAATCATGCATGTGATTTAGCAAGACAAGGGGGCAGCGGAGTGTTGCGCGGGTGTACAAAGGAGCGCATAGAGCCCCATAGAATTAAATAATAATTCAGCAGTAGCCTGAGTCGGTAGGTTATTGTACTAGTCAACTTTACTTATGTGGTTTGCACTTCGCATGCAGTTTTTTAAATCGTCTACTAAACCGATGGCATTCGCTTTTTTGCGATTAAAAAATGCTTCAATTGTATTGCAAATTTTTATTTAGGTTTCTGTAAGGTTGCGATCCTAAAAAAAATAATGTCCAGTGACTTTTTCCAATACCAATTTTGTTGTTTGTTGTTGTACATGACTGATGAGAACATTAAAGCGACCTCCACTAAGTTCCACATGCACGAACAATTGTTCAGAAAACAATTTACTTTAACTTACAGGGATGCTCCATATTTTAGGAAATATTTCCTCTTTCCATTAATATCTATCTACGCTTGTGATGTTCGTACTAATGACTATTAGTAACCCGAACTGAGTTGCCTCTATTTTAATGAGCCTGCTTTGTGGCCAAGTTTGTTCTCTAATGATTAATTTCGCCATTACCGTAAAATATACTGTTTCCACTTTTATTTCGCTTTGTTCTCAAATCATGACTGGCCTTTATGCTCATCAATCTTGTTATTGATTTTCTACATTCGATAGTTCGTTTGCCGAATATTGCTGGATGTTTCCCGAAATTTATTTGCAATGTTTATTTTCATTTTTTAAAACCATTCCTGTACACAATCTAGACTGGGATAAATTTTAAGAGAAGACTAAAGACTAAAGAGTAAAGTTTTCTCTCAAAATGTTGGTAGTTTTTGACGCTTTAGAACAACCACAAGAGAAAACAGCACTACAAATGGATATTTAAATTAACTTCATCGTAATGTACCTACTAGAAAGCATCAAAAATCAATCATACAATTATCGACTAGTTTAAATCAACCATTCGAGCCGATTGTGCAGGGATGTAACAAAAACATTCTAAACTAACACAGGCCCACAGATTATCATGCCAACCGCTAATTCCGAGTCAATTATACAGAGTGAAGTGTTTATTTTAGCCCAAAGAGTAAATACCCAGAGGAACTGCAACATCGTAATTATACGGACTATTGTGTTTTGATTGAATAGCGATGGCTGTGGGATATGTGCTAAGCTTAGGTGTAGGTGGTTTAAGCAGTTGTATAAGGCGATTCGACATTTTCAAGAGGGTTCCTGATAAATATTACAAATTCAATCAATCCTTCATATCCTGTTTAGGCTCGTTGGAAAATGCTTCAGCAAAAAAACATAACAAAATGAACATTGGGAATAGCCAAACACACAAGGCGATCCAAAATCAGGATACACAGGAGATTCAAGAAGTGAAAAGTTTTATTTTTATCACTTTTTTCTCTACACGTCAACTTTGAAATTAACGCTCTTATGACAGTATTCATTCTTAGTTATGCTACTAACTACAACTGGTTGAAATAATCTATAGGGTGCAATCTTGACTTACTTGGTCACTTTTACCCATCTAATCGATTTGGTGCAGAGCCATTTGTATTTCATTCAATAAAAGTTGAATTCTTTATTCAATTGGAAAACCTTCTTGGCTTTTGTATGAGTTAGTTGATCATGACTACGTTATTTACGGTGCGGACAAAGCAGGTGTTACAGAAAACTTATAGTAAAACGACAGATAAGTGCAGCAACAAAACTTAAAAGTAAGAAAGTGTTCTGGAAATTATCTAAGCTTTTAAGAATGAATTATATTCACCGTGCAGCTATAACGTAGAATTTCCAGAGCAAATGCGATTTACTTGAAGTAAAAAACGTGTTTTCTTATTTTCCTCCATATCTCGACTTTAGTATAAGGACTATTAGTTCAAAAATCGAGAATAATAATTACGTATTACTTAGTTACTTCAAGCTTTTAACGCCCTGTGGAACAATAAATAATTTTACAACCCAAAGTTTATTCTAGTGGCTTCTAAACGATTTTAGGAGCTTTTTCTAAAGTGTTTTGGGTTTATTTTTGCAGTGACGAGTTTTATTAGCCTTTGCTTAAAGCCAAATAGTGTGATTTTAATTTCCATCTTTTCATTTGAGAAAATGACAGCAATGTGTCTTGCAGTGAATTATGAAAGGCGTAGGTAAAAATCGTGATCAAATTCTGAGCTTTTTTCGCGTTGTTACAAGAAGAGACAGTCTGTTTATTATCCACATATGAACGAACTATAGAAAACATCAAGACGGAAAATGTGAATAGCAGCTTTTAAAAGATCCAATATTACAGAAAAATGTTGAAACCATCGAAAACGACTGACTTTCTAGTCTTGCCAGTAGCATGTTACTTTTCAACTCAAAGGAAACCTTTAAATACTGTCCGCAAAATATTTTACTTTTTTCCAAAAATAAACCATTCTTAAAATTGAGAAATATGTATATAACTGAACTATGGGTATGAAATATGAGCTAGAATACCTTGGTTTAATGAATAAAATGCTTAGGTTTTTAAAAATAATAGTGTTTTCCAATATTGATTAGATATGTATTTATATGGAAATTGTGTATTCCTGTAAAAGAATTGCAAATTTTCTTTTTTCACACACAAATATGTAGAAATGTTTGTGCTCCTGAATCAAAATGGTTCATTTTATGTAAAATGTTATTATTATTATTGATATTGTTGTCTGTACTGTTATTACTTTTATTATTCTGCTTATTAAATAAAAAACAGTTGAAGATCAATATACAAGATTTATATCGAATAGGCCTAGAATTATTATAAAGAATAGCCTATGCGTGTAGTTCGAATATGCAATAAAAAGTGCAGCATTCCATTTTAAAAAATTAAAGTTTGGTCCGCCACTTGAATTTGAGACACCCTGTATCCATTAGTGTTATCTTAAAATAAACTAGACGCTACTATCTACAACTTTTCTATTTAACGTTTTTTTCTAAATTTCAAATTAGATGCAAAAACGGGGTGGCCAACGTTCAACCCTGTACCCTGTACATTTCTTGAAAGTAAATTTTCCTTATCAAATACGAAACACTTAACACTTAGCAAAACTTCCTTTTAAGCGGTACAATTTGCATCGCAGCTGCTTATAAAATAGACGCTTAATTGATATAAGTTCAGAAAAGGAATAAATAAAGCCAGTTAATAAATAAAAAATGAAACGATTTATTTGCGATGGCAAGTGTTGCCTTATTCTTGTTTCAAATTTCTAGTGCAATTTTGGGATGAGTTTAAGTTTTTGATAATCAACGTAAAAATATTTTTTTTGCAGAAACTAATTCCTACATAATGCATGATCTGGAAATCATTTTTCCAGAAATAACTCGAAGAAAAAACGTATAAGTTGTAGTTTTGACTTGCTAAGTAAATAATTAAAAAGTCCATTTTTTACTGCGGCTTTTACAAAAGTATTATTATTATTATATGATGTTGGGTTTTGTTTTTAAAATTATGAATCGTATCGGGAGTTGTAATTTCTTGTTGCTGCTTAGACGAAATATAATGAAAAACTCATTAAAACATTGATTAGAAAAACATTAAAATTAAATTAGAAAAAGTTTTAATGAAACAACAAACAATTATACAAGAACACGACAAGGTTTTTTTGAAGAAAGAAACATTTGGAGAACTTAGTAAAAAAGTACGTACTAATGCTCTAAAAAGTGTTTGATATTAGGCAAAAATTAATGCACTGTTACAGATTGAAATAGTCAACTTTTGAAAACATCAGTGTTAATAATCATTAAAATGCAATTCTCACTTTGAAATAATAAAAACACATTTAAAACAATCCACTTACAAACTTTTTGGTTACTAAATTAAAATTATACGTATGTAATGCCGGATCCTTCAACAATCGATAACGAGCTATTGAAGTAAATTAAATGAGGAACGCCACTGTATTATAATAGTGCAAGGGACTGGGTAAATGTATGGTTGTGATTGGATGGCGAACGCAACGCCTACCATGGCTAATATAATTCAAGACTCCGAAAGGAGAGAAACGAACGACAGTAGAAAAGCTGCCATTGCCATTCGTTGCTAGAACATATGTCCACTGGACGCTTCCATGAGTAACAGTGGAACTGATTATTTATCAAATTATGCACCATGTTATTTATTAAATATGTGCTGAATGTGTCAGTGGCCTCCAAAGAGAAAAAACCGCCTATAAAAACGTAATTTGAGTCACTTACTTGTATTCTATCTTCGGGTAGGTCGGTCTTGAGGCTCAGCATCTCCCTGGCATAGACATCTGGATAGTGGGCATCTTTGAACGCCTTCTCCAGTTCCTCCAGCTGATAGCTGGTGAAAATCGTCCTGCCACACACCCACCAAGGGTAGTCAAACTGGTATTGATTAGTTGGAGAAATATACATGATGTGACACCCTACCTTATTATTATTTTTTAATTTCAACTATCAACGAAACTGATTTAAGTGTACGAAACCGAAATAAAGTTGAGAAAAATTAATTATTCTTTAATGTTTTTTTGTCGTTTTCCGAATATTTGAGATTCCGGATATTTTTCGACTTTAAGGTTTGCCTGAATCGACAACAAAGTTTGAATTCGTTTTCTGTAAAATAATTTATTTAATTCTGAATGTTGAGAAATTTACGTTAAAAGAGCGCTTCCAAATTTCCAAGTTTTGAAACCTCAGCTTAATTTCGTGATATAAAATCAAGCTTCTTATCAAGAAAATTAATATCTGGACGTTTCGCGTCACATCATTTATACTTTGCTACATTGATTCTAATATATTAGAATCAATGTATACTTATATTATAAGAGTATTTTTTATTGAAGCGAAACCACAAGAACTGATCAAAGCAAAGCTCTTGGATTTGATAATCAGCAAGGCAGATCCAAACTTACGTTTGGAAGCTATTGAAAAAAGTGATTTCAAACAAAATTGTATGTAATCTTAATTAAAAAACACCTTTAAAATCTGATAGGTAACATTGTAAATGAAAACGCGATTCAAACATTTCATTCGGTAGAATCAGCAATGCGATCTATCGACGGCAAGATGTTAAATTCGCGTGGAATTGTAGAAAATTGATAAACGTCTGGAATTTGAAATTAGGCTGATTGAAATATTCATTGGCCGGCTCTTTCATCGAAACCCATACAGAATCGATTTTCGTCCTCGAACTTCGAATAAATCAAATATGCTACTCTATTGCGAAGCGATTTTACCAAATATCGAATACTGAAATTCAACAATACAATAAATCATTGGAAAATAGTTTTTTGCAGCTGGAGATTTGTACTAATCAAAAATTAACTGTGGATTCGTGATTTCGTTTGCTTAAAAACCCGTGAAATGAAGTTTTTAAACACCAATTAAGCTTCTTAGTGGACAGTCTAACGTATTTTCCGTTAATATGTTTATTTATCTACTTTGCTTCCAATTCAAGACACTTTTCAAACACGTTTTTACATAGTCGAAATTTACAAAATCTCATTCATTTTGAGCTACTCCGAGTGTATCTGACCGATCATTTTATACTTCAATATTCACCATGATGAAATACAAAAATGTATCTAGAATAAATACCTAAGCGGTTAAGACACGCAGAACCTAGTAAAATGTGAAAAACATGTTTCCCTAAGTTAACTTTTTTTGAGAATACCAGCCAAACCACTGGATCTCTGAGCTGAGACTTTCACTAACCGAATTTTACATTTTGACGGCTTTGCGTTATTAGTCGATACTGCTCAATTTTTAGTCTTTGTATTAATTTTTTTCTGTGACTCCTTTAGTTTAAGTTCAACTGGATTTATGTGTAATTTCCTTAACTTTCCATTTTTCTTTTGTAAGTATGTATAGACAAAATCATTTGTAGTTGGCATATTAGAAGGTATTAAATCCTTTTTTGAAAATTGTACGAGTTGCAATCCTTTCACCATTTCAATTGTTCTTTCGATTCAATAGCAAATAATACTTAACCAATGATTCAGATATTCTGAAGATTTAGATAGCTCAGATAGTTACCTATGACGCCGCTTCTTTTTCTTCTTTTTACTAAAGTTACCTAAACCATCTTGCACTGAGAAATCTTTGGAATTATCTAGTTGGCCTGAAACAAAAAGAAAATATTGATTGCATATATTTTGTGAATATAAAATACCAAAAATATTATAGAGCATTGTTGAGCCTCAAAAGTTTCTGAGTTCAAACGTTTTCGAAAATGAAACCCATTTATTTGCGCTCGTTTGGCGATCAAGTATTTCCTCAGGGAGAGAGCTCAAATCAAACAAGTTTATTGAAAAAACCTGCATTAAATTTACTTTCTAAACACGCCCTTTAGATACCTGGTCATCTAGCGACAGCTAAACTATTCACTAGTTTCATCCACATCTTCTGCAAGTCTCAAAAATACCAAAATCAGCATTGTCTAAATCGATTTTATCCAAAAAACGCCAATTAACCATCTCGACAGCATAAGTTGGGAAAAGTATGGCAGAGATGCGAATGGTAACAAATGTTTATTCCGTATAAATGACTACGGAAATAATACTACTACGTTCTGCTCGCAATAACAGAACCAAACTTGCCCTTCCTTGCTGGGATGTTGGAAGTATTTAAGTCTTGTTGATTGTATTGATCTCTATTGAATTGTTCACTTGTTGTGTTGTGCTGTTGTTGTGCTATCCTTATATGTCATTCCTTTTAACTTTCTTTTGGTCTATTTTGAATTGACTCCAAGCAGCTCAAACCATCAAGATTAGATTAATTAATTCACATGGGCATGCTATGCAAACATTAACATTTTCAAATGCAGGGTTGAAATGAAAGATGTTTTTAGTGCCAGGAAACGGCGTAGATAGTCACCAAGCCGCACCACAACCAGCAGACAAGCAGGCAACCAATCAATAAAAGATAATAATATGAGAATTCGAGTTGCGTGCCGGAACGATTATTAAACGAATTAAGCTGGCGTAAAAGCTATTTGGGGCATTTAGGGAGAGGAGCCGATTTTATATACTCATTCGGCTTTCAAATTAACTGTCTGACGGCGGAATCGGAATTTCCAATAAAGACTTGAGACTGCGAAGAAGGGAAAATTGGAAAATAAGATACGAACACGGTAATTCTCGTGAAATAACAAGGTGACGCGAACGCAATGCTCGGTTTCGATTCGCTGATGAGGAAAATTTACTTTTCAATTAAACTATTTTGCCTATATTGAGCTGATGATAAACATTTTCGTCATTTGCTAGTAAACTTTGTATTAAAGATTGTTAGACGAAATTGGATGTGATGAATCTAACAAACAGAACCAGAATGTTGTTCGGATATATTCGGAAAAGGCTTCGAAATGTTTTTTGCAAAGCCCAAATTATGTTGAATTTTTGCTTATTTCATTTTTCAACTGTTTATGAACATAAATTTACTGAAAAAAAATTGCCAAAAATGTCGATATTTGCAAAAAACTAGATCTGAATGATGAATAAATTTTTGAATCTGAAGCGCGTCAAGATTAAATTCCTACTCCCACCAGAACAGTGTAAACGTCAAAAAAAGTCGGCAGTTTCAAAAAAAAGAATTGTTTGTATCGGTCCATCACTCAAAAACAGACTGTTTGAAAGTGAGCAAAGCAATTCTTAACAACTTTCCATTTAGCTGATACCAGTTTAAAAACGGTAGGAAAATACCACTTATATATATTTGGGAAATTTTGTGCAAAGTTTCTAACGAAGTTTATTAGCATTTGAAGAAATCACAGAACAGTTTACATTAACCTTCCCAATTTGGAGTAATTCGATATATTTATACATTCTTCATTTATTTATTCCTTATCTTATCAATACATTTGTATTCGCCAAGTTTTCCGTCCAAGATATTCTTGTTAAGTTTCCATGCAAGTCGTTTTCTTGCTTCGCTTGTTTTATGCCTTTTATTGCCACTTTTCAATACATATAATCTCCGTGGACAAGCCAACACCTTTTCTAATTCCCTCCACTGTTCTGTTTTTCACAAACTGTTTGTTGGGTATTTTGCCTCCAAATTTTTGTCTTTAAAAAGAGAGAGATTTCCACACGTCTTTTATTACTGATTGATAAACAGTGCTCTTATTTCACAATAAGAACGAATTATTTATCAAAAATTAATCAAGATTTCTTGATGAAGACGTGAGGAAATTAAGTCTTTTTAAAGATAAACATTTTTGGGGCGAAATACCCAACAAACAGTTTGTGAAAAACTGAATCTGCCTCAACAATATAGAACTTATCTACTATTATTTTTGATCTACAATACTAATTTTAAAACTGATTTTCCTGTAGATGTGGGTAATCCCTTTAGAGTTTTTATGCACCTTTAAACTGTCCTCTCTCTTTTTTAATTCTCTTGCTAATTATTACGTAACCTTTTCTCGTTAGATTCCTTTGCCGTTTGGTGAGATCTAGCTGTCTGTACCGATCATCGTCGCTTATATTTTATTTTCACTGGTCCAATAATTCTATTTTTCCTCCTTTTAGACAGTGCAATGTCTACGTTCTTCCTCTTCTGCACACCATCTTACGAGATGAATGATCTACGATTGATGATCATGTTTGCCGTTTCTAAGCTTGTTTATGTCCATTTTTTTGTTGTCCAATGTTTTTCAAGAATCGAGAATTTGCCAATTTTATTCATTGCTCAAAAGAATGGATTTTGTGAAGGTGAGTTAAGCAATTTTTAACAAATTTCGGGTCAAACAGGTACAAAAGTAAATAGCAGTAGAAAATTGCGAAATTTTGTGGAAATTTACTAACCAGCTTGAAAAAAATTTGACGAAATCACAGATCACTTATTCACAATTAAGAATCTTGAAAAATTAGGCACTAACGTTATGGGTTATATGTATTAATGATATATTGATCACTATTGATGTCCGTTTGTGTTTATTAGTGCACTAATAAGAAATCATGGTTTTTTCTCTTTTTGCGTCACCTTTCACCGAATATTAGCGATCACCATGTGTTAAGCTTCTCGTCTATTTTGAAGCAATTGGATATATTTATCACTCCTCAATAAAAATGTATATATCAAGGAAACACATTTTTTAATTAGTTTTGCATTTTTTCTTTCTGGTCTAAAATACCAATTTTAAAAACTGTATTTTTTTGCGAGTAAACTCGATAAAATCGATTTTTTATGGGCGTTGGAACTCATTTAGCCCTGTTTTAGTTCTCATAACATTTTCTCCTTGGATTCCTTCATCATTTGGTGACACTTCTACTTTGGTATCCATTCCTTTCATAGTTATTCTCAATTTTTCTTCGCCTGTCGAATAATTACATTTTTGCTCCTTTCAGAGAGCGCAATTTCTTCGTTCTTGCTCTACTTCACATCATCTTACGAGATGATTGACCTACGTTTGATGAGCTTCTTACGACGGAAACCTCCAAATTTATTCAATCTTATTCGACATTATTTCTCAACTTGTATTAATTTTTTCTGCAAGCTTTATTTCTATGTTGAGGTTTTTAAGCTTATTCCAGTCATTTTTTTAAAACCTGCGCTCTTGATTGGGAACCTTAATCATGAATTGAATAGGTTTTCTGGATCGATTTCCACTGGAAAAAATAATAGAAAATCGCTTGGCAAAATAGTGCCCTTCCACTAACGTCTACTCATGCATCTGCACCTTTAATAAAGTGCATAGCAGGAAATTTCGATTCGTCACAGCAAAGTTATAGCACGCAGTGTACTATTTATCTTACGGGCAATTAAACGCTTTATGAAAGGGTTAGCGCCTGAAAGCTAATACGGTCCCGAAGCCGCGTAATTGCCTTTGGCCGGTAATAAATTGTGCCAATGGCCCGAAGGAATTTCATATAAGTGCACGTTAGTTACCCCTTTCGGAACCGGCGAATAGTTAGATGCTTTCAGCTACGTGCGCTGTCCTGCGATCTAGATTAAGTAGCTGGCAAACTTCAGCTACCTCAGATCCAACTACCTACGAAATAAGCATCTACAGTATGGATTTGTCTTTTATATGCGACTTTGCAAATGCATTTGAATTATTTTTATGCCAAATCAAATTTATTCCTGGGTTTCAGTCATTTATTGTCTCTATTTATTAATCAAAATACGTCTCAGTGTATTTTTCCACCATCATCAGTTTTTCTAAAATAACAGATAGTTAAAAAAAAATTTTCATTAATTTAAAAGACAACCACAGTTCGTCAACAGCCTCATCATATCACACATTAAAATACATCACAATTGCAATACTTTAAAACATCCTAAAATTAATTAGGCCTAACAGGTAATTAGTCAGGACAATCAAATTTGGGAAGAGACTAGAATTATTTGTTCAGATACTTAAATATTTTTACTTACGTGTGTAGCGTTGTCGCTGTTTTAAGCCTTGGCATGCATTTGGAGTATTCATTTTGTCCATTATCGGACACAAAACGAATAAAATACTGTTTATATTGATTTCTTTACTTTCGGCTATTTTTCTTTGCATTCTGAGGATATTATTTTTGGTTTCAAAATTCTTCAATATACCGGGTGTTAGTTAATATTTTATGTTTATTTCATTTAATTAATGTATGATATACTGAGCTAAGATTGTCGGTATCCGATCTGAAAT
>NW_026017110.1:23801485-23840166 GCF_020466585.1 Dendroctonus ponderosae
TTCTCTTATTATAATTACTCTCGTTAATCAGTATTTTTGTGTTATCAAAATCAAAATTATGCAACTTCTGTTGTGCATGCTGTGCTAGTGCTGTACCATTTTCGTTATTTTTTTTTAGGCTATACTTATGTTCGTATATTCTTTTCTTTAGATATTGTCCTGTTTGACCTATCTATGTGTTATCACAATTCAAACAGTCTATTTTGTAAATTACATTAGGCGTGTCTAAGTTGTCAATCCTAGGTTTAAATTTTGTGAAACATTCATTTGCTAAGGTGTTTTTAGTTTTCTCTGCCATGTTGATATTATGTGGTTTGAATATATTTTTAATTTTTGTGTTAATTTCCGGTATATATGGTAATGATATATACTTGATATCACCTTCTATTCTTTTATTTATGTTTTTCCATTTAGTTGAATTGTATATTTTATTTATCCTTTGCTTTATGATTGGTTCGAAAATCGACCTTGGACAGTTGTTTATTAATAAAATGTTTTTTATTTTTTCAAGATTTTTTGTTCTATACTCCCAATGTGACAATTTAATGGCTCTATCTGTAAGTGCCGTTATTACACTTTTTTATATTTCATTGGAGCGTACGATTGATAATTCAGATACCTACCAGACCATACCTCCTTTGTGTACCAACTTGTTTTGATTTCCCCGTTGTTATCATAATTAATTGTTAGGTCTAGAAAGTTTATAGAATTACCTTTATCTTCTTCCAGAGTAAACTTTAGGGTGTCATGAAAGGCATTAAACTTATCTAGTGTATATTGAATTTTGTCTTTTGGCAGGCGCATTATGCAGTCATCCACATATCGTTTAAAAAATTCACACTATAGTTTAATTTAGATATTATTTGTTCTTCCAAATTTTCCATTACCAAATTTGCAATTGTTGCTGCTATGGGAGAATCCATTGCTACTCCATATATCTGTGAATAGAACTTGTTTTCGTACTGGAAATATGTGGATTTTAAGCACAGCTCTGAAGTAAAAGAAATCAATATAAACAGTATTTTATTCGTTTTGTGTCCGATAATGGACAAAATTAATACTCCAAAGGAGTCAGGAAGGAAAGTCAGGAAAGTATATACAATAATTTTTATGTTGATCGCTTTTGGCATGATTGTAGATAATTGCTTTTCGTCCATCTATGCTTTTTTTGGTGCAGATTCAAAGCTACATTCGAGAGCTTCAACTTCACTGCAAAGCTTTCCAAAGCTGATTTGTTCTTGCATGTTAAGTCTTGGTCTTGGTCTTGCAGCAAGGGACTTGCAAGTTCTACACTTTTCACTTCACTTTAAGTGAGTGAATTGTCGGTATGTTAATCGTCTAAAACGGTTTGATTTTCGTATCATATTCTTCCTGAAAGTCTTGATTTTCATAGTTCTTGAAGTTCAGCAGAACATGATTTTGGCCATGGAAACCAGAAGACAGTATTGGTCTTGGTCTTGCTTTTTTTGCAAGATCAAGACACTAATGAAATTCAACTTCTGTTTTCTTGTGGAATGTGGATCATTTTCGCAATTTTGAATGTTTTTCTCCGATTCAATGAACGAAGTAGCTTGGTTTTGCCAACGCTCATTCACATTTTTCAACTACTCCTTCACTGCATCAAGATCAAGGCATAGTCTCATGCTACTTTCGGTTGATGAACCATACAGAGAGATTCCGCAATTTTTCAACTTCAAAGAGTTTCAAATCGGCTTTTAGCACCCTTTCAAATTAATATTTGCCTAGAGGACGGCCGTTAATTAATAAAGTTAGCAGGCGTGCACCCTCAATGGCCAATGCAGAGAAAGTGCAAAACAACCGTGTGATAAACCCGATAAACCGAAAAACAATCGCATGCGCCAAAACAAAACACAAAACGGTGTTTGAGGCGGTGAGGCGAGATTGAAGTGAGTCCCCTGAATGGAACAAGGTGTGAACTGCAGCGCCCCCACGCCTATTAAGAAGGCATTAACCAAGGTGTGAAACACCCGTCGCATCATGGTCGTTATAATGGGTTCCTTTTGTTTTAACGGCTGCGCCTTTTTTTGCCTGTACGATTCGTTTGTTTTTCGAGCCTCGAAACAGGTCAGGATTCCTTTGCAATTCCAAGATTAAAGCTGATTTAAATGGCTGTCTTCCAAATAAACAGCTGCTTTTATGCGTTTGTGTGTTTTTTTTTGTTAGATTGAGGGGCAATGAGCACTTTCATTCAACATCGAAAGCAGAGACATATCATATTAAGTAATGATTTAAAGTAGTAGAAAATAATAAATGTTTTGCTTAAATAAACTGCACAAGGCAAACATTGCACGGACAAACTTGCTCTAATTTTCAAAGTGGATAAATTCTGATTGATTGTTGTTTGAATCCTCACTGGTACAATTCTTTCTGTCAGTGCGGGTTTGTGAGATAAAGTTTCCACAGGATGCATTATGAAACATTGCAAAAGTTCTGAAAGTTTGGGGTGTTTACAAAAAACCGGTTTTTTTTTAAATTTCAACACCCAACCCATAAAAATTGACCTCACTTGTAAAAACAGTGTTGCAATTTTTCGACTACTTAACTCTTCATTTCCAGGGCGAATTCAAAAGATCAATGTTTTGGTCTTGCATTGATAACATTTTCCTTCTTGAATTCGGTATATAGCGTTGCATGCATGAACGGATTGTTTGAAAGTAAACTTCACTGCCAGTATTGCAGATTTCACTGCAGTGAGCAGTTTTGATTCAACTTCAGTGCAACCCCGTATATCAGATTGTTGTCCTAAGTCGACCATGCAGTTTTAGATTCAATGTAAACTATATTTCGAAAATCGGTCCAAGAGAAAAATTTTATCATTGCAAGACTAAAAATTAGTTTTTTTAGATCACCTTAGATCTTTAGATCACACCAAAGGTGGTGTTGCAATACCAAAAAAACGTTTTTTTTATTCAACTGGGGGCATGCTAAACTAGCATATTTTTATTTTCCACCCAGTCAAATGTGATTTAAAAGGTTTCATTTTTGCAAAATATTTTTTTTATTTTTAATTTAATTGTAACAAAAGCAAATAAACTTCAATTAGTTAATATTATTATTTATTTCTTATTAGACAAAATTTAGGAGCCCAGAATTCTCCGACTGGGTTTATTTGTAAGCAACTGGAAATTTGTATCGATTGCGAAAAAAATGTCAATAAATATTTTGAGAAAAATTCAAACGTTTATTGCGGTGGCATTTTCACTTCTTTGGTGGCCAGTTTAGCTTAATTGTGCAAATTTAATTATTTGCGGACAACAAACTGCGGAATTTCGGGATTTAATTTCGGAATTCTACAAACAAAGCTGAACGATGTTTTATCCAAAATTGAAGAATTTAAGAGTTGAAAGATATTTTTTCGGTTTTAAATTGAGAAATTGTACAAAACCCAATTATGGATACGGCAATGTTTTTTCACTAACAAAAATGTTCTTAGTATATCTTTCTCTATAAGATTCGGTTGTATTCTATTGGATTACTGAAATTTTCTATTGGATTCTGAAGGAAGCCACTATCGATTAATATGTTTTTAGCTTCACTTTTGCGGATATGTTTAGCAATGGATTGCTCATAAAATTGTAATCCATCTTTCTTACACAAAACGCTTTAGACAAAATTTTACAATAAAATATTTAAATAAAAATTTAGTAAATTCGTGTCTCAAAGTAATAATTTCACTTGAATTGATTCTCGGTTTTATTTAGAATAAACTTTAGTATTGAAGTTTTTTGAAGTAAATAAAGTAAATCTATTTAATAAAACTTTTCTCATTTATTTAATTACATTAAATTTCAATACAAACATTTAACAAAAATATACATTTTTTACCGCACTGAAAGGATTTTATGTAGGTAGTTTTATCAATTTGCTTTTTACGCGCCTTTTTGACAATTTTAGTGCTTTTAAATACGGACTCGTTACGAACTAGTTACAAGCAAACATCTGGATCGTCCAAGTTTAGAAAAAAAATCTACCGAACGTTTCAAAAACCTACTTGTTCGTTCCAGATCGTTGGTTTTATTTAGAATAAGGTTTAAGCACAACGGCACAACTTCATCATTTATTAAAATCTGGTGAGTTTGTTGTGGCGAGCCCTTCGGGAACCACACTGATTTTACGGCAAAAAACCTTCCAAAATGACTGATTTGTCGTTTATTGTTCTACAACTAGTGTCGTGCCCGGAGGGCTCGGCACAACAAATGCACTAGATTTTAAGAAATGTTGAAGTTGCGCTGAGCCCTTCGGTAACGACACTGATTTTACTGCAAAAAACCTTCCAAACTGACTGATTTGTCGTTTATTGTTCTACTACCAGTGTAGTGCCCGGAGGGCTCGGCACAACAAATGCATTAGATTTTAAGAACTGTTGTAGTTGCGGTGAGCCCTTCGGTAACGACACTGATTTTACTGCAAAAAACCTTCCAAACTGACTGATTTGTCGTTTATTGTTCCACTACCAGTGTCGTTCCCGGAGGGCTCGGCACAACAAATGCATTAAATTCTCAGAAATGTTGAAGTTGCGCTGAGCCCTTCGGGTACGACACTGATTTTACTGCAAAAAAAACTTACAAAGTGACTGATTTGCCGTTTATTGTTCTTCTACTAGTGTCGTCCCCCGAGGGCTCGGCACAACTTCAACATTTCGTAGAACTTAATGCGTTTGTTGTGCCGAGCCCTTCGGGCACGACACTGATTTTACTGCGAAAAATCTTCCAAACTGTCTAATTTGTTGTTTGTTGTTCTCCTACCAGTGTCGTGCCTGGAGGGCGAGCAACACCTTAGGCGTTTCTTAGAGTCTACTGTGTTTGTTGTGCCCAAAAAGATCGACACAATAAGCGCATTAGACTAAGAAATGTCGAAGTTGTGCTGAGCCCTTCGGGCACGACACTGATTTTACTGCAAAAATCTTCCAAAACTGTCTGATGTGTCATTTATTGTTCTCCTACAAGTGATAAGATTAAGTTGCATACAATACTAAGTCTGCAAATAATTTTTCCTTAACTTCACAAGTAATGAAAAATACTTCCTGGGACCCTGTATATGCACAGCACTTGATTATTGAATTGTGAAAGAAGACAAGCGCAAAAATTACCCAAAACTGCTTAAACCCGAAAACGTCGGAAACTATTTAAGAGCAAATAATAATTAAACTAATTAATTAATGGCTTTTTGGTTTATCTATAAAAATCATTTGGAGATAAACTGTTGTTTCGTTTAATCAAGTACATATAAGAAATTTCATGGGAAGGACGCTAAAGTAGAAATAAAGCCGGGCAGAGATGAAGGAATAAGTAATAAAACCAGCAAGAAGAAATCAGGTGTCTCATAAAGGTAACTAAGAATTAAAAGATAAATCAACTTTTTTAACAGCCCGTGGCTCGGAAAAAATCCTGAATAATACCATATTTGGAAAAATCTAATACATTCAGGCAGTATCAATTTTTCACGCTTTCAAATGGATTTAAAGGAAATTCGTGGACTAAACCATTGATTGATTGAACCGCAAAGCTGAACGAAAACCCAGACGCAAAAACGCCGGAAGCCAATTATTAGCAAAAATAAAAGCTAGTCTCGATTTCGCAAAAGCCATCAATAGGTCTGACAGACGGAAAAAAACGCGAAGAGAAAAAACCTGCGCCCCCCTTGTGTAACTTAAACTTTTTCTTTTTACCCCCGAATTTCTAAAGTAATTCCAACGAAAGCCGGGCAGAATATAGACGTTCACCGGACGAAATTAATACTTCTTTTTAGTTTTCTCAAGGAGGGTAGCGAAACGGGGTGGACTGTTTTGTGCCGAGGGGGTAAAATGTAAGATATAAAGACATTTTTGGGGGTGATTTTCTTTCACTTACGACGCCGCAGCGGTTTTAAGGCCGTCTTTTAAATTTACGATTTTTCTGCCAGGGGTTGTTAGATGATGCTGGGGATCGAGTTGGATACGGATATTAGGATTTTCGCCTAATTGGTGTTTACGTAGTTTGCGAAACCGAATACGGATGAGCGGCTGTTTTCACTGAAACAACTTCGGTTATTTACATCCTGCTAATCAAGGTTTATTAATTTATGAAGGTACGTTTGCAGAAAATGTGTTTGCTCCGTTCGCTTAATACAAAAATTGAACGTTACAATACGAAATAGATTATTACGTCTGTGCAAAAACAAAAGATTTCATTCCACACGAAGCACTTAAGGAATGAATGCCTACTGCGACGTAATTTTCTGCATTAGCGCCAAATTTCGAACTCGGAAACTGCAACTTTAAAATATTCCACTCTGGCCAAGGAAGTTTTACAGCAATATTCGGTAGAGAGCCTCGTTCGTTAGGAAATCCAAAAGTGCAGCTTAAACTCGTTGAAAAACAGCTCGTTTTTTGTAGCTTAAAGTGAAAGTTAGCGAAAGATATTCATAAATTGCTCTAAACTTTCAGTATGAAATAAAATAAAGCAAAAGAATGGCGGTATGTAAAATGTCTGAAACATTTAGTTGCTTCAATTATTTGTTTCTATGAAACGAAATTACTAATTTAAATGTTCCATATGAGGATTGTGCTGAGTGAATAACAGATTATCGCCACTGAAACCAAAAAACGATTCATACTCGGAAATGTTACAGATTTTTAGGCATTTTTCTGGTTAGTATCATTTTTCTTCATTGGCATTGCAATTTTGCGCTAGTAGTAGTCGTTTTGTGCTTGCTATTACCAAGAAAGTAGTTAAAATTGCTGTGAATATTTATATAATTAATTTACATGACTTTTATCTCACATTCAAATGCTCGGGGAAAAGAAATCACTTTGAGGCTTAAAACTAATCTTCTTTGACTGTGAGGTTGAATTTCATTAAGATTTTGCCGATGTAAAGTAAACACTTTTGATCGACAAAGAATCAATTTAAGCACTGTGGTATGATGGATTTTTGAAATGAAACATCAATTTCAAGATTTTTAATTTTTTTAATAATTGGGGGTTTAAAAAAATGTTCCATCGTAGATCCATATTTTTTTAGGAAAAACTACTGTATACACGTGAACAGATTCACATGGAATCCTATTTAAACAACATATTATAAAGATCAATATCCTAATATATGGAAAACTGGTTTTTGTTAATTCAAGTTTAATTTTATCAATCAAGTATCAATTGTGCATTGATTGACGAATAAGTTGGTTTCCATATCCTTTGTATCACCCATTAGTACACTAAGCGTTTTATTTTTTGTAATGTAGAGGCCCTGATGATGACTGGATAAGTCGAAAGCTCTAATAATTGTATAATTCAATACAAAAAGACCGATTCTTTGATTTCCTCCAGTTACACACCAATTCCTATTATTATATTAATTTTTAATTTTATTTGAAAAATAGTTGTGGCTAAAAATTCCTTTCTCTTGTTACAAATGCGTCTCAGTGTAAGTATCAGCTATCATATACAGGGTGTTTTATAACGATCTGTAAATACCGTAAGACACTGTACACAAAATAAATTTAAAGGAGCTTTTTTAAAAAAACTGAGTTAATATTTTCCAAAATGATCAAAAATTTGCTTCCTTCAGAAAACGCTTAACGTCTAAGTGGTTTTATTCTTTCCAATTCATGTCTTTGAATGGAAGAAATTAAAATACTTTATTGTTTGTTGTGTAGGCTAAACAGTTGTTCATAAATTTTGATCGGGTATTTCTTCAAGTTCTACTTATTTCATGCTGAAATTTTGAGGAATTTAAAAAATTTCAGAAGATTCGCCAGACCCTTAAAATATTTGCACCTTATTATGAAGCACACTGTATACCGATATTTTAAGCAAGTTTCAGAATTGTTCTCCGCGGCAAAAAGCTACCGATTTTTGCTCGGTTATTTAAACATATTAACTAAAATCGAGTAATTCTGCATACCTACAGGACGAAAAAATTTCCACATTTAATACACTCCAGTCTTCTTTATATACATGTACTTTTTTTACTAGAGGGAACATGTTGAAGCAAAGAGCAGCATTAAATAATCAGTAGATTGTTTTTATTTATTTCTTAAAAATGCATCCTACATTGAAGTTAGTTAAACGTAATGCAAATGCAACAAGCAGTAAATAAATTAATTGAAGGCCCAAATCCAAAACAACAATCAACATTTGTTAGATGTAAATTTGTGATTGTTTTAAGCCCCATTAAAAATAATAATAAACAATAATAATGTATTTTTTAAATGATTTGCTGTTGAAGTACAAATTTAAAAACTTTTGCCAACTATCCTAGTCCCAGATCTGGCGCATGTCCATATCTTGAATTATTTATTCGTCGTTAATATTATTAATTTGTTCATTTTTATATTTCCTTTATATTATGTCTATGCATAATAACATTTACATCTTAATATTTTGGGATAAGTGAAAAAGGATTCGACTTATATTGTTATTATTAGCAGCAGTTGCTGATGAGTGAAAGATATTTCCTCAATCCATGGCTTCTGTTCAACAGCCTGAACACATCACGCTCTTATAAGAATAGCCAGTTTGCCTTAATGTATCCAAATTCAATTTCTGTCGTTTAGATTGTTATGACAAGTGAGGAAAAAATTGAAACAAGAAGCTCCTGGTGAAAGGTGGCGCCGGTATTTGGTTTCAGAGAAGCTTCCGCTTATTTGTTTTGATAAGCTCGTCGCCTGTCTATAAGGGCCACTTGATATTTAAAACCATCATTAATTAGTGGTAGTTCGAGTGAGGTGGTGTACAGTGTCGATAATGGGTTATGTGAGTAAATAGTTAATACAGGTGATGAAAGAAACATGGTGAACGCACTTGATTTTAGATAGGAAAAACCGACAAGTGCTCTAAACTGCTCAGTCAATTCGTAAAAATACAAAATCCTAGAAAGAAATTGTATAAGGCATCAACATTTTCAGGTGTAAAAATCCATCTATAATTCCTTACTCCCAGATCTTATAAAGTGGCAAAAAAATTAAACCAATGACCAATGACATCAAACTGCAGATAATGGTATTAGGTATGGTAAAGATCAAGTCAACAGATTGAATTTTTTCCAAGAATAATCCCAATTTTCCAAAAGCTAGAATCTTATTGCGTATTAACCATAAAAGAGAAGCATTTTCTTTTTTCTATTGCTCATTTTTTCATTCATTTATTACGGATTTTTCACATAAATGTGGATTACTCTTGGTGTGCTTCTTTCACTACAAAACACAACTGGTATGTTATATGTTCTTCGTTAGGTTAGTTGAGGAAATAATTTATTGGGCGTTTTCAGGCGTGTTATTCTTAAAAATTATAATTTTTCACTGTTTCTCATCGTTTATAATTCCTTCCTCGACATTCGTCGGTTTAGGCCTGGCCTCAATTTACGTTTAGTAAACAATTAAGTATAATTAAGTGCGATTTTTGCGAAATCGCCAGGACATGGACTAAAATTGAAAATCAAAACGGCAAAGCATATTTCAATTAAGTACAAAAAACAAGCTATTTAAGAAAATGTTAGCTTAAACGGTAAGCAGCTGGAACAAGTAACGAACGGTAAATAATTAAGAATCGGTCTGCCACAAAGCAACGAACAAACAACAGAAATAAGACCAAGATTAAAGATGGCAAGAAATAATTGCAAAACCAAACAGAAGCAATGTATGTAAAAAGCCCTATTGTGAAATAATCAAACACTTCAGAATTTGAAAACAACAACACAATATTTAGGACAGACTCTAAGCGAAGATCGTTATAAAGGTCTATGAACAATAATGCAGAGAAAAGTGGAATGCTGATAGAAGAAGCGCCCAAAGAAGATCACTCGCAAATTTAAGGACGTAAGTTCAATGTGCGTTTGTCGTAAATTTAACTAACTTTTAATTACTTTATTCTTTTGATCGTTTAAAGAACCATATAAAAGAAATCGATATATAAAAGTATACAATCCCCTACCTACCAACACAACTTAATAAAAGTGTTTTCAGCATCCCATGGTGTCGCAATGACTATAATTACAATATATATAATTATTTACCGAATAAACATCTGTCAACATTCCACCCAGTTCGTTCGGAACCTGCCATTAGCTATTGTGATTATAATACGGTACAATTCATTGGAAAACTCGCTCGGGAGTTGGCCGATGGCACACAATTGACACGAAACGAAACGCCTATAGGAAACTAATCAAAATAAAGGCAGGCACTAAAAGGGTTGTAATCTTATTACATTTTTATTTGCCCACCTTTACCGTGTCTACGCCCATGGCGAAAAGGTTTTTACAAGGGTCGCAATTTGTAATGGAAGTTGCCTGATAGGTGAACCGTTACGAATTTTTTATAATATTATTTCTAGTGCGCATTTTTTTGATCAAACAAGCCAAAAGCGATTTTTGTGCCAAAATATTTAAAATTATTACAAAAAAATTGGCTTTAGATGGGTAAAGTATCTACAATTATAGACGAAATTAAATTTTTTCAACTGAAACTGCCCCTAAATTAATTGTGATTAGCTTTTATGGGATTATTCATTAAGTAAATGCAGCTTTTGAATAATTAACCATATTCAGCCTTATATTGAATTAGAAAAAATCTGTAAATCGATTTTTGAAAATGCTATTCAAAATCCATATTATCAACGTACGTTTTTGAAAAAAAATTGTATTCTTGAATGCCCCTTAATGATATTAGAAATGTTGACAATTTTAGCTCGATGTTCAAGTTTCTATTATCCACAAGAAATGTACCTTGTATAATTCTCTCTCAGAGACTTTTTGCGGCGAAATATTTTCAGAACACGAGAATGCGTTTTTTTGTGGAAGCCATAATATTATTGACAAATAAAGATTGAACATTTATAGGAAGATTAGTACAATTTTTAGAGTAGGTGCACTAAAAATGAAATTAATATAAGAAATAAAAAAGAAAACAGTTGTTAAACATCCGAGAAATCATCTAAAATGTCTTATCTCAGCTGAAGACGCTCACCTTAAAACTATTTTTTTAACGAAATTTCATTCTTTTTCAATTATTTCCTTCCTTCCTAAAAAACTCTTTGACTATCGTGATAAATACAAACAAACATAATATTATCAGACTATGAAGGCTTTCACGGCCGGTCAGATTACATTTAGAAATGTTTTCCGGGCTTTGAAGCCGTGGTCTATCGGAATTTCTTCCTGGCGTTTCGTCCACAACTGCGGTGGACATTTTCAAAGGCGATGAGGCAGTGGGCGAAGTGATCTCCCGTGCTTTCCGACTAAGACTGATTCAACTGCTCTCTTCTCGCAACTCTTCTTTTGCGAATTTTTCACCAGTTAAAAAGTTGTGTTAACTTCGAAATAAATAATAATCCGATTCAACCAAGCTTCCAATAGCTTCGTACGTCTTGCTAGAGATGTGTGTGGTTTCGCATTGTCGTGGTCCAACACGGTTCCATTGCAATTTGATAATTCTGGACTTTTCTCTTTGACTGGTTTCTCCAATTCCACACGTTGTGGGCACTAATCATCAAAGTTGGTTCTTTGGTTCCTTGATGACCTAAATTGACAGCATGACCATGATCTTTTTCGATTAACGTTCCTGTAAACTATCCATTTCTCATGCCCAGTGATGACGAGCAATTTCAGAAGGTCGACCAGACCGTTGGCCATATTTCAGTGAAAAATCCGAAATTCCTTTAACCAATTCTGACACTTTTTGCGTTTTGTAAAATAATCCATACCATAAACTTCATATATCTCTTCGTAAACCGTAGCTGCTTACTTGCTTTTATGAAAATAAAAAAGTAAAATGTGTCGAAAATGCTTGTTTTTGCCCTCCGTGTTAAAACAGAGCGTAAACTTACAGTTGTAAAAAAATTCCACGGAATTTGTTTCAATTTGCTACTAAAGGTATCGACTACCAAATTTCAAAAGAAAAAATTCTAACATTGACAAAAAAATATCGAAAAGAACCTCTGGGGCAACCAGAAATCACCCTCTCGCCAACGCAATAGTTACCAAAAAATTACAAAAGTCTTTCTAATTAGGTACATAATTAATATAATGTACACACAAATATTGCCTCACAAGCGTGCAAATGTTTCGATAGACTACGGAAATACCAATTATAAAAACAATCTTAAATTCGCCGCTCACTATTATTTAAAACGTTTCAATTGGCAACAATTGTAAAGCTGTCACATTTGAAGAAGGGCCACCCGGGAATTGACCTTTTCAAAAATTAAAGTATCTCGGGTAATAAAAGAAATTGATTATCCCCAAACATCTGCAGGAGTGGTCGGGGTAACTACCCCTAACTAAAGCCCTCCGAAGATCCCTCGGGACAGACTTAACGCTCGATTAGGACTGGACCGGGATGTAATACACTCTTCGGCAATTTTCGAACATTTGCTGGGCAAATAAATTGAATTAGGTGGCAAACAGAATAAAGTGAGATGAAATTTGATATGCTCCAAATTGAGTAGGTTCAGGTTGTGCTTGTGAAATATGTCCAGTGTTGAACCGGCACAGATAAATCACTCTTCAAGATATCTATTTTCATTTAGGCAATAAACAAACACCTTGTATACCAGCAAAGACTTTTTGAGGCCCATAAGATCAAATGGTGGAAATCAACATTTCATTCGTCTGAAATAAAACTGCACAAAACAATGAATACGATTTCTCGGCGAAAAGTTATGCGCATATTTTAGCAGCCTTTCTTTAAATCCACATGACGAATCCATAATTCAGAATTATTTTGCATTCAGCGAGCGGCAAGTGTTTTATTGCTACTGTGAAGATAGGAAAATTTTATGCTTCGTCGACGTTTTTCCAGTTTATCTTGACACCGCATTTTATTACTTTCCAGGCAGTAATCTGCTGGATTCGAACAGGAAGCCTTTTTGTTGGAGAAAGCTGGAGCGCAATTTATTTCACGATGTATGAGTATGATGGAAATGAGCGGTTATAGTTCCAGTGTTAAATGTTGGTTGACTAAATTACTTTATTTTGCTCTACTGGCATTTCAGATGAAATTACAACTGGCAGATTGAAGAAGTCATTTTGAGTGAGTTCGGGGAATTTCATTGTTAAATATACCAGACACAAACAGATCAATGAAGAGGTGAAATGAACGAGATTAAATGGGAAACATGGATGCAGCAGTTTGAAAACATGTATAATATGGCAACAGATCAAGAACAGACATCCGACCAAATGACGATAACATTGGACCTGAAATAACAATGGAGGAAGTTCAAGTGACAACCCAGAAGTTGAAGAACCGACAAACTCTTGGCGTTGATAATATCAATAATACGGTGGAAAGGAACCCCAGAAAGAACTCTCCAAACGGTTCAAACGATAATTACATCGGGAACCATACCAAACGAATGGGAACATTAACCTTTTTTCACCAAAATCATCGTAAATAGAATCATAGAAAAAAAGTGCCAATATCCGAAAAACATCAAGGATTTAGATCCAATAGATCAACGGTGGAATCGTGGACTATACACAAACACTACAAATTGATGAACTCCAATGGAAAACCTTCTTTGAACAACTGTGCACAGATAAGGAAGAGGAAACCAGAAATGAGATTGAAGAAAAAGGCGAAGAAGCTGAAGAACCTACCGAAATAACCCAAAGAATGACGATGGAACAGACAGAGAAGATTGACAAGCCAAAGCCCTTGTCATTTCCAAAGGATCAATGAGATGTAAACTCGCCTTGGAACATAAAACAATAGAACAAGTCATGTCGTTCAAATACCTAAGCATATAAACTTCCTCGAGCTAAATATAACAAATGAAATAAGAGAACAGAAACATTAGAATAGCACAAACATGAGCAAAAAGTCAAAGATTAAAATATACAAAATCTGTGTTAGACTCATATTAAAGTACGCTACAAAAACAAGAGCTGACAATAAAAGAACAGGAAACACCCTACGAACAACAGAAATGAAAATACTCAGGAACATCTCAGGGTACACACTAAGACACAGAAAAAGAAACACAGACATAAGACACGAATGTGAAGTGGAAGACATCATGAGATCGGGACGAAAACGTAAGAAGGGACTGAAAGAGTCACGTGGACAGAATGACAGAGAGAAGACTCGGCGAGAATCGCTAGAGATGGAAGGCCATGAACAAGACACCCCCCGGAAGACCTCCAAAGAGATAGGTGGAGTCATGGACCTCAACATCTCAAGAGAATTAAGATGGAAAATACAGACCTACAGCCTACTATGAGAGCAAGAAGAAGATCAACGGTGGACGCAATGTTCATATTACGTTAAATCGTTTTGTTTGTTTTGTGGATTTACCCAAGGCATTCGACAGGGTCCGACTGGATGAGGCAAAAAAAATCGCGAAGACCGGTAGGAAGACCATTCAAGAGATTATATGAAAGATCGAGATCAACGTCACAGGAAGAGTCCCGAAGGAGTAAACGTAACGGACTAAGCAGAACTAGTTCCTATTATAAGAAGAAATATGCAACGTGTCTTAAACATGAGCGCTGAACTATAGATCCAATTTTTGCCCCAACTGAGGACATATGCCCTACAGAAGATAAGAACCTAAGAACCAAAACGCACCCAAATAGTGAGAATGAAAATAACTTAACAAAGACCAAGGAAGAAGCACTAAAACTTCTTAAATATACAAAACATTATGTAGATCTCCATTGGATTACGGACACATTGTGTCAGCAAATGCATCCCAGGACATAGTATGACCACATGCCACAGTTGTGCCGTTTAGTTAATACATACGTGTTTCCACTTGTTCAACGATTCGAATTCTTTAAGCCGAAAGTAATTCGGCAAACAAAATTCCGTCATTGATTTTCCGGATTCCCAAGAGATTTGCACTTGTGTCTAATTGAATTCTTGAAGCGGCAACCAGCTTATTGGGCAATTCCAATCGAAAATGACGACTACTAACTAATTCTATCTGGAACGGATTAGGGCATATGGGTAATTTTAAACCTGCATTTCCCTTTGCGTCTGGCCCGCTCTCTTGCTGGTAACTTTAAATTGGTATTTTCGGCATTAGCTTTCACTTATTGGTTGCGGCTGCTGATTGGAAAATCGAATTTGTCGACAAAGATAGCAAGCAACTTTAGTGATTCAATTAATATCTTCTTTAATCCGAGGAAAGAGAGTTTAGTTTCCCTAAAGCTAGAGGTTGAACAAAAGTTAATAGTTTTAAGAAACAATCAAACCGACCATATAGATTTGTTTGTGGGCTTGGATCTTTATTCACTAAACACAAAAAAACTCTTTTGAGTTATGTTGGAAAGATATGTTACACATCGTATAAAAAAGCGCAATTTAAATGGAAATAACAGTTTCAAATGCAATGAACTGACCATTGATCTTATCGCAGTCTCGATAATTAGAATAGATAGTTTGAATCTAAGCCTCTGATATTTTGATTTAATTGCGACTAAATTTGATTTCCCTAAAGAAAGTAATACTTTTCAGATATAGATGTTCTCACTGAGCAGGCGTCTGGAAATATGGAAATTCGTAATTGGAGTGGAAGAACACTTCTACGGAAGAACACCCTGAGAGTGGTGGATAACGAAGATCCGGAAAGTAGGAAAGTGACAATGCCAACTCAACTGGTAAGAACGATGAGACGAGAGAAAAATTTCACTGCGTACATAAAATTCAAAATTCGTCTACATGATATTAACAGTTCATAAAACAGAAATAAGAAACATAAAAAGAGTTCAGAGAAGTGTAGAATGGGCGTTCGAAAGCATCTACACTGTCAGTGATATTTTAGTATTTTTAATGTTTTTCCTTACAACCATTGAGATCAGAATAAAATGAGTTTTTATCTGCACAACCCTCTTTTTTCCTTACAGTTAAAATACTGAACATTTTTTTCTATAAGTTGTGTTGTGTGTGATTCAATGATATTAAACTGAATGTAAAAGAACATTGAAAACATATTTACAGGGTACAGACGAAATGGGTGCATACACCTTTACATACAGGCTTTACAGATTGGTTTTGAAGGCAATAATAAAACTCAACTGAAATTTAGGAATGTGATTATTTTTGTAAGACTTATATAGGAGGTTTCTAAAAGGAGTGAATATATTTGAAGCTCTTCTAGGATATTTTCGATAGGGATGTTTCATTTCATCTCAACAAAAAAATACAAAACAAATTACCACTTAGAACTTATCGCGCAGTAAAAAGCCGCTCTTTTGCATTTTTGGAATTTTGGAAAATACATTAAAATAACATTTTCCTATGTAAGAACGAAATCAAATTTTAAGCTAGTAGTAAATGGAAAACAATCAAGAATTTTTTAACCCGATCACACGCTATCAATTATAGAAAATTGTTTGAAAATGAAGCACCCAAACATGAAATTACAGTTTTTATTAGAACTTTAAATGTGAAAAGACCATGCCATTTTGGTTCAAGATCATCAATGATCGAAGCCCCCAGTCGACGGAAAAGCCCACATTTCCAATCAGATTGAAAGTTATAATTATCATGCTGAGAATGCAAAGATGGGACTGAAAGCCTCATTGAAAAACTCTTGCACCATGTGGAGTGGAAAAATTCAGTTGGTTGGCTATGAATCCCTCTACAGTGTGTGTTCTGCCATATTACTTTCTGTAAGTGGCGTTTTCGATGGGGTTTATCACTGGCTAAAAGTTACCCGAAACTTGGCTTTTATTTTGTTATTTTTCGCTGTTTATTGGCACTAGATATTAACAACCAAATTACTAATCAAACTTAAAAAAAATTAGGGCAGGCTAAGCGCAGAATTATTTTTACATTAAATTTTATCCTGCTGGGCTTAAATTAGTCTGATGGTGAAAGTAGGATTTTTGCATTCATTTTGATTAAAGGATTTTGAAAGTTTCCACCGTTCCCGAAAAACCGCAGACTTCAGATAAGTAATCCGCCCTTTTCTGGTTCTGCATATTTAAGTTTAAAATAAGCCATAAATAATTTAACTTTTACGCCTAGTAGTTTTCACATTAAAAAATTATGGTGAGATGACAACGAAAACACAATTAAAGAGGCAATAATTTGATTAAAGAAAAGAGTTCTGCTTTCCATTGATGAACCATCATCTAAATTCAAATTCACATTTTTCAATCAGTTTGAAATAATGTTTTCACGCCTCTATTTCCCATGGTCATTTATGACTTCGAACTAAGCAAACATTTGAAGAAATAAAGATAAATCCATTGGCCAATGATTATACATGGCAACTGCTTGAATTAAAATCGGAAACATATCCGAATCAATCCCCATTTGACCGAATAGTAAACTGGCAAACATAAGAATAGTAAATTGTGGTGGCTTCATCTGTCCGTAATATTGGTAATGCGGCCATAACATCCAATCAGTGAAATTTATGACCAGCTAAGCTTGTAAATTTCTCAGCTGGAGATCCTCCAAATTTAATTGTGTCAACATGTTTGGAGATTATTTGATTGCTTTTCGGGCATTTCTGGGGTTGTTTTCCTTGTTGTTCGGGCAAACCGCAACGACAGGGATATAAAAATCCCGATTCGAGAGGGAGTCATCTAATAAATTCGCCACTAATGTTGTAATGTGGCTTTGGTGGGTTTGGCGAAACATGTAACTAAGTTGAATAGTTGTTAAATTTAGTAGGCAATTTTGAGTTATTTGCAAAATAAATTTTCGTTGCAAACTTGGGTGAGTAAGATTATTTTCGGGTTAAAAAATTATAATAGAAATTAGCGAATTGCCACCCAACAGCACTGGAACTAGTCCTATAACACTAGTTTGGTCAATAATTTGAAGCAAAGCTGAAACTAATTAAAAATCATGGGCATTAGAAGTAGAAGTAAAAGCACGCTTTCTATATCTTATTCTTAAGTCTCATGTTTTGAGCAAATAACCAATGTTGACACAATGATTGTCCCATAAAACCCCATTTCAAAATCTCACTTTGATTTGAAAATACAGCAGAAAATATCAACTTGAATGAAATAATTAAGTTCCCAGTCGTTCCACCACTGGCACCCTCCTTGCAAAACAGAGCCAGCCCTTCTCAGTGGGGGGAGGGGGGCGGCAGCCGCCCGTTACCCTCGAAAGGAGGCTCATTACAAGGCACCCGCGCCCCCAAACTGGCAGCCATATTGGCCGCCACTTGGATTTTTCCAAATATCTGTACTTTTCCCCTAATTGAAAATGAATGGAGTAAGCGATAGGGTAAACCGATATTTGGAACATACCGCTTCAAAAATTTACTTCTCCACCACATACATGTGATGATCAGAGCGGTCTCCTTACAGTACTTACTTAGTGGTTGAACTATTTTTGGAAAATGGCTGTTTTTACACACTGTTGACACAAACTATTTTTTTGAGAATCTTCCTACATTCTACAATCGGTTTTTTTTATTTTCGCACTAATAAAGTGAGCTTCTGTCATATGGCATCAATTCTGGCAAATGTAGCAAATTTTTACCCACACAAGGCAAAAGTTATTATTGGCTCACCAGGTACTAGTTAGTGTGCAGCAATCTACAGTGTTTTCCAAATTAGTCCCTGCTGCTTGTATAGACAGTATTTTAAATCAGCAAACTTTTGAAAAACTAACAAAGTTTTAATTGTAATTTATGGGTAGTAGGAAAAAAACAGAAGCCGTTTTAGGGCGACAAAAAAACCACATATCAAAATTTGATTAAGATCTCTTTTTTTTGAGATACCAAAGTCTCCATGTACCCTGTAATTTTCAAATTTCCACTTCAGTTCACAATAAAACAACTTTGGCATTGTCGCTCTTTTTTACTTAACTGCTATGAGTATTAATATGCTTATTTTAGTGTGGACAAATTTTTAAATATTTTTTTAAATAATGAATGTTTTCCAAAAGATTGATTTTTCTCCGAGAACCACTAATATTGGTTTAGTTTGGACATTTATAAATAATTTTTATTGCGTCTATAGATAGAATTTATAAAGATAGAACAACAAACTCAGGTCAAAAATTAAATTGCTTGCCAAAATTGACGTAATTTTTAAGGCAACCTATTGGGTTGAGGTCCAAAGTTCTTCAAAAAATTGATTTTTGTCCGAGAATCACTAATATTTGCTTAGCTTGAACTTTTATAAATCTATGTTTATAGATGCAAATTTATACCGAGAAAATAAGAAAATTAGGTCAATAATTAAATTGCTTTGAAGGGAGCTTTACATGGCTATAACACTTTAACGCCACCAATATCTACAATGAATAATATGTGCTAACTTTAACAAAAAAAATCATATTTATTTGTGTATTAAGCAATATTTAAGCACTTGTCTATCAAAAAATCGTATGCAGAATAAAACTCTAAAATATCAGCAACCGTAAACAGTTAGTGCCGCCAAACCTACACTCTACACTTCAGCTTTATAATCACTTTTGTTGACTAAAAAGCCTGTTGAGTTGGGGAAACAGAGAAATAAGTGAATAATAATGTTCAAAGGCTAATGATAATACGTATGATAAACAAAACAATGAAACACAGCATAGCACAATACCAATTTTCACAAAAAAAACCAAAGAAAATAATCAAAACGCACATGAAAAATTATGTTTAAAAATTTTCCATCGTCCACAGTAAAACAGTTATACAAATACCGTTATAATAGATATTATTTAAAATGTCTGTTATTAATTGGGCCAAAAACCGAAGAAAACTGAAATTTGCTGTGCAGAAAAAATAAGCAAAAATCAATGACTTTAATAACGACGCCCTGTAGATTCTGTAAATTGAAAAAACGAACAAAAAAAATTATAAAATCCGAAAGTTAAACCACCGAAGTTTCCGCTAATCATTCTAAAATCCGCACCCATAATATGCAATATAACTTTCAAGTTAGAGATATGTAGCAGAAGATGCTAGCATAGTATTAGCACCAAAAAATTAATATTTATGATATATGCACGAAGCGTCCCATTATCAGTGTATAATGTAGCAAAATTAAACCGGTTAAGGCCCTTTGTCGTCGTGCCAACACTGCTAAATGGCTGCGAAATAATCCAATTATGATAATGTACACGTCTAACTTGTCGCCGAGCTTAAGCACTTATTTCGTTTTCCGCTACATTTACTTTTATAGCGTGATTTGCTGTTTTTTTTCAGTTTTGCATTCGAATAGTAGCGAAAATTTATTGATTTATATGATCTCGATGTTGAATAGCATAATTTAAAATCAATGACCCGATTTACGAAATGCTAAGTAAGTTCGCGTAAAAAAATCTGAAAAACACTGAAAATGCGAAAAAACTAATTGTTGAGCATGAAAAAGTCCAAAAACTCCATTTGATTTTCAATTTCCATGAGTTTGGAAAAGACTCGGCCTTAATTGATGATTTGATTCGCAAGAAAAAGACAAGGAAACTTTCAGTATCATGAAGCCTTGACGATGGAGACAAGGGCAGAATTCGAAAGGTGCTAGTCTCAGGCTCTCCTAGTACCGGTTTCGAGCCTATTCGCTCTCATCAGCAGGATTGAGCCTGAAGATAACACTCCCGAAACCTGTACCTCTAATTCTCCCGATGTATTTTATATCTGACTTAATAAGGAACGCGTATAGGGAATGCTATTTTCAGTCTAAACCCAGCTGATGAGAGCTAATGGGCTCGAAACTGGGGGTGCCTGAGACCAACACATCTAGTTATTTCATTACAAATGTGATGGGAAATTTTATGTATGGTTTGGGTTCAGCTTTTCGATTATTTCTGTGAATAAAACCTACTGAATATTACCATTGAATAAAACAGGCAAGTGAATGAAAGTGCATTGAAAACTAATATTTAAAAAAATCGGTTTTCCTGAAGAGAAATTGTTTCGTATTCTTCCTGCAAAATCCTCTTTCTCACTCGTTCTTCGGATGATAGAACGAGAATTTCAGATAAGTTGACAACTTCATGGTTTCACAGATGATTGTTAGAATTAAGTTGCTTCTTAAATTGATTGAACACAGACAAATTAAAAGCATATATTTGTAGCTAAGAAGAATGGTTCCAGACGGATAGCAGAAAAAGTATGCAACTACACAATTTATGTAATTCAAAATCCAAGAAGATGTATTTGAAGAACTGTAAAAGGGCTCAACTAGACAAGCTGCTGAAAAAATAACTCGAATAAAGCAGGAGAAGAAAGAGAAGTTTTCTCCTTCAATACGAGAAGGCGTAGGTTGCCTAAAAATTGAATCCAAAGATAGAAAAATAAATTTTGAAGATCGCATGAAATTAGTTGCGCCGCTCATGGTGGCGTGTCGTTTCCCCCCAAAGAGGCGGCCAGGTTTCCTGGAATTGGGGGGTAATTTACATAGCGCGTTGTTTCACGTCCGAAAGGATCCACTGCGGGCGTGTGTGAGTGGAAACTGGAAAATATTCGGCCTGTTTGCGCACGACACCACTCATTAGACGATCGATAGTTCACTGGGTATTTTCAATTTCGTTACGATAATGCTAATTTGGCAATCCAGAGCAAGTCTGGATGCGAATTAACCATAATTTTCAAGAAAAACCAGCAATGTATCACACACTTGATCTATTGAAGCAATTAAATGGGACACGGAGAATATGGAAAACCGGTTGGCCTCCGTGATCTCCAGATTCAACAACCATCATTTTTTGCAAAATGTTAATTAAGGAGTGATAATAGATTTGTTAAGTCATTTTGTAATTGACTCAACTCAATTGAATTAACCCACACCTTCAACTCATACCATTTAGTAAAAATTGCCACGCGCTGTGAAAGGAAACCGACGAACATAACAACCAGTTCAATATCAACGTTCTAAAGCGCTACTTAACTGAACTAAAATAATTAAAGCCGTTTAAGTATTTTAGTCGAAAACTTAACCAAACTGTATGCTGAACTCCTAACTGAATTATCCGCTTCCGAAACGCTCCAAATTAATTGAAATTGATGGTTAATCGTAACTCCATGAAAAATTTGTATTTGTGTAATCTGTCAAACACAAAAGGGGCCATAATCGAGTTTGGAGCCACCCTTCGGCGATGAGATTTCGGCGGGGTCAATTCTTGAGGGAATCGGGAATTGAAATTAACAAATATGAGGGTGATGATTACGGGATTAATGACGTGTGATCTATAATTATGTGTCAATGAAAATAAACCTCAGTTAAAAGACATTCACTTATTGATGTGGGTTGAATGATTAAAGCCGTTACTAATACAATCTCTTGAGTTAAAAACAGAGTCAAGTCACTTCTTGGTAAATCTCATGATTGTACTTTTTGAGTGCATTGATGTTCTTTTATGGTTAAAGTCCAATATTCTGCCGTTTATCGCTGTAAGGGTGAGTTTAAGTTGACGCTGCAATAAACCATGAAATCCCCCATAAAAACTGCGATATAAGCAGAGTTAACAAGTTGTAATAAACTGAGGAGATTAGGAAACTGAGGAGGTGAAAAATCCCTTGCATTGTTTTCACATCGGGCTCCACAAACAGGCCTCTATTTACATATTTCTTCAGTACTGCTATCACATTTAATTTCGCCAATATCCAAATCAGAACGACTAACAAACAGCCCTCAAACTCGTAAATGTTCACGCAATTTATAAAATAATATCCTTTAAAACTTCTCGGTAGTCGTTACGTTCCTTTTTATCCGCCACTACACGAAACTAAGCTATTATACGTTCGCGGTCGATTGACTTGGGCTAACAGCCTGTTAAATCCTAATAATTACGTTTTTTTTCTACATAAAAGCTCTTTTGCAGGTTTTTGTTTTCAATGCGCTCGTGGTCTTGAGAAGCAGATTTCAGTTTCCAACGGGATTATTAGTGAGACTAAGAACGGAATGGTTTTTTATTTTCCAAGAAACGGTTTAGAGCGCCATCAAAGTACTTATGGAGGGCATTTATTTGCTAGATTATTTCAACCGTTAACGGGCTGCGAGGGTGAATTTTTCCTTTTTAAATCACCTGCTTATAACAGAATAATTACATGTAGGATTTAAATAATTCTTCGAATCCAACTTTTAATAACAATTGATGTCGCTTTTTTGGATACAAATTCATTGGAAAATTATGCAATCAACTGTGTAAAAAACAAATGGAATGAATATAGGTACCAGAGAATAATTTTCCAAAAGTTTGAGGGTCAACTTATTAATGACATATTATTTATGTCATTAATCAGTTACAAATTATATCTAATAAACAAAGGAGACAATATTAAAAATCAAGAAAGAGTAAGACAAGATTGTATAATATCACCCTTAGGCTCGGTTCCACCATCTCCGATTAAAATGTGAATCATTGATTAAAACTATTGCGAAACACTTTGCGTTCCACCATAATTTTAACCACGATTATGGACACTTAATCAGTGGTTAATTTAATCTTCTAAAATGGCTGGTTATTGACGATAATCACGATTAGCAACAATTTTAAGTAAACACACGTTGGATTTGTTTTATGGCAATGTTTTATCCCCGTCTGATGAGGATAGTGACATTCAGGTTGTTAGAAGACCCCGAAAATTTAATCCGCGAGTCTTTGAGTTTGAGTTCCTTTACGCTATTTCGCTTATCGAAAAACACTGTCCAAACATTACTGCTGGAAATAGAAATAGACCTGTAACACACTACAGAAAATTATGATAAATGAATAATAGTAAAATTGCCACATGTTCATTAAATGGATTTTTTGGAAACAACACTAGTCAACCCATGACACAACTTTTACTTGTGCTGAGGCATTATGCAACTGGAACGCATCTTATTGCTGCTGGAGACTTCTTTGGAGTAAGTAAAACTAGTCAACATCGAATTACTGCTGCAATAGCCACATTAGCTCGAAATGACATTAAACTCCCATCTACAAAAAGGGAAATAAGTGCAGCACAAGTAATTTTTTATGCATTAGCTCGTTTTCCCAAACTTATTTCAGTGAAGGATTGTACTCATATTAAAGTACAATCCTTTGGGGGAGACAACGCAGAAGTATTTCGTAATAGAAAAGGATATTTCTCTATCAATGTTCAAGCGACATGTGATTACTATTTTGAGCGAAAATTATTTCAGTTGATCTGTCAGTTGTTTGAACCAATCAGAACTGTGGATTCAAAGGAAATACGATCTTACCCGATGAAACTGATGATTATCTAACCGGAGTTAAAATTTTTGTTGTGGAACGCATGACAATTTAATCATGATTATAGTGGTGATTAAAAAATGATTGTGATTAGTTAACCAAGAATTTAATCACTCTTGGTGGAACCGGGCCTTACAGTTCAACTTCTACTTTGAATATTTAAAAAAGCATTGGCAATTCTAGTGAACACAATCAATTATATACAACAAGTTGAAGAGCGACCAGGTCTTAAAGTCAATATTCAATATTACTAAGATTCATTTTAAACCGTAACTTAACTGCATAAGAAAAGGAAGCTGAAGAAGCGATGGACAGACAATAAAGTCGCGTAAACGAAGAAATAACTGTAAAAAGGAAAATTGGCGTTGACAATCAGCCAGGTAGAATAGAGGCAAAGAAAAAACAACTTAATAAGGTAACATTGTGGAAAACTGGAAAATAATTAGGTATCTAGAATGTTGCAGTCTGCAATTCTATTGCAGTTCTAGTCCATCCCATCCTGTTCCCCCAATGGAATAGATTAGGGTAAAGCTCACTTTTTTTAACCCATAGTTATTCTCTTTCTACTTGTAAAACATGACAATAAGGCGTAATTAACATGTAAAGAAATCCACTGTTAGCAAAAATTACAGTGCAGTGGTAAAGAGTGGAAAGGTGCTTTTTAGGACGAAATCGGGGCATTGGGAAAACTCTTCATTTTTGAACTCACCTACTGCTAAATGGGAGATAATTCTTATATGTGCCTCCCAGTTTATTCTCTTTAGTAGATAATTTGGATAAATCTATGAGCCTCAAGTGTTTTTGGACGGCGCAAATTATATTCTCTACATTGTTCAGAAACAATTCTTGGAGCTTGTTGAAATATTTGCAGACAAGAAGGCGTAATTGACATATTAAAGAATCCACTGTTAAAAAAAAATTAAAATGTTTTTGCTCATTTTCTGGTCGAAAGTTAAGTACTCCGCTCTGCCCACCCGGTCCTTTTTCCTTGTTAACTCATTATGGTTGATCGACACCGAAAGTCAAATAAAATAAACGTTTGTTTCCATATAATTACTATGCATCGACAATTCGGGTACCGACCAACTCCACTCAATACGAGACCCCGTTAACGAAAACTCTCTCTGGAAGTTCGAACAAAAGCACGAGCCCATAGCTGCGAGCATCCAATTATAACATTACCGTATTAGCAGAGAGAAACTGTCGTAATTGTCACTTCGGTTTGCAATTAAACAAGGCCCGAGCACTTATTCCCAATTCCTGGATAAGTGTTCCTCGACTTCCTAATTAATCATTATTCAATCATTCAGTGCGGATTGGTTATACGTTGGTTGGCGGCTATGTTTTTCCATTGTTCCGTATGTGGTGTGATGGAATTTTGCAGAAAAATTTCAACAAGCTCCTAGAATTGTTTCTGAACAATGTAGAGAATATAATTTGCGCCTTCTAAAAACACCTGAGGCTCCCAGATTTTTCCAAATTATTTTCTAAAGAGAATAAAATGGTATTTCATTGAGACACATAAGAAGTTCAAAAATGAAGAGTTTTCCCCCAATACCACGATTTAGCCCTAAAAATCACCTTTCTACTCTTCATCAGTGTACACCTTTTTATAGACACACGAGACTAAAAAGTATTTTTTAACCGATTTTTACAAAATAGCTAAACAGGCAATTAAAAAGTAGTCCTATTTCTATTTTCGATGAATTCACAGTTTTTTAGGTCATCCGTAGACACTGATACAAATAATATTTTATTCGCTCATTAACTCGAACACCAAAAATCAGTTCATTTTGGCTTTTCCGTGTGTTTCCTTGCAATTAATTTATAATTTGTATCAAAAAATTTAAATTTTGTCCCCCCGCATTGAGCGACAAACACACTATTTGGCAAACTAACATTTTTGTACAAGCTTTTGACTTTTTTATCTTCAAATCTCTATGAAAAATTCTTATTTGCAATCAAAAAAGGCAAAATATACTACTTTTTCATTAATTTAACTTGCACCTAAGCACCACCACTAAGCACCAAATAAAGAGAAATTTGAAATACCAATTGAACGTAACGCCTGTCGAACGCCTTTGAAAAGTCACAACTAATTGCGATCACTATTTGTTTTACAATGGAAAATTAATTATATTACAAAGTGCATCAAGGTGATCGTGTCGTTTGAGCCCCTCCGGATTTTTAGTCTTTTCTTGTGTTACTTTAAAGAACACTTTAAATTAAGCAGTTGCAAGGAAAAAATTCCTGAATGAACCATAAATTAAGCCAAAACACACTCACAAAGTTTGAGGAAAATCAACATTTTCAGGCTAAATTTCGAGCTGTGTTGCCAAACCGCGCAAAACGTTTAATTTAATGAAACTTGTTTCCTTGGATATCTAGCATGTAGATTCATCCAATCTGGGTCGGTTTAAATTCCTTAGGTCTCTTCGGGTTATTTTCACCTCAGCCATGCCAACACAAACAAACTCACTAAAAATTAATCGAAAGGAAAACAAAGCAAAAATACGTGGCAACACGGCCACGTGTCTTGAATTCCCGAAAGAGACAAATAATCCGCCCTCTGATTAACGATGCGCTAGATAACCTCAATCAATTGGCGACGTTAGAAAATATGTTCAAACTTTTGCGAAAAACACAATTATTATGCATCTTAGTTACAATTTTGCATGTGGAGTTATGAATTGTTGATTCCTAAAGCACGATTTAACAGCAAAAACACCCGACAATCTGATTGTCGTGCATAAATAAGTGGTTTTGGAAAAGCGAATTTCTAAAGTTTTTTTGACTTAATTTATGGAACATCCAGGAATTTTTTTCGCTGAAAGTGCTTAATTTCAAGTGTTCTTTAAGGTAAAAATATAAAAAACTAAAAATTTGGATTGAATCAAGTGGATCAATACCATTGGAAAATCTTTAGGTCGAAAACACAAAATAAAGTTGCAAAAACTAATTAACAAAACACATGTTGGGCGACTTTAAGAAGTTCTTAGTGCCTTAATCAGTCCGAAACAGGTCTAAAAAAATCGAACTTACCCGATAAACAGGAACCAGGACCTGAGGAACTAAATGAGTTTTTAAACTGGGCTAGACCTGCAACAAAAATATATTTAATTCAATTAATTCGTTAAAGTTTTGTTTAATATTACGAACACTCATGAGTTTACTTATTATTCATAAGTGTTTCAAATCACCAGAACAGTCTTTTTTTAACCTAATTTTTTTGAGACACTACTGAAAACATTAGTTAGTTTCTTGACAAGCTTGGAATTACTTTTTTGGTTGCTTTGCATAGAGCGCAACTGGCAATTGGATTATTGTTAAAATATTTAGCGGAATTTAATCTTAGTCAATGTGATATATATATAATATGTGTCAATGTCAAATGTAGTATATCACAAATATGTCAAATATAGTCAATGTGATATATAATATAAATTCAACATTTGGCTTCTGGATATAATTTAAAGTAATATTTTACGCAAAGAAAAACCAAGATTCTTACTAGTTTTAACTCATTAAACTAAAGTCGTTCTTTCTTAAACGCTTGACGAAAATTCGGATTTTTTTAAACTGAGCTTTGGCAATTTGAAAATTACTTAAATTTTATGACTTCAATTGCAGCTTGAATTAATGAATTAGAAAAAGATTTTACAATATAGGGCAGCAATAGATGTGAATAAGAAAGTTTTAAGTGTGCAATTCAATTGAAGAGTAGGTAACTGAGGAAAAGGGCAAAATGTAAAAAATCGATGTCACTTTGAGTTATAGAAGGAAAACGAGAAAAATACGTTTTTTCAGAGTTACGAATTTTTTATTTGCAGATATTATTGCACTTCAAAAGAATTAGGGTTTGGTAGCCATTGATTGAAACTGGAAACTTCTTTGGGCTCTAGGCTTATGTTAACACCTCAATGTGCACTCTTGAAAGGAATATTTTTTTTTACTTGTGAAAAAGTTGCTTTGCAAGGTTTCATGATCACTAAACTTTTTCAAATGAGAACACGATTCTCAATGAGAAATAAATTGACTTCAGTTTTTTTAAAAGCTGAAATAATGGTGCAATTAGGAAATCAGTTCAACGGTTGAAGTGCAAAATGAGTTTTTATGATTTTTCATAAATTCTTAGTTCAGTACTTTTCGTATATGGTTGGATTTTACCAAATTTACCAGTTTTATATCAAAGTACTTACCAGTACTTTTTACCAGTTTTAATTAAAAAACCTCTAACTTCACTTTTAAGACACTGGAAGTGAATGGAGAATAATGAAACTTTAGGGCTCCAATAGTTAAGTATGTGCATTAGATTGAAAAAATATATAATTGAAAACTCTCGTGTAAATACGGAAAACTACTTTTTGTATCTCGTGTTTGGCTTTATATCCCACGTCTTTTTGGGCAAATTATAGACCTACCGGATTTTTTTGTTCTCTATTTGACGTGATCATAAAATTTCGCCACTCATTTTCGGAATCATCAGTTTTTGACCAAAACTTCCTTACTACCGGCAATAATAAAAGAGACTGCTGTTTTTCCCAATTCAGAGTGCATTTGTCTGCCTAGTTGTTCAGACTATTTAAGCCGACCAGTGTCATTTTATCATAATTAATTAATGAAACAATCTTAACTCCAAACAAATGCTTTTGCTAATATTACAACCACGTTTCATTGGTAAATTAATGCCCGAATCTTGCACACCTTCCGGAAGGTTCAGAAGGCACCTCTGTGAGCCCAATGAAAGTATCGAATTACTGCGGTAACGACCCCCTGCCCTCTAATCCTGTAATCTCATAAACTGAATGCTACTTCCTCGTGTCTATTAGCGGCCCATTGTGCTTCTTTACACCTATGTTAAGTGGCTGTCAACGATTTCGAATACACACATCGTTCCACAATAGAAAAAGTGAGGCATTTGGGATTTTATCCCGCTCACAATAGATCATGAATATCTGATATCTGTACCCGGGACATGTGTGTAGAGAATGTCGGCGAACGATTTGCTTCCGAAAACTTACAGGCTTTCACCCACAAATGTTCAAACTGATGTGAAAATTTTAAACATTTTGGATAGCCAAATTCGAAGTCTCTTCCAAAATTAAAGAAACGTGGTGCTCGGGAGAATTGGGCCGAGAATCCAACATCCACAATGTTGAAAACAAAAAATCGTATCCTGAACATCCCCTGAGAAACAAACACACAAAAGCTAGTGTTGAAGCAGCCAAGTTTAAAAAGATTTACAACAGAAAAACATTTTTTACAAAAAACCTGTAATGCGCGATTGATAGAGAATGAAAATATATCGGTTGCTTCCGAACTTCCAGTAAAGAATTGCTTTCTTTTGTACTTTATTTGAGCTATTTAAAAACTGGATTTTCCGGGCTTTTGGGCCGTGGAAAAGATATTTTCCTGACGTTTCGCAAGCACTAGTGGCTTGCATCTTCAAACGTGGGATGCTCGCCACTTGTACTTGCGAAACATCAGGAAGACATTCTATTCCACGATGGCCCAAAAACCTGAACAAATCACCAGTTTCAAGTAACATTAGTTTGGACGGTATTACACTACGCACTTTTCACCGATTTATTGGCCAATAAAGTGGGCTTATCTGTTCTCACAATACATTGGAGCAATCTCAGCAAGATCAACGTACATTTCAAAAGTTTTGAACTTTGGGTCTGCTGTTTTGTGTTGGTAACAATGTGAAGATCATGAGCATAAACAAAGACCTATTTTTTTTTGCTTATGCCTCCAAAGAGGCGACTAAGATTCATTATTAATTTGCTGAACTTATGGAATACAAGCAAAAATGTCCATAAAATTATCACAATCCGCAATAATTTTCAACATGTTCTAATTTCGCGATAAGTCGCGCGATTTTTCTATCGCAGCCCGATTCCACGCTTTATGTTCATATGTATGCAGTAGAGTCCGGATTAAAGCACTAAAATTGTCGAAAAAATGTAAAACGCTTTAAAAGCAAATTAATTCTCACAGAAAAGCCAAAGAAGATGTAAAACAGCATTAAAAATGCACAAAATCCTTTCAGTGGGGTAGAAAATATAAGTTTTAAAAATGTTTCAAATAAAATTTAATGCAATGAACTACTTGAATGAAGGATACTTTTGTAAGTAGAAAAAGTTTTCTTCATCCCTACACTTATTGCATACTTCTACATATTGAAATTTTGACACCTTTGCCGGATCCATACTTGGGTTTTGTACAATTTCCCCATTTGAAACTGAAGAAATATATTTCAACTTCTGAAATTTTTCGTTTTCTTATAAATAAACTTAACAGTTTTGCTTGTAAAATTTGTCCAATAATTTCTTGAACCGTCAAAGCATTTCGCCCATTTTATTGATCAACAAATCGGGGAAAAGTGCGTAGTGTATATAATATATATACCGGCATTAAAAACTGGTTACTTTTTCGGCCTTGTTTTGCGACTTAAACATTAAACATTTTACTTATATTACCTGAACTACTTGTCTTTATTCGGCATAAGTTTCTGGTTTTTCACTTTAAAGCAATTTCTTGGTATACGTATGCTTACTCCACATTTATCTAATTGGAAATCCAAAAACATATCAAAGCAATTAATTCCCATTCCCGTTCAGATAATTTGCAGGAAAATAAATTGAGGGAAATCAGATAATCCACTAAACTTGAATGTTTTGACTCAGGACTATTGTGCCGCACATAAAGGCCATCGTTAAAGAATATAGGATTACACCTATTTCGACATAAAGCCCCCTGAATATGGCCCATTATCCGCAAATCTCGGCCGCACAAAGGACCATTTCTTGCGGTCAAAATATTTTTAAATCGATCCGAAAACGGGAATGAGCGAATGTCGCCCGTATTTTGCGCCACCTTAACGACATCGAGAGTTTGGGCTTATGCGGTTCGTTGTATTTGAATGTTGGCTTTCATAAGGGGGTAAGGCCATAAATATAGGGGCTTGAACTTCTAATTCGATGACGAATCGGTTAACATCAACTTTGGTATCCAGCGGTGGTTTACATGAGTTCGAGCTGCAAACGTTTTCATCGTCTTTTATGCGGAAAACGTTTCATTTGAGTTTGTCAAAAACAAGGCGTTCTAAACTCTGCTAATGAACAAAAAGGGTCTGCTTTAGAAAGGGACCTTGATGCTGGTTTCTGTAAAACGAAACGTCTAAAAACAAAGCCAATAATGTGATTTTTACGCTGATAGCTATAAAAAAACCGACATCTATTGAAAAAAAATTATCGAACAAACTGCAAAAAAAAGTCTTCATCAAAACCCTCATTTCCAAGTACATTTTCAAATTTAATAGCCAGCAAACACACATAGATATAAGAAGAACATCTAGAGCGACAGTTCCTTTAATTAAGCCTTCATTCACCTAGAAGTGGATTAGGACCTTTAAGGAATTACCAAATTAAGAACTTTCCTTATTTACATTCACCGCCGGCTATTAAAATTCCTTACCTAGGGCGAATTAAGTTTCAAAGAAATCCTTTAATTTCATTCCTAAATTGAAACGGTCTGGAACAGAGACGCGTCGCGACGTTCGCGCGACTTTACAAAAGGCGGAAAATAAACTAATTTATATAAGTAGCGTTCCCCTAATGAACAAAATCCCGCCTACAGTTCCTGCAACTTCAAAAACGTTGCCATGATTTACCTGAATGAAAAGTTTTAGCTTTTTTTGCAAACGACGGATTTCATTTTAATGATTCAAAAACCCGTGTTTGCAAGCTCATTATTATTCTAAAAATTTGCATCAATTGTGTAAAGAATTATTCTAATATGGCGACATTCATCTGGGTGTATTGAAAAAACCAAAAAAACAGCGTAATTTTTTTTAATAATCGCGAAAACAATAAATAAGAAATTTTCGAAGCATTCTTAAAATTATGTTCTTTTGTGTGTAAACTCACGAAAGTAACAGGTGTTACAACTAGAAAACATTCAAAAATGCATAAAAAATACCATTATACAGATAAAGTTATTAACTTAAAATTCAAATGAGAATAAATCAATGTTTCAAAATTTTCAGTTGCTACCCCAAAACTTTGGTACTATTTCATTTTTTTGTTTTTATTTATCATAGAACTACTCAACTTCACTTCATAACCTCACTTCACAACATAAGTTCCCATTGAGTACAAGAATTCTTGGATTTCATAAGGCAGCTTGACGCTAACAAAAAAATTCTGCGTGAAAAATGATAGAAATACAGCACTTCTTCAAACGGTACCAGTTGAAAAAGCTTACGGAAAATATTGGAAAAATACTCAAATTATTATCCATGAATAGTGCGTTCAGTATGAACTTCCTCGATGAGCTGTGGAGTTTTCACACACAACACTCAGTTTCTTCAAGAAGTTTAACTTCACACTCAACTCATAAACTCACTTGTAAAAGAACCCAATGGAAATGGTTCGTTTATAATGCGGAAAATTTGAACAATTTCGAGCCACCTTTATGAGGAAGGTAACCTTTATGCAAGATTTTAAAACTAATCGCAAGTACGGACTTATGCTGCTATAATTGCCCACAAATATTCGCCTAAATTTGAGTTTGACGGTATTTAAAATCAGGTTTTTAAAATGAATTTATCATATTTCAAAAACGATATTGAAGTTTAAAAAATCAGTGGAAAATAGTTTAAATTATTGCGTAAAAAGTGAAAATTGAATACAAAAGTTTGTCAAAAATTGCGTAAGTATTAAGAATGTTTCTAATTTCTATGTTTTATTTTATATCCTACATTTTAAGATTTCCTCCAAGTTTCTTCTGAAGAAAATGTAATTTTTGAAAAATTGATGTAAAATGAAAAGCTATGGTTTTGTATCAGGGGGATTTTAGATAACATACGGGTGTTAAAATACTACATATTTTCTGTTGCGACGTTTAGACGTAAATTATGTCTTCATCAAGCTTGGGAATTAAGTTAACACGAGTCGTGTTTCTTTGAAATTCCTACAAAATATGAACATTTTATTAAGTCATATATTTGATTAAAATTAACAGTAAAAATATTTTTTATTAATAACTGTGATTTTATTTTTAGGTATGAAAATTGGGTATAGAAGCCAATCTGCAATAATTGTAATCAAATTTTGAGCTTGAAATAATCATCTATAAGCAATCTACGTCACAAAACAACGCATGGATTTTCTTGTTCTTCAAAAACGCAAATTATTTTTTTTTTATTTAATGAAAATGAATTAAATCAAAATTAATAAAATTAATAGCATAAGAAAAGTTTATTCATACAAGAATATTTTCAAGGAACATCTGTAGAGCCAAAAATGTTCGTTTGCAAGAAACAACTGTAGAGTAATGGATGAATGGGGCGGGGCTTAATAACGTTGGCCAAAGTGAAAAAAGGAAAAATTATTTCTAATTTTATACGAGCGGACTAGCAATAATTATTTTAAACATTAATGATCATCACGCTGGAACATTTCAGTCTGGGCTTAGTGCCAATAACTGGTTCTTGTGAATTGTGATGCTCAGAAAATTCTTCAACTTCAATCTAGAAACTGACTTTGTCAGTTCGACCAATAAAAAATGGTGCTGCTGTTAACAATAAATGATGTGTTATATAAACATAGAGAGACTGAAACTGAAACTAAGCTATGTACAAACGCTATTATCAAAGGCGTAATAATTCAGGGAAGTCGACGCACTATTTGCTTTGGATTGTGTTTCAGTATTTTCAAAAAATCACTATGCAAAACTGAAAATAGGTGCAGAACTCTCGCTCGCACCATTAAATTAATAAGATATAGCTTTATTAATGACGTAATTTTTAATTTTGTCCCCCCATTTGTTTCAATTTTTTGGATAATTTGTCGATGAAATCCGCGCACTATTTCTCTTCGGCTATGTTTCGGTATTAAAAAAAATCACTATTCAGAACCAGAAATAGACAGAGCATCATATTAGCGCCATTAAATCACAAAAGTCTTGCTCTATTAATTCCGTAGTTTGTACCTTTTTGGCTTTTTTCCTCAAATTTTCGCGAATTTTCCAATAGTGTCGCCACACTATTTGCCTTCCGCCATACGGTAATTCGGTATTTAAAAAAATCAGCGTTCAAAACCAGAGAGAGATAAAAACTCAACATTAGTATAATGCAATCGACCAAGCCTTCCTGTTTTAATAGTGCAATTTGCGAAATTTTGGTTTTTTTTCTGAAGTTTTGCCGAATTTTGCAATAAAACCGCCGCATTATTTGTCCACCAAGCGCTCTGTGTTTCGGTGTTTTCGAAAAATAACTGTTTAAAACCAGTAATATATAAAGAATGAACACTAGCAACATTAAATCGATTACACTTTATACTATAAATGGGGTAATTTGCAACTTTTCCACTATTTTCCTTAATTTTTGACGAAATTTTCAACAGAATCGACGCACTGTTTATCTTCGACCACAATATGTTTAATCGAGAACGGTAATTGAAAAAACTGTTCAAAACAGGAAATAGATAGACTTTCCACATCAGCACGATTAAATCGACAAAACTCTGCTCTATTAATGCCATAATTTGCAACATTTTTCAGCTTTTCGTCAATTTTTTGAGAATGTTCATTCAGATTTATATCCAAAAGGATCCAAGCAACATTTTCACACAAAATAATTACAGCCAAACTCTATAAATCGAAGAGGGGACTTAAAATGATTATTTTTTCACAGCAGATAAAAAGTTACAAAAAATGCAATTTTTAAGATAAAACTTCCTGCAAACTAGCCAATGTTCGGAACAAACGAATTGAAGACAAAAGGGCGCAGTCAATGCAAAATTTTTAAAGTTATTCGCAAAAAAATACGTTCAAGGCGTTCCAGTCCCGCGGTAAAACTTGTGCATTTACACATTTTTCTAGATTAACGCCACAAACCAAATGTAATAATTATGATGTGAAGATTTATAATGATAAATATCCGTTATTAGGTTCTTTGAAAATCTTCGGTAAGAAACACCCTTCTTCAAAATTATATCAAACGAGCAAAAGAAAAGTAAATCAATTTTTCCAGGTTAGTTTAAAAACATAAATTGTTAAGTTATCTGGAAAGACATAGAATAGAATATTTTCAAAATGGTTCCAAAGTGGAAGAATCCACTCATCAGAGCATCTAAATCTCCGAAGAGAAACAAACAAATCCAAAAACCCTAAAAGCCAAATTTTTGCCACTTGAAGCAACGAATAGATGAACGAAGAACTCCAATTTACTATTTAATACCGTGAAAAACTTTAAAACTATGACCAGTAAAGAAAGATTTTCGATTTCACGCGATATTGTCTTCAACATCAAAACAGTTCACTGATGATCAATCAGGTGAGCTTTCGAAAAAGAATACCTCGTGAGATTCTAGCTAGTCGTGCTGGCGAAACGTCGGGAAGAATGTTTTCCACGCCGGCCTAAAGGCCTACAGTTTCAAATCGTTTAAACGCACACACTCTGAATATTGAGCAATTATTACAAAATCATCTACATCTGAAAAGAATTTGGTTGTCGCTTGTAAGTTAATATTTCGGTACTAATATCGCAACAAATTCAAATTGGAGTTGTCCCAACTCTAAATGTAGCTCTGGCAACCCAGTGATAAATCCAGAATGAAGCTATTCCGAAACAAAGGAAGCGACCCGGAACGCGTAATTACGCCAAAAATGCGAAGAATCCGAACTTCTTAATTAAATGCAATTTTACGACCGACCCACCGAGCAACATCATCCCACTTTACCCGAGATGAATAAGTTTAATTAAATCCTCCTGTTTTATTGTGTTGACGTGCCGCACAATCGTGACTTGCCTCAAAAGTGACTGCAAATCGAAACCGTTCCGGATAAGCAAGTCTTTGTTATCCACATCAAACTTCCTCATCTTGGCTTTAATTAATCATTAACTCGCAAATTTCGATTGGCTGAAAAGCGAATCGCTCAATTCTCTGAGAGAATATATTCGGTTCGAATCGGATAATAGTGGGCAAACTGAAATGATCAAGGAAAATCTATTATCCACGACGGCTTTCAAGCACCTTATCCGGTGGCCTCGAAGCTCTCAAAAACCCCATTCAGATAGGTGTCGAAGAATGGTGTGTTGTGCTTTACACCTGACCACAAGTACCTCTTCTTGAGATCTTTTTCTTTGCCGTAAATGTCTTTATTCTCTTGTCTGAAGTAGAGTGTTAACCTAACGGCAGTGCTTTCAAGGTGTGATCGTATCAAGCGGTCGAGTCCAACAATCGGTCTTATGATAATTATTCAAAAAGTCATTGTTTTCATTTAATCGTTCTTTATGCAAATGGCTATTCAAAAAAAACAGCAGCAAATCAGGCAGTGTAACTTAGTCGGGCAATTTTTCACTTTCGACTGACCGATTCGTTGTTTAACCGAACTAACGTTAAATTATCAGTTAGTCTGATATTCCGGTAATACTCTAATGAGCCATTGATCCTCATTAAGCACGCATCGTACCCCGGATACCGCATTTACCGGCCAACAATTTTATAATTATTACCGTCCGCGATGGAAAATCGGGTATCTGATTGGCTTCATTACAGAGCAGGCGGATGCATGCATTCTGGATCAAATCACTCGCTTTACTTAGGGGCACCTGATCCCTCAAAGGATACTTCGGGAGAAGGCAAACATTATTGTTCTTGGCAAGCGCATTCAAAAGTATGCAGATTTTGAAAGTGATAGTGTTTCCAAAATTGGGCTCTTTGAACAGCATTAACACTCAAGCATTTTTTGAATGTATGTAGAATAAAAAGTATGTTTTATTGATTGGTTTGTATGTGGGCTAGAAGACGATATTATTTTTACATAACCAGCTTGCAGAAATATTCACAGCGATCCAAATTTCATAAGCTAAATGTTCCCTAACTTTTCACTGTGAATATTGTCTCAACCGGTGATCCGATTTGAACAGTTTTTTTTTAATCATAACTGGATTTTTCGGCAAAATTCAAGTTAGGTATAAGATAAACCCATTGTATACGGTGTTTAAATAGTGTCACGTTTTCCTGGTCAAAGCTTAAATATGTAGGCGGGCAATATGGGGAGTTCAACCCGAAAAAGTATACGGTGTTCTAGCCCTTGTCTTCTGAGTTATTTGGATTGTTATCCATATGTTTATATTGAGCCATTCGAGATATATTAATTTTCTATTAGTTTTTATATCGTTTCTTTCCTACTTTGTTCTGTACTTTCTACTTTCTACTCTCTTTCTGCTCACACATATATGTAGCAACGGGATCATAGCCGCAACAATTGCAAACTTGTCATGCAAAATTTGGAAAAAAACATAATAACTGAATTAAATTTTTAAGCGATTGTTGATGATGGCATAATGTGCTTGCCATATGATAAAATTCAATATGCACTTGATGAATTTAATACTTTCCATAACACCCTAAAATGTACACTCGAAGAAGATAAGAACAAAGCGATAAATATTCTAGACGAAACAATTAATTATAACAACCTTGGAGAAACAAAAATAAATTGGGACACAAAGGAAGTATGATCTGGCAGATATTTGAATTATCAAACATACGCACCACTAAAATATAAAAAGTGCAATAACGGCACTCATAGAGTTGATAGAGCTATCAACTTGTCACATACTGATTATAGAACAAAAAATTTAGGGAAAATCAGAAAGATATTGTTAGTGAACAATTATACCAAAACATTTTTCGAACCGATCATAAAACGAAGAATAAATAAAATATACAATTAAAGTAATTGGAACAACAACAACAAGAATAAAAGACAAGAAGGCGAAATCAAATATATATAATTACCGTATCTTCCCGAGATAAACACAAAAATAATAAATATTCTCAAACCGCATAATATCAATATAGCAGAAAAAACTTAGCAAATGGAGCTTTTTCAAAATTTAATCCAAAGTGGGGTAAACTAGACACACCTAATATAGTATACAAAATAGGCTCTTTGAACTGTGATGATACATAGATATGTGACAATACATAGCATGAGGAGAAATGGAAAAGCATACATCACAATACAACACAAAAATATTGATTAAAAAAAATTATTATCATAAGAGAAAAATCCATGAAATTATTCAAATCAAAAAACACAACAAAGCCATGAACTTTAGATCAGACACAGATAATCTAATCCCAATATATCAAACATTAATTAAATTAATAATTAAAGAAACATAAAAGATTAACATCCAGTATTTGTAAGAATTGCAAACCCAAGTAGTATCACCTGAATGCAAAGAAAAAATAAGTGAAATAAAAGAATTAAACATAAAGAGTTTCTTTGTCCTGAAATGAACCCCCCTTAGTATACCAATGAATCAGTTCCAAACCGAGCGTAGCAACCAACAACCGCCTACACAAGTAAGTAAGAGAATAATCTAAAGTTCTAAAAGGTGGAATCCTGTTTTTTCCCAAAACTTTATGACCCCGAATTTTTGCCTTAAATATTATTAATTTTAGAATGTTTCAGTGTATTGTAATTTTAATGTGTTTTAGTAATTAGTAATGACAGGAGTCAATAAATGATATTATCGTTTTTTCGAAAAAATT
>NW_026017110.1:23840357-23851129 GCF_020466585.1 Dendroctonus ponderosae
TTTTTTATTTTTTTTTATTTTTTTTATGTGCCTATTAATATTAACTAGATGTATGCATAATCAAATAAAATAATGCAATTTGGAAAAAACCAGTACACACTTCGGCAGTAAATTTATTAGTTTCCAAAAGCCTCCGTTAGAATGAACCAAAGAGAAACCGTTTTGAATCGGAAGAGTTTTTTTATTTCTTAAGCAGTCGTGGAAAAGAATTAATCCTGACGTTTCTCGAGCACAAGTAACTTGAATCTTCAAAGGAATCAGGTAGTAATTTATCTTTTTATACTAAAATGTATTATACATCTATGTAATAAATCAATACACTAGTGGAAATATGCGGAAAGATGTAAAAACTATGTAAAATAAATGGAGCCAATAAAAATAGAAAATAATTTGATAAAATTATACAAGACGTTTTTTTCTCATTCCTGTGCCCACGGAACTAAACCAGTCTTAAGTATTAAATGCTATTATTTTGGAGAAAAATTTGGAATGTACATAAATATTGAACTATGGTTAGCATGTTTTCCCTTGCGAATAAGACTGTAAGCTTGAAGTTTTTCAATTAAAACTTTTGAGTTAATAGGAACATTTCGATTTTTAATATTTGCTTTCAATCGCTTCCGGTTTCGTCGGCTTACTGCAAAACATTTTTGAGCCTCTTAAAAGCTTCCCAGAATCACCTTAGTGATGGCAATTTTACTACTCGGTTTTAACCTTTAAACACACCGCATAGTTAAAAATGTAAACCAACCCGTTTTATTTCAAAAATTAGCATTTTTGTACCTAAAGTTTTGCTGGGAAAGCTATTCGTTATTCTCCATCAAGCTTTCCTACTTAAATAAGCTGAATTACCACAACAAATGGTCTTTGATTGAAATATTTTGCCACATTAGTAAAATTTGTTTTAAATGTTGTTGCAGTTTCCCATTCAAAATTTTAGGAACACTGCTTCATTCCACACATTCAAAGAAAATCCCAGATACAGAAGCAGGATTTAAGAAGAATTGAAACAATGATTATGAAATAATTCCAAACGAACTTTGGTCCTAATCAGATCTAGGCACAATTTAAGTGTGCCTACACATCTTCAAATAGAATGCATCCAATTTGAATATGGAGGGAGAAGTTCCGTGGGTGAGGAAGCCTCATACACAAAATGAATAAACGTAGATTCGAATTAGCATAAATGTTGTCGTTTTTTATTCAGCCAGTAATTCCCACAAAAAGCAGCTTTATGCACCATAAAATTACCGTTGCAAACAAAAGCTCGAGCGTGCAACGACAACATGATTAGGCATTTTCAACACACAATTTTCCAACCTTAATTATGTCAAATTAGTACAGGTAAAGTGACTGACAGCCGCGGGCGTCCGTGTGTTATTAATTCGTTAAAAAGTAAACGGAAACGTAAGTGGATAATTAATTTGTCGACGATTTTATCTGACAATGAAAATCTATCGTCATCTTGACAAACACCGTCTTGCGTTGGTAACAAGCGCTTGCCATTGTTCTAACGCCTTTTGTTATTTTAATGAGACATGCGTAAGTGTAGTAATTAGACGATGCAATCAATAACTGATAGAAGCCCTGGAAATGCCAATGAGTGATTACACGTCTTAAGTAATTATCTATGCCCTGGTTTAATTCACACAGGAAAACTAGGTAGATTCGTAATTGCAGCAGCAAAGCCTATACCGATGAGTTGGAGGAGACATTCAGATCGGTAGATTTTAATAAGCCATATTAGAGCGACATCTGAGACTGTGAAATTGCAACGGAGCACACTTAATTCGGAATTTCATTTGCTGCTCGCCAGGTCGCAAATCAGGAAAAGGGTAATTTCAGAACCGGCACAGTCTGTTCACTCTACTAAATTAATACCGTTACCCCCATAACGGAGAAACTACGCTAACATTGTTACTTTACGGTTATAAAGAGCTGTTTGTCCCCAAATCGGATTATTCGAGTCAATTAGTCAAATTTTCCGCCTGCAATTTTGTTAGTTTGCGTTCCAGTGAAAGCATATTCGCCTTGAAATACTGAATTCACTCAAATGTTTAAGTTTGTGATTGTTCTTACAATCCGATTACGTTATTGTTTTTGCGATTTTTTTGTGAAAACTTCCTCCTATTACTTTCAAACCCTACACGAAGGGTTTCGATTCGATTATCGAAAAGGCGAACATGCAAATGATTAAATAATCATATTTATTCTGTACTTCGGTGTTTTTTTTTTTTCGAAAAAGCGTATGAATATTCAGTTTGCTACCGACGGTGTACGCAATTGGTCGATAATCCTTTGCATCGTGTGAATGGCGTTTTTAGATGCAAAATATAGAATCATTGTGGTCCTTATGGCAAGTGCGATGGTTTCTAAAAGTGTAGTGAACTTTTTGAGAATTTATGGGTAGAAATGGAGGATGGGGCGCCAGTGGGGGAATATTTTGGGCGGCTTTTCTGAAGCTTGTCGCAAAAGTACCCTTTCAAATGCAAATATGGTTCCAGTTTTAAGTTTTTTGTTAAAAAAAAGTCAAGAGTTTTGGTTCTGCTTGTTTTTTTTATTGCGAAATAGACTGAAACATGATAACTGAAGTCGCGTTTATTGACAGTTCTCAAGAACTATTTGAGACACACACACAGTTCATTTTTATGTCATTGGATAGAGAATTAGTAATTTGATTCAGTTATAAGAACGTGCGTGAGTAAATTCTGGTAGATTTGTCACAAAAAGTCACACGAAATTTGCAATTATCAAACATTTATATGCAAGTCTACTCCAAAATTTCATTAAAAAAATTCTTCTATTTAATGTCAATCTTTCGAGTTTCTAGTGGCTTTTCTTTGAAAGTTGAAATTTTTTTATTAAAGAGTATGCAGGTGGGTAAAAGCGTTCATCTTCAAATCAACATTTACGAAGCGTACAAAAAACAGGATTTCATGTGATTTGAATGAATTTTTGAAGGTTTGAAGAAATTTTGACGATATTTAGAGCGCACTCTTCTTTACTGAACGCACAACTCTGAACTTGTAGAGTATTCTTCGTTCTTACTCATCGCACCTCACTGTGCCGCACTTTGAATTACGCTTAGGATTTAACCCTTCCTAGCCGTAGGCGCAGTTAAAATTTATATAAATCTATTTATTGTCATTACAAAAGATTCACGAGAAATTTTCGAATTTACCAATCCAACAAGTCCATTTCTCTTACTACAATCTTGCAATCAAATATTTCCCTCATTTGCTGTATTGTTATGTTGAATATTTTGATATATTTTCTTGTAGATAAATACCACCATAAATTTTTTATAAACTTTCTAATTTTAAATTGCATTTTATTTCAGTGACATTTGCTTGTCGTTTATTACAAACTAAACAAGTATAACACAAAATACATTTTTGGCTGGCTACTGATTTTCTGATTTTCTGTTGGGGATGATCAAATTGATTACCGATTACTGGTGAATGTTGAGTACCATAAAACTTCCTTTAACATCAAGCTACGAATATGACCGTCCTGAAAATCGTTTTCCTATGCGCCTTTAATTTTATTTGTAGCTTATCTATTGTTCACTTACGAAAAAAAAACAACAGAGATTGAAGCTAATGTTAATGAGAAACACGTTTTGCACGTGCCATCAAATGCATTATTGCCGAATTTTTTATTCACTTTTTTGTGAATATTTCAATTTTTATGAGAAAACATTTGTTTTACTATTTTTCTGTGCTTCCTAAAAATCCGCTTAAGATTTCCCGGTGAATAAAGTCGATTTTGAATCATCCTGAGCAATACGAATTATGGATTTGTACTTTTCAAAGTTTCTAATGAAAAACTCATTTTCTAGCTCAGTAACGAGGGCAAACATAAAACATGCATCTCCAATGTTCTGAAAAGTTCGCTTGATTCTACAATATTTTTTTTTCAATTGTACCTATTCCTCAAGACGAAATTTTGATAAATATTCGTTCCCCTTTATCTCAAAATCTCTCATTCTTAAGCCCTTTCAGTGTATGAATTCAAGTTCAAAAATAGAAAACGTATCATAAAAGCATAATTTTTTAATAGTGTGACAACTTTTAGAGGGCCGTTTTTCTCGTTTCTCGGTTAGTATTTTGAGAAAGTTTTGTTATGATTTGTACTTTCAAAGCCTTTTACCATCTCTGAGTACCTCGATGGGTTATTTGTAGAACAAATATGTTTAAATATACATAAAAAACAGAAAATGTATCAATTATTTCTCCAGAAAAAGAATAAAAGGAATATTCAAACATGTATAGTCTGTTCCAACATATTTGTAAGTGACGTCATTATTTATTCAAGTCCGCGATTGGTTCATTATTTTGCGTGGTTGCGAGCGGGACCTTTTTTTCCCGATGACTTAAAAGATTTAATTTTGTTAAATCATTATTCTTATAGCACGGTTTGATAGAAGTTTTAGAAACTTTATTATTTTTCATTGCTGATAAACTGAACATTTGTATTGTTTGATGTAAGTGTAGAAATTTTGATTTCTCTTTAAAATATCACTTAACTTTTAACAAGAGCAGTCGACGAGATGCATATTATTTAAAGCTGAAAAGGTATCGTAAAATATGCAGAATGTAAACAACAAATTTAGAAAATTAATCACTTTCTTCAGTTTCGTTATTGTCTGCCTCAATTGGCATTAAATGGGCTGGGAAAAATTCACAGAAACTGCCAACACTCGCACAAGAAGTCAACAATAAGTAATATTCTTCTATACGTCCGCAAATTGTAACAATTTAATCAAAGACATACGTTAATAACATCAAATTTTCGTCTCCCTGGGTGGACGAGCAACAGAAAAAGAACGACAATTATTGCGTCACTGCCAAAAAGTTTGGGAGATACTACACAAAAGTGTGTAGTTTAAAGTTTCCTAAAAAAAAATTCAAAACCGTCTGAGTTTATACGTTCAACTTCAGTTCCATTTTCAACAGACATTTCTTAAAAAGTCAAATGAAGTGTTGTATTTAGGGCTTCTTTATAACTCTCTTAATAGACTTAGAGAACATTTGATAAAATTTGGTGTATTCGACAACAACGAAAACTACTTAAATTGGCAAAAAACTGTATTTCTTACTGCGGTGGATATATTGGTAGTACGTAGTGTCCAGTTAAATTCAGCCTTTAGAGGCATTTCAAACCCCCTTAGGCAGCTCGTACTCATCTAGAAACTCGAAAATTGATCTATTTACCTCTAGACGTCTTTCTTGAAGATCAGTAACTAAAAACAGAAAAACTGACCCTCGAGCAACATTTTCATATGTGAATTTACAGCGCGATCTAAATCCCATTGAGTTGATAAACTGGTAAAACCATCGGGCAGTTAATATGGGACATAATTTTTCGCACTATAGCAGGGCGATAATATTACTTCTCTCCCTAAAGAATGCGGTCCCTAATCCACTGGTGACAAGCAGACAAAGAACGGTGCCCTGCAGGGTATAACGCCGAGTCCTTGGCCGAAAATGACCCTTAAATACTGGGAGGATAAGGGAGAAAATGTGGTGGCCGGGAGATCGGTCGATTTTGAAGTGGAGAACGAGACATCGGTATCACGCGAGTTTGTATGTTGATTAAATTATTTGGAATGTACGGGTTTAGCTTTAACTGGCAATTATATGCTAATTTTTTCCTGCCGGATTATCGTCTCAAAGCAGGGAAATAGTCTGCGGAATGTTTATAGTCATAGAACTAGATTTCATTAGTTGGTTTATTGATTATAAGTGGCTGAAGGATGAATTTTATGTGCTTTTGTTTTAATGATTGTTTTCCCAATTTTCCAGCCAACGTTAGTGCCTCGACATTAAACTGGAAAAGAATGACTCCCATAAAAATCAAACAAATTTGCGAGTTTATTCTTCAAGGAGGTTTGAAAATTATGAAAATTCATTAAGTAATTAAATGGTTTAAAATTGCGAAAGGGCTCTCACCAACATGAAGGCATGAAAAGAGGCTCTAGAGCGATCGCGACTGCTTTCTGTAGAACTTAGAGACCAATTTTCCGATATTTTTCCAGAGTATTTGTATCCACTTGGTACATTGGCAAATTGGTTGATTTGAAGTGTTTTCTAGGTTTCGTTTTGCTTGGCAAGGAAAATATTTACAAGGGCAATTTGTTGCTATAAAACTCGCCCGTAAAGGACTGCGCTTCCCAATTATCTTATTTGTGAGGCAGATTACATGTGGAAACGACGTTGATAGATTCATCGATTTATATACTCATCTCTTGATAAAATTTGTACGATGATGATGTGGGTATCAATTATCCTCTCTATCTTTAGAATCACTAATGAAACTGTTGCCACCTTGCTGCGGATCTCTATTTATCCGAGACAAAATAACGTATAAAATTGAATACTGAACCAAAAATATACCAAATTTGATTTCCACCTAATTTAACATTCCGGAGCTGTTCAAATAAACCCATTTTGCAACATTTTGGCTGTTTAAAAAAAAAATCTTCTAATGAATGTCGCACTATGACTGGAATGTGTACACGACAGTCGATTGTTAATGTACAGACCGCTAACAAAGACGTTTATAATTGAGCTTTCTCGCTCCGAAGGAAAGAGGAAAGCCCCATTTATACCCTTTATGCCAAAACATTGTTAATTTTCCTGCAATGTCCCAATTCCTCCATAAATCGCCTGTTTGTTAATTAAACCAGTTTCGGCATGAGTACGTATATAATTGTGTTTGGCACTTTTGCAGGTAGCCGAGCTTGGCAAGTTAGTTATTTTCGAACACCTCGCCTTTCAACCGGCTGAAAGAAGTAAACGGTGCGGCGAAGACGCAGAGACAGAGCCCTGAATGAACGGGCCAGGAAATGGGGCCCAAAAGCCCCTCGCGGTCCCGCCGCCCCCAATACTTGACATGTGCTGGCTGCTTTTCACACGTTTTAAATGCCTACAACGAAACGCTGTAAGCATCGCGAATATCACCTGATAAATGGCCCACACTGGGAACTGGAATAAGAGTTAATTTTCACCTTCAAACGCACATTTCAAACATTTTCAGTTCTTTTTATAGTGCATTGTTTCATGGAAACATCACATGTCAGACAAAGCTCTTCAGAGTAGTGGCCCATTCTTCCGATAAAACCCACTAAACTTGAAACCTTTACAAGCCAATTGTAAATAAAGTCTTTGATCTAAGTTTATCCAAAAGCGTTACATTGATGTTGGAATTTGGCATAAGTTAAAAAGGTTTCTTAAAATATTCGTTGGTTTAACGACACTGTACGTATAAAATTGCCAACCTATTTTGCACGTTTGAAGCACTAACGATGCTGGTGAGACGTTCTAGAAACGTCCCCTACAGTACGTTGCCAGCTGTCAAGGTATATTAGGGTTTCTAATGAAGGTTTGCTATAATTTCGGCGAAAATATTATATGGTTTTTCGTAATTGTTTGAGAAAAAATTTTCAATATTATTTTTACGTAATGAATTATCCAAACTACTCTACAAAATAAACGTTTCCCAAATTTGCCAAAAACCCAACTTTGGAACTGGATAAAAACTGTTGCGATCGATTTGACTTCTGTTTGAAGTATTGTCTAGTCCAATCAGTCCGTGTTTTTGCGAAAAATTAGTGTTTCAGATAAAGTTTCTACAGGGTGTCAAATAGAACCATGCAAAATTTCTGAAAGTTTGAAAAATTCAAAAGAAAGGATTTTCGGATTTCAACATCAAACGCATACCTAATATCTCAAAACACTTGTATTTACAAGGTGATGTCAAAAAATCAACTCCTTGGAGTTACAGTGATACATTTTTTCCCTTGGACCGATTTTCAAAACCTACAGCTGATGTTGAACCAAAAATCTTATGTAAGAACATGCAAGTATGATAATAGACTCAAGACAAAAGTTCAATACACAGAATTGCATTAAAAGTGACCCAATCTCTTGAAATTTGATATTACGGCAGACTTTGAATTAAAGTTAAATGTACTTTCATACAATCCCTTAATTCACGGTAGGATGTTTTATACTTGCATGAGTACAGGTTGATTGGTGGAGAAACCAAATTACAACTGCATGTTCCGAAATAGAGGATTGCCCCCCGCTCACCTGAAAATCCCATTAAGCAGGAAACGTGAAAATCCGTATTAATTAATTAATAATCTAAACTTGGTTTCTTTCCTCTAGCGTGAATTAAACATTTTCGACACCACATTCTGGCTCTTTTCGTATTCGACTGAACCTTTGCAACAATATACGCTTGGTTCAATTAAAGTCAAGTACATTTCTGAGCATAATGGTAACGACGATTTAGCAATTCTGAAACAAGAAGGAACAAAGAAATTTTACAATACAAAGAAATCTCAGCTTAATTGGCAAAACTTTTACGTCTGCATATTTTGCAAATTTATATTTCGAAAGTTTTCACTTCAAGATGAGCTTGAGCTCAAGACTTTTAAAGTCAGTACCAGAGGAACAATATTATTACTGCAAGACCAAAAAGTTGCTTTTTTTACATCACCCTGAAAATAAAAGGGATAGGGCAAAAATCTTCTTTGTGATATGAGGTTTAGCTTTATCCCTTTGGTGTTGAAATCCATAAAATATGTTTTTTGCTCAATCGGGAGCATGCCAAACTTTCAGAAATTTGCATTGCTTCATTTGCCACTCTGTAGAAGCTTTATTTAAGGCACTATTTTTTTGCTAAACAGGGACTGACATAAAAAGACTTGGACTTTAGAAGAAGCATTATGATGCTTCAAAAACAAATCAACTCGCTCGCAGCAAGCATAATTTATCCATATCCCAAGTTAGGGCAAATGTGGCAGTGAAACGTTTATTTTGTTAAGCAGTTTAGTAGCTTATTTTTTCGTATTTTACTTAGTTGTATTAAAATCCATCGTTTTCAGTAAGAATAAATTTTTTTGAGGAACTTTGACCATCAATAGTAGAGGAGCCAAACATTTTTGCTTAGTAAAAGTTAGGTCAGATCGACTTCTTTTGATCCAAAGAATATCGCAGCACTCTTTTGTTCATGTGCTTATGGAACACCCTGTATAATTTTTTTTAAATTTTTTTATCTAACTTCGACTACGCTGTATCTCAAAAACCACCCACTTTTTGATTGGACAAATTAGCAAAATTCATCATATTTTAACCTCAGCGTTTTGAACGGACATTTTACCGTATAATTCCAAACGCAAAGAGAACGATATTTTTCATATTTTTAGGCAGATCGATGTAAGAGTAGAGAAATTTTTCCCGGAAACACATTGAAAAATGGTATAGGTATTAGTAGAGGTCCGGGCGATTTCAAAGGAAACTTAGGGCCAACATTGGTAACAATGCAAAACATTAAAAAATTTGCTTTCAAAAAAATCTTCAATTTTTATGTCAAATGGTGTTGAATATTTTAAATTCCAAATCAAAATTCATTCCTGGGTTTCACTCATTTATTGTCTATTTATCAACCAAAATACGTTTCAGTGTATTTTTCCACCATAATCAGTTTTTCTAAAATAAAAGATAGTTTAAAAAAAATTGTATTAATTTAAAAAACAACCACAGTTCGTCAACAGCCTCATCATATCACGCATTAAAATACATCAAAATTGCAATACTTTAAAACATTCTAAAATTAATTAGGCCTAACAGGTGATTAGTCAGGACAATCAAATTTGGGAAGAGACTAGAATTCTTCGTTCAGATACTTAAATATTTTTACTTACATGTGTAGCGTTGTTGCTGCTTTAAGCATTGGCATGAATTTGGAGTATTAATTTTGTCCATTATGGGACACAAAGCGAATAAAATACTGTTTATATTGATTTCTTTTACTTTCAGCTATTTTTCTTTGCATTCTGAGGATATTATTTTTGGTTTGCAAAATTCTTCAATATACCGGGTGTTAGTTAATATTCTATGTTTATTTCATTTAATTAATGTATGATATACTGAGCTAAGACTATCGGTATCCGATCTGAAATTCATAGCATTGTTGTTTTTTAATCTGTATCATTTCATGGACTCTTCTCTTATTATAATTACTCTCGTTAATCAGTATTTGTGTGTTATCAAAATCAAAATTATGCAACCTCTGTTGTGCATGCTGTGCTAATGCTGTACCATTTTCATTATTTTTTCTTAGGCTATACTTATGTTCGTATATTCTTTTCTTTAGATATTGTCCTGTTTGACCTATGTATGTGTTATCACAATTCAAACAGTCTATTTTGTAAATTACATTAGGCGTGTCTAACTTGTCAATCCTAGGTTTAAATTTTGTGAAACATTCATTTGCTAAGGTGTTTTTAGTTCTTTCTGCTATGTTGATATTATGTGGTTTGAATATATTTTTTATTGTTGTGTTAATTTCCGGTATATATGGTAATGATATATACTTGATATCACCTTCTATTCTTTTATTTATGTTTTTCCATTTAGTTCAATTGTATATTTTATTTATCCTTTGCTTTATGATGGGTTCGAAAATTGACCTTGGATAGTTGTTTATTAATAAGATATTTTTTATTTTTTCAAGATTTTTTGTTCTATACTCCCAATGTGACAATTTAATGGCTCTATCTGTAAGCGCCGTTATTACACTTTTTTTATATTTCATTGGAGCGTACGATTGATAATTCAGATACCTACCATACGATACCTCCTTTGTGTACCAATTTGTTTTGATTTAACCGTCGTTATCCTAATTAATTGTTAGGTCTAGAAAGTTTATAGAATAATAATTTTGATTTTGATAACACACAAATACTGATTAACGAGAGT
>NW_026017110.1:23851179-23861022 GCF_020466585.1 Dendroctonus ponderosae
GATACCGACAATCTTAGCTCAGTATATCATACATTAATTAAATGAAATAAACATAGAATATTAACTAATACCCGGTATATTGAAGAATTTTGCAAACCTAAAATAACATCCTCAGAATACAAAGAAAAATAGCTGAAAGTAAAAGAAATCAATATAAACAGTATTTTATTCGCTTTGTGTCCGATAATGGACAAAATTAATACTCCAAATGCATGCCAAGGCTTAAAGCAGCAACAACGCTACACACGTAAGTAAAAATATTTAAGTATCTGAACGAAGAATTCTAGTCTCTTCCCAAATTTGATTGTCCTGACTAATCACCTGTTAGGCCTAATTAATTTTAGAATGTTTTAAAGTATTGAAATTGTGATGTATTTTAATGTGTGATATGATGAGGCTGTGGTGAGAGACTATGGAGGACGAACTGTGGTTGTTTTTTAAGTTAATAAAAATTTTTTTTAACTATCCGTTGATGGTGGAAAAATACACCGAAACGTATTTTGATTGATAAATGGAGACAATAAATGACTGAAACCCAGGAATGAATTTTGATTTGGAATTGAAACACAGTCAGGAAAGTATATACAATATTTTAAATAAATATGAAGTGAAACAGTCTTTGTAACATCGTATCTTTTGGTCCACCTAGTATGCGTTGTAGATTTGAAAAGCATTTGTGAACCAACTTTGAACCAATATTGTTAAAAATGTTGTTCAGTCCATTTGTTTGAACTGGATTAAATGAGATGGACGTGAATTTCTTATTTTCGGTGTTACTTGAAAGGGAAAAATAGTGTCGTTTTTTGTGTTTTTCTTAAATGTTACTATAAGCATTAGGAATATTCCTAATTTTGTTTTTCTCTCTAATAAATCTTTTTTGGTTGAAGGAAAAATCAACCACTCTTGTACCTACTACAAAGTGCATACTTGCATGTTTGTGTTGAACACAATGTTGAGAGTCATTAGGAATATATCGATTTGTGGTTGCGTCCTTTGTATACACATTAAGTTCTAGTTTAGCCTGTTTTTTTACCCCAATACATCAAGAAAAACTCGAAAAGTTGAACAATCAAGAAAAAATACAACGCAAGCCAAATTAAGTGTAAGTTTCAAAGAAGAAACTCATCAAATCATCTTCTAAAATGTAATGGATTGTTGCTTACCAGAACCTGGAGTTTGGTGACCGGCAGCCAATCCCAGCACTGCAGCGGCTGATCCGTGGCCGCCGCCAGCAGCGGCATTCATTTGGGCTGCCGCTGCAATGCCGTGCGGTAAAAATGCCGCCGCTACCGCCGCCTGTGCGTTAAAATACGCCATGCGGCTGGCGGCCATCGTCATGTGGTGGTGGCTGAATCCATGCTCAGATGGATGGAAGCCTGTTGGAGCTTGCAGTTGATACTGCAATAAAATTATTACCAAAAGAACGTTCAGATGTCCGACCTCCAACATGCAAACATGAAAAACTGGTCAACCGTCATATTACGAGGATACATACCTTTTGATGTGAATATACATTTGGAGTGATGGCCGATACTGCTGCAGTAGGCGACCGGTGATGTTGAGAATCTCCCAAGCCCAACAACTCCTGGATGGCAAATGGAGATCTCTGAGGCATTGTTTGTGACGGTTTGTTCAGAATGCTGGGCGCCGTCACATGAATCGTGTCCACTGGAAAAACAGTTTTTAAGAAAAAATCCCACATGCTTAAAACAAAGCGACAACAAAATATTTCAGCTCGATTAGGTTTATGCACATTAGGGATTATCAGTTTTAACGTAACATAGCTAAAATAACCAATATTGTTCCAAACGTGGAACCTGTTACCGCAGTTCCAGATAGCCGACTTAACCGGTGTTTTTGAAACTGTCACATAAAATGGAAAAAGTGGTTCGCACCAGCACAGAACCGATGCGACACTGTCGAGCCATCTAACCAATACTTAACCATTTCTCAACGGAAAATTTGTTTAGTTGTGTTAATGATTGTTGTTTACGACCCACGTTTTGCTTTTGTTTTTATAATATGTCAATTATTTTTCGTTTACCAATGTTAAGAATTACTTTTTTAATCAACTAAATTATTATTTAGCATCATTGCTTTTACCCTCATCATTGCGAAGTTACAAATCAATTAAAAAATTAAATAAACATGTTACTTTTGGAACCTACTACCAAAGTGGAACAAATTTTGGAAGGCACAGATTGTACCAGAAATTTCAATATTTCTCCACTTTTAGAGAACACAAAAGTATCCAACCTAAAAAGATAATAACTACTTACACTAAAAACTACTTAATTCCAAATAAAAACATTCGAAAAATCGCATTGCATGAAATGGGAAAAAGAAAGAATTTCGATGGAAGTAAATAGGACGCAAGTGAAGAGTGAAGAAAGAATTCAATTTTAACGTTTCTAACACATAATAGGTATTATAAATGAAGTGATTTAAAGACAAAATAGAAACTGCAATGGAGCAATGTGAATAGTTCAGTAGGATTTAATTGATTTTGGTCAATTTGAAGTTGAAAATAATTATGATGATGAATCAAAAAATAATTGTAAGAACAACATGATAAGATGTAAGAACATCATCTAGCAGATAAGGTAAATTTCGTTTAGAGCCTAATTAAAAAAATATCCTCAAATTGGCAAAATCTGCTCTACTTTCACAAAATATCTGAAAAGTATTATTCAGAGATACAAAATATGTAAATGATTAGCTACATACATATGATTGGTTTAAAGCTAAAACCGACCAAGTCTAATATTAAAATTTTTGGTAGATGCACTTTTAAACCGAGCCGAAAATTACATAACAATTCTTCTGGAAACTTTGCCATTAAAAACGTATTTTAGTGCACCTATTTATGTGGCCTTGGAGGACTTCGTCAGTTTGTGAAGACAAATATATATATATATTTAAATTACTTGATCAACCAAACACAAATGCAGCAATTTTGGACTTGGTCACTTTTAGCTTTATTAGCTTTAAGCCCACAATATACATATTGATAAAGAAGCACGCAAAACTCAATGCACATTGCAATTTCATTAAAACTTGAGTGAGTCGGTTTTGCTAAACCCCAAAAATCTAGTTCTCGTTTAAAGGATTCGATAATCCAGATTTTCCGGGAAGGAAATTGAGTTTATCTTGGCCCAGTTTTAAATTTCTTTGTTTAATGAAATATAGGCTGAAATATTATGTATTATACACCTGGGTGATTTTGATTTTTCAAATCCTGGACCTTTCCTGAAACCCTCTTCATAGCATCTAGCGGATGTACGTTCTGACCTTAGTAAGGCATTTGACTGCTTTGCCTACTGGACATTTTATAGAGATCGGTACAGTTATTTTAATGTTTTAATTCATCAAAATTTATAAATTTTTCAACTCTTCTTTGCTCAGATTTAGTAATAGATCCCGGTGAATTTATAAAATTAATTTCACTAAAGAAATCTGGGAGATTTTTTGATCAACTTTCAAACATATCGGCTATATTCCCGTACTTGTAACTTCTGCGCAACTAGTAAGGGCCAATTAAATGAAGAATCGATTTCTTTCACAGAATATGTAAAATTAGTCAATCTCGAATAACGCTCACAATATTTAATTGTATGTTATTCTTTAAACGTTATAACTTATTAATTAACTTTTTTTCTTATCTTTCCTGGGTCTCAGTCAAAGTGTGAAGTAAAAATTTTTGAACATCGTTTATTTCATTACGTTTCGGCGAGACAACACCCATCATCAGATTTCAAATTTACACAAACTCATGATTGGTAAAAATCAACGTTCTTTTAGGTCTTTGCCTTCTTGAAACCTTAAATTTGTCTTTATAATATATATAATATAAAGGCAAATTTAAGGTTCAATTTTTATTCAATTTATACTCTGTTGTCTCGCCGAAACGTAATGAAATAAACGATGTTCAAAAATTTTTACTTCACACTTTGACTGAGACCCAGGAAAGATAAGAATATCATAACAAGTACACGCAGTCAGGAAAATAAATCAGAATTATTAATTAACTTATAAGTTAACTACTTAACAAAGTTATGTTTGAAACAATTAGCAACTGCTTGACACAAGGGAATGATTGAATAGCTCAATAAAACTAGATTAATTATGTTCCGAAAATTCCTCATATTCCTATAAATTTGGCCTTTTCTACATAAAATATACAAAAACTGTAATCTAATGTTACTGAATATATTTCATATACATATTAAAGTGAAAGAACAATTATCAAAAACCTCATTGCATTTCTGCTTTATTAGAAACTTTATTACAAGCTACATATGTTGTGATGATGGCTTTACAGTCATTTTAGCAATGTTTATATCCATATATTTAGTAATCCTGGCAGTTTCAACAAAATGTTTTAACAACATTTTCAAGTTTATTCAATTCTGGAACCATTTCTTGAATACTATTACATTTTGGAAATTATATTTCGATCGAAACCCGCTCATGTTAATGGTTTGTTTGTGCGTTTTAACACACATTTTAAATTAAGTAGGTACATTGTTTATTATCATATTTTTATGTGACCAACTTGGGCAAACTTGTGGCATCAAGCAAAATATGATGCGTCAAAGTTGACCATATACCGTATGGAAAGCTTAACCGATGTTAAAAATGTACTTTTAGGGCACACTCTATGAAGGTGCCAAAAGGCTCTGGCTAATGTTAAACTAATTATAATTTCTGATAATTACGAAGGCGCTAAATAATATTTACCAGGTTCGTAGGAAGGTTGAAAACCCTAACGGAGGTTAAACTCCATTTGTAATAAATTAGAATTTATTAAGGTCGTTAAGAAGCCAAGAAAGGCGATTTTAACGAAGACGAAGATAATTTGAACAACAAAAGCCGGAAATAGCTACCGAACCAAACAAACATGCTTGTTTTTTTAGCATATGAAAATGTGCAACGGTTATTTCCACGAAAATTTTATTCATAGAACCGCAGAATGGAATATTCAAGCGCATCGTCAATTGGCACTTTATTTTGTTGCTTCTTCATTCCCACTTTCAACTGAATCAAATTAAATTTCAAACAGTTCGATTGCAATTTAATATTTCTCTTCCATCGTATGTAATAAAACTTCAATAGATTAGTGTTCAGCAGAGGAAGAAATACCGAAATTAGTGAGAGAATTTGGACGCGCGACCGACGGCCGACTGAAATAATTCTGCTCCATTTATTGGCCAAAGCGTTCCGAATTTGAATAAAAGCCTTCTTTGGCCATTTCGCGATTAAGATTAATTAGTTGTATCGAAATTAGTCGGATATTTTGCTTAGCGATGCTCATTTAATAAATGACGGTAACCTCGACACAACAGCCAGAAAAACTGCAATAATTAACAACCAACAGGGAGAAAAACAGCGAAATTTTAAAACAATGTTACGTGTTTTGAAGCAGTTTTGTTAGTTCTAATAACAGAACCAAAAGAACATAGTTTCAATAATAAAAGCAACAGACACTGCACATTTTCACTATGAGACGCAGTTGTTTCAGTTATTCTAACGGTTAGAAAAGTGGGTTAAATTCCTACCAGAGTAATTTTTCACTCCTGCATCTATTTCATTGTTCATATTGAGCACCCACACTAACTGTCACTAATTTCCAGCACTTTTGTCACTTGAAGGAGTCGTTGAAAGCGAAAAAACGAAGCTATCGATCATGTTGAAACGTTTTGGGCATTCTAAGCCAGATCGCCGTCATAATCCACACTACTGAAACATGTTCTACTTGAAGAGAGCAAGCATTTAGCGTGACAGGTTGAGCAGGAGAAAGTCCGGAATTAAGAATAGCTAAGTAACCGTTAAAAAAGCTCCTAGCTACCGATCCTGTCGTGTCCCATCGTAAACTGAACCGAGAAGTTAATACAAAGGGAAAAATACCGGTGTAGGGAGGCTATTGACTACAAGATACTCCCTAATATTCCTGTTTGAATAGAAGTTTGTCAAAAGAGGCGGTGCCGCCCCTTAACCAATAAAGCGCCGCTCCCTTGTTTTCTGTCAGGCGCCGCGATTTTCGCTCTAGTCCGTAGCGGCCATGAAGCTCAAGCTTGCTTGATTGTTTACGGTCTGCGTCCACCGATATTTAATTATGCGCAGTTGACTGGAGGCCGTCCCACGAGCAAGACAAAAACAGAGCTAACTTGATCATATCCGTAAAATGTTACGGAACGCAGTCGGCCACCGGTTAAGGTGGAGTTTGATTCACGCAACGCTAATCTCCCTATTTACGATGGATTTAAGGCTCTTATTTGAGTGCGGCGTGTTACAATCCTTGTTTTCGGTGTCAAATGGATTTAAACTTAATTAGTAATGATGTGTTCAATTATTATAATTGGGAATAATTAATTGGCTCGACGAGCTGGGGGTTTTGGAACGCGACATAAAACAACAGTTTAATTTATCTAATTTCGATGTCAAATTGATTTTGTTTGTAGCTGTAGCTGATGTCAGTTATTCGAATACACAAATAGGATTGTTGAAAGAATTGTTCGAACGAATTTTATTTTTGCGAAAATCGCGAAAATAATTCAAAAACCAGAGTTGTTTTCTGAAACTTTCAAATGCCAATTAAAATATAATTAACTGTGTTTTCATATTGTGAAAAATCAGTAAACGGTGGAAAATTCCAGGAAAATATTTAGTTTGTAAGCTACTTCCAGATTCTAAAACTTAAGGAAGACTAAAAAATTTATATTTTAACCTGAACCTGAAAAGAAAACGTTAAGTAGGAAAGCTGCAATGGTTTATTTTTCCCAAATGAAATTGTCCTAAATAGATGTTTGATTCACCTGCCACCAATACTTCCATAACCTTTGCTGCTAATTGCATCCATTCTTTATTAAAAATCTCGGAAATTTAAACAGGTTTTTAGCATGCGTATGATATAGAATTTGTTCGAAAATATTCGCTTGATTTTGTGTGTTTGGTGTAGCAAATGTTGTCCGTAACCCCTTTTCCTTTGAAAGATTGCAGACAATTTACTTTACGGAACAAGCGTAAATTAGTTCCGATGACGATCAAGGAAAATTAATACTAAAAAAATTTACATACTTTTACCGATACTCAACTTTATTTTGTGCTTTTTTGTGATCAATGTGGTAAAATTTTTTTCATTCAAGAAATGCTCGATGCTGCGGTTGGTAAATTGAGTTTTGCCAGTCAATAATCATTCAGAACAAAATTATGTATTTACTAGAATTATGCGTCGGAATCCTAAGGAATCCTTCCAATTCAGCCGTTGTTCATGTGCAATTTTTGCATAGCTGCTCATTGAGGGATTTTAGGAAAAGTGTTGATTTATTGGTGTGTTTATTCTGCAATCTTTTTGCCATAAATCTGTTCCAAACCTTCAAAGAAATCTGCATTAGTTTTCAAATAAACTATAACAAATCTACATACGATCCGGTAATGTGAAAATTCCGAAAGCATGACTTTTTAGTAGAAAAATTTCATATCATACTTAAAGAAAAAGATTTAATGCAAAAAAATTGGTACATTGTTTTGTTTTGAATAAAACTCTGCCTTTCACTTTTCAATTTTTTAAAACTGATTAAGTATAATGAATCTAGACGCGATTTAAATCAGGGTTTTCAAAGGCTTGGAAATCGTCAAATATTGAAAAGTTTTTTCTTAATAAAAATTTTGATCCAATTAACCCTCTTTATCATGGTCATAGTGTCAAAATTCGTGAATCAAAGATTGAATAAAACTAAAGGTCTATAAGGAAATCTGACACTAATATACAGAATGATACATTTTAATAATATATCCAAAATTTTTCTATTTTAATTCATATATAATAATATAAAATCTGAAATCCTCATGTTTCTAGTAAGGGAAAAGGAAACACTTTTCCAATAGCTAAAACTAAACTCAAAAGAGAAACATTAAAGGATTTCAAGGAAAGAATTATGGGTTTCCATTATTATTTAAAAAATCGACTTTAACGCATCCACATCCACAGGTATATCCGTAATGATAAATAAATTAGTTCTTTTTTCCAATGAACAAAATCAGATAATTGGAAAATTAATAGAAATTGTAGTCGGTATAAGAAATATTCAAGAAAATTGCTTTCACTTCATACGTGATTCTTAAAATATTTTTCCATGAATAACTGGTATAATTTACATTATTAAAATATTAAAATCAAATCAATGATATTTAGTTAAATTAAAAAACGAAACGTTTGTTTCTGCAGGGCAATAGAAGGCTCAATAATTTTTCGGCAAGCAAAACCTCATAAAACCTAGCAGCAGAAAACATTAGCAAAAAAATCTTATTAGGGAATTAAACTAATTTCAGAAATGGAATTTAAATCAATTGAAATACTCGAGAAATTAGTCGCTCAATAAGGGAGAGTTTAGATTTTAAATATTCTCCAAGCTAAAAGAATATCGAGAGATCGTAAGCTTGTTCATTATATTTAAATATGATAAACTACTTATTGCAGAATATTTGAAGATTACCGTGTTTGAAGATAAAAATATATCAGTTTTATATTATTAAATATGGCGTAAATCGGACTCATAAAAAGTCTACTCTAAGAAACTTTCCATGGGTTCCATTACCAGGTTAAAATTTAGCAGTTTGAAAAGAAGTTTAAACAACAAAAAAGTGTTTTAAAAACCTTCACTCAACCTATCAATGCAGCTACTTTTTTCCTCTTCAGCTTCTGTGAAAAATAAGCTTTAAAGATTTGCTGTTGATAATGCAAGTTTTGGAAGAATCGGAGCGCTCGGAAATTGAGCCTCATGTCAAAAAGAAGAAAAACGTGGAACGGAGGAAATAATAATTTTATCTGCTGAAGAGTTGCTTTGGACTTTTACACACTTACTTATGCAACATTTTGCTGTTGGAGACTGTAAATTTAGAAAATAAGTTTCAAACAGACCATTGCAATAAATAAAGCAGTAACAAAAAAAAAAAGTAGGTGTTGAAGTTAACTAATTAATTAATAAGTTTATTATTTTGTCAATAAACCTACAAGCAACCCATTTTCACGTAGTATTGTATGAAGACTTTGGTAAAATTAATTCCCACTCCTCAATAATTAGAACAAAATCATTAAAACATAATTAATTTCAGAGAACGTTATCAAAGCCATACCTAAGCCTGGCAGCTTTTCATATTAAATCGTCTGCAATTTTATCATCGCCAAAATGCGAATTCAGAAAAGTTCGCTTATTTACCCCAAAATCCTTGCCCTAAAATCTTCCGTAAATAATGCGATAATAACTTAAATTTTCCGCGATTCGCTGACTCTGCTTTTGGATAAAATAATTTACGAATATATTTGCGCCGTTGGGGTTATTTGTTGGGTCTCGGGGCTCGTTTTATTTAATCCATTCTTTGTGAGCAGCTTCAAAAGATATTCATGCGAATTAAGAAACTTCGATCAAGCCAGAAAGTAGCGCGACGATAGAATACGATATTCAATTCAGTAGCGTGGATTTAGGTAAATGATATTATATTTATCAAGTGAAATGCATCGACAAATCTGGCTAAATGAAAATTGATAGAACAAGTCATAATGTAATTTTAAAAAAATGCGCGGTTTAATTAAGTAAATGGCAAATTCAATTACTAATTTAATAAAAAAATTGACAAAGAAACATTAGCAGACTTAAAAATTGTCTTAAAAAAGTAAACATTAAGTTCTCTAAGTTAAGTTAAGTCTCATTAAGTTCTCTAATCTGAGAGATCAAAAAAATCTTTTGTTCGTAAAAAGTGATTTGAAAGGGGATTTCATATATTTTGTTAACAAACTGAAAGTGGAATTCAAAAAACATGAAAAAGAGTTAAGTAATACAAACA
>NW_026017110.1:23861878-23903470 GCF_020466585.1 Dendroctonus ponderosae
TTTCTGCCCACTAAGTTCTAATTTCCAACAATTTCAATTTATTCACGGATTTATTTTTCAAACCGCCGCCTCTGCATACATATTTCTTCGCCTTAATAAATGGATATTGCAATATTAGGACTTTGCCATTTATTTTACTCAAAGATAAAGAATATGCAAACTGAACCATTTTCCATCGTAATAAATACATATAAAGCAGAACATAATTTCCGTCAATGGAAGCCGTTTGCGAATTAGAGTTTAACTAAAATAAATCCGAATATTTAATAATGTTTTTTCAGGATAATCTTGATTTTGACCAAGCGTTTGAAGTAAAGCAATTCAATTTTTTTGAAAAAAGTTTATAAATAAAATATTTGGTAAATTGTATTCATTCTTATCATTAACTAATTTTTCGTCAAAATGGACTAGAAATTGAACATAGAATGAAGCAAAGTTCATATGCTCTTTGATATACAGTCATAAATATAAGAACAAATCAAAATCCACTTTTAGTAGGAAATTCAAAAATTTAGTTAAAGAATAATAAGCTAATAAAGCAATCTATTACGCCATTCAAATGCTATTAACAAATTAAAGCAGCTTCTTTTTATAGTCAAGCAAAGTTTTCGAAATTTTGCTAAGTTGGTTTCACAGTGAATGAATGGATCTTGAATTAAAAACCTTTCTTCAGAAGTTGAGAAGAATAAAGAGAGTGAAGTGGAAATCATTAATTTATTAATAAAGCAAAAATATATTTTGATGTGATTTGATATAGTTTTGATAAAAATATTTAAGGATTTAATTAATGTTGAATATCACAAAGTTTTTGAAATCAAAAATATATTTTCATCTTTTAGGACAAAGGATTCGTTATAAAATTTATCATTTTCGCATAATTTTGTTTGTTTCTATTTTTAATTTTTGATGTATTTAAGTGTATTTTGATGCTCGTTCGTTTAGAGTCGCATTTTTCAAGCAAACTCTTCATCATTTTTAACATTCAAAACTGCGTATTTTTATTATTAACAACCAGAATTGCAGCAACTAATTACAAAGTTCAATGACATTTAAATAGAAGCTGAAACCATTTTCGCACAACCTATTTGTATGTAACCTTCATCTGAAATAACTATGGTTCCGCTTCTGAAACGTTCTTATGTTCGAGTTTAAAAAAATGATAACTGTTCCCTGCCTAATAACAGCAATTGTAACTTTCGCTGCCAGCTAGTGCTTGTGCAGGATGGCGATTAAATATAATGTGAAATTCTTGTCGCAAAACAATGCACATTGATTTATGGTTATTAAATAGTCCTGTAGAGGTTGTAGAGAAGAATGAAGCTCCTCAACTCCTTTATCAGTCCGTAGCCAAAGTAAATCTCCATTTTAATGTAGATGTTAAAGAGTTCTCTAGAAAGTAATTTGAAATAAATAGCAGCAAAAAGCACTCGTTTATTATTCCCAATTAAAATAACGAGAGAGACGTTTCAATTAGAAATTCCCCCCCAGCGAACCCCATCAGTCATCTTTTCGCAATCCGCGCAAACAACTCTTTACTCCATCCGTGCATATGCATTTAGGAGTGCATTAATAACTGCTACCCCGAATTGCATGGCTATCAAGCCATCTTTCCATCCCTTTCCATTTTTCCACACCTAGCTGGAAGAAACAAAAGACTGTGGGCTGGGATAATTAAAAATTCAGCCTAGACGGGCGCTGACTAACTCCCCATTGGTTCGAATTATCATTTTTTCCGTCTTTATTTCGCTAGGCTTTTTTTCTTCTTTTCTTCGTTGCCGAGTGCATTTAGCAAATTGGTGTATTATTTATAATTATTTCCAGCGAGAGAGAGAGAGTGAGTGACGTTGCAATTATCTTGGTGAAGAGACATTGTGTACAGTATGCGTTAGAACTTCACTTTAAAATGAAAATTTACAGACAATTATGTTTGCAATAATGGGCGGAAATGTAGGTGAAGCTAGATTTTCTTTGGATGATTTGCGTTTACATCAATTTTGTCAATTTGCAACGCGTTTTATTGGATGTGGAGTTTTCAGATGGCATTAATGCAATTCGAAAAAATCTGGATGCAGAAGATAGTTCTTCAAATTTGAAGCAAAATTGGGTAACTAAATAAACAATGTATAAAATTGAGGAACTGAGTGTATGAAAAAGCATATAAAAAGTCAACGATTATTAAATGAATATAAATATGAAGCACCAGCCGACGGATACTAAAAAGAAAATCTGTGACTAAGTGCGTTCTAAGTTTCCTTATTTTGCACAAATTCATCTTATCTTTTGCATGCAATTTAACCCTCAACTAACTAAACTTGTAATTTTTTAAGCAGCCTAGATGTTTTCAATAAACAGATCAAATCAAGGAGTTGTTAGAATCTGAGCCCTTTTTTATCTAACGAAACAACACAATTAACCGAGGACTAAAATATAAAATCTGTTCTTTATAATTCGCTTTGTTTAAAACTCCATGTTATCTTCCGGCCCTTCTTCATCTCCGTTCAATTTTCATGGGCACGGGTTGGGTCAATATTTTTACATCGGATAGTAGGCTGTGCAATGTTTTTTGAGCCGCTAGTATGAAAGGGCTTATACGAAGCAGAAACCTGTAAAAGGGACCCGAAGAGATCGATAAACTGCAGCCCCATAGAAATATTCCGCCTAAATCGGCAGTTTGGGTTTGAGTCCTGGATGATAGCAGATAGAGAATCCTGTAGTTTGTATTTTAAAGCATTGGTCCTTTGTTAGATGATTATTTTGTTTCAAACCATCATTCTAATTCGATCAAATCTAATTCAAACTAAAGTGCAAATTAAAATTGAAAATACAGATTTGAGAAGCGTGTTGAACGCAAAGAATATAAAGTAAATCATACAAACTTTAGCAGCGTCAAAGCTTCATATTGTCTGTTCTGATGGCGAGTTTGAGTTCAAATTGAAACACCTTTGATTTTCTTAAAGTGGCCAACGTTTCGTCGTTTTACTTAGGTCATTATCAAGCCCTGATAAAGATCCGAACAAAGCGTCGGTCATTTTTAGAAAATGAAAGCACTTTCAATCGGCCACAAACCCGCTACCAGAACAGATAATATTACATTAAATAGTAAAATATAATAACTTCACAAATTTGCCATAAATGCGTCGCAATATAGACTTCAGTCCCTTCAGCTGCATGTACGTTTCGCGGATTGAACAGTTATTAATTATATTGGTTAATAGATCTGCCAACCCTTACTAATGGGCGATTTCATAATATTACATCTTTCCATCAGGAGCTAAAATTTCGATTAAAACATCGTTGATAAGTTTGGAAATATCCGATTCCTCTGCAAAATAATGAGGCATATCGTTAGCTTAACACTAACGAGGCGAGAAGCAGATTTCCAAACCCGATTCCAATAATTCGAAATCAAATAAAAAATTAACTAGACGTCGGGAATTCAACTGTTACCTACGGCTCGGTAACAAGCCGACCACGATTTTGACACGATTTCACTTCATTTCCGAAACAAATGAATGTAATTTGCGATCGTTCCCGTCGATCCCGATGGCGCGATTAACCGAGTCGCGATCCCCGATTGTTTTAACTTGGCAATAGTTTTCAAAATTACCGATTCATCACGCACGACAATTTTTTTGAAGCAAATGTTTTATTCATTTGTGAGAACTTGATCGAATTGTGGCTCTTCAAACCGCTTTATAGAGAGTAAATTATATTTTGATTTAAGCATTAGGTAATTAAAGGCTATTTAAAATAGGGAATAAATTAGTTAATGCATGGGGCTAAAGTTTTTGAAAAATCCCTTGCATTTGTCGATTTTTATTTCTTGATGGCGAAGTTGACATTTTTAAATACAGCACCCTATAGAGTAGGTATATTATATTCTGCTGAAAAGAGTAAATCTAACTATTTTTGGATATTTTTTTCTTACCTAGTCGTTTTGCGGCGTTCAAAAAGTTAAACTGAGTCTGTAATTACACCTAATGAGTATTTTGGAAAAAAAACGGTTTTTCAGATGAAGCTACTGTTTGTCTCAATGGCATAATTAACAAATACAAAGTGAATCAAAAGTGGCGTCATTCGAATTCAGGAAAAATTAATTAAATTAATTCTTCTTACAAACTGAGATATTTGCAAAAAAAGTAGATCAGAAAATCGGCAACAACGTTTTCCAAGGTAATCTGCCTCATTAACAGTACGTAAGTAAGTACCTGATTCTTCTTAAATATCGAAAGCTGACAATGAGGTTGAAATGCAATGAAATAGGTTAGGTTGATGTGTCAAATGTGTCAACCGAATGACAAAAATACTTCCTATGAAAAGTTAGGTTGTGGTGTGCAACTGCCGGTGAACCTTCAACAAGCAGATAAATCGAAATTCTTAGATATGAATAGAAAAGAACCGATTTGAAATGTGGAAAACTCACATGAGGTGTTCGAAGTCCCGTTCAACTCTAAAAATGTTTGTGTCCGTGCAATAACTTTATTGGGCACTTGTCTCTCGTTTCTCGTACTCGATTAATTAACTCAATTGCTCAATTTGTGCCGGTTTTTGGAAGACAAGATTTAACTTGACATTGTCACAATTTGATAAATGCTTGTTATTCTTGACAAAAGCTTTCTACTTGGTAATGGCAAAAAACATCAATGCCAATTTGATTTTTTATAAAAAAAAGTATAGAAGAGAACTTTTTTAATATCAAGAATGTTCTTAATTTGAAGTAACGATGGTAATTTCATTTTCGATTGCTTAAGTATTCCAATAGCCTTCAAATCAAACTGGGACCATTTCAAAATAATGCTTATTAAAAACGTTGAAATTCCATTTTCAACTGTTATTATCTTCTAGTCAAAAATTTCTATTGTTTTTGTTTCAATATTAATCTGGTACTCTCCAAGTGAGCCCTTAAAAGGAGTGACGTCAATTTTGAATCACCCTGTATAATTTTAGGTACTGGGCCAGAAAAAATCCACTGCGGCATTTAAAAATCCATACAGAGCATAGTGAAAAAACACACTTTTGAACTGCTAATCAAGACAGTCGTATAAAATGTCCATATTTTTTTGAAGAAACTCAAGACAAACCAGAGATATTTCGATTTTGTTGGAAACAACTTAATGTCACACATTTGGCTACTTGGTATCAGCGCAGAAATGATCCAGATTTACCAATCGGACGGGGGGGCTCCACTTATATATTTCCAGGTTGCTGGACATGAAGATGAGTACCAATTGAATGGCCGCCCAGGTCGCCAGACTTCCTTTAAACTTTTTTTATGGGGAAGCTTCAAATATGTTGTCCATAAGAGCGAAGTTAATAGTATTCAAACATGTAAAACTCGAATCCAAATGGATGTCAAAAACTTTTCGTAAAAATGATGAAAACACCCAAAACAAAGTGCGGTTGTTTAAGATATTGTAGGGCTACAAATGGTCTTAATTTCCAGCATTTGCTAAAGTAGTTTCTTACGTTTTGTTGGTGTTTACGTTCAATAGTGAAAAAGTATCCAAAATGGAATTCAAAGTAGTTTCAGTTTGAGACTTAAGTACTTAAAAACTGTTAAGTAAGGAGAAAAACAACCAAATACAAAAGATACTAAAATTTAGCTGTTTAATTAGAATATGCAATAATATTCCGCATGTTGGAGCTGGATGGTTGCTTTGATTTGGCATCAAGTTTTTTTTGTTCATTTTTTTAGAACGTTTACTCCATGGTTTAATCGAATTTTTTTTATCATTGTCTATTATTTAGTTTTTAAAATTTTCCGGTTTTTGAATGTATTCTGTAGTCATGGCAAAATAAAAAAGTGTTTCATTATAAATATCAGTTAATTTTTAACAATTCATGTTATTGCATTTTCGGCTACGAGGAGAGGCTTTGATTTTATGTAAGGCTTTTGTTCGACATATTTCGCACGTGAATTCCATGGCTTATTTCAGAAAAAAATACTCTTTCACGTATCCTGAATTTTCTCTTTGAAATATCGGAGGTTTGAATTTACCAAGTAACTTAAGAGCAACGACATTCGACAGTTAAATTATTATCTCAAGTTGCTCAAGTGTCCCCAAATAAAAAGTCTATCGGATTGTGATCCACCCCGGTTTATGTGTCGATCCGGTAATTTGAAAAAAAAATGAGTAAATTGGGGGCAATTCTTTCAAAATTGAGGGAACCACGAGCAGAAAGAACGTCGACTTTGGAAATTTTTTTACAGATATGTTCTCAAGTAGAGGCGGTAATGCGTTCTCTAAAAACGCTCAGAACATCTGACTGTTTTATTATATTTCAAAAATGTTGTAATATCTTCATTATTAATTATTCCAGTCAAAACACCTTTTCGAACAAAACAATATTATCTGACAATCGATTTCTCACATAGAAGGGCGGCCTTCGATTGGCCACACATGGCCAATGTGGACAAAACATTCAAAATACTTCGGAAATTTCTCTAATCAAAAACCAAGCCCCGTATCATATTAAAGAAAAATTGCAAATGACACCGACTAAAGCCCTTCCCCCATATCTTGTTTCTGAAAAGCTGTTTAAAAAACCATTAAAAACCGCACATTACGCCCACCAACCACTCAGCTTGGCAGATCAAAGGAAAGAGGCGCATTTATTGCTAAAAATGCAATATGATAATACTGTAAAGTAAAAAGTAAATAATTGCGGAGAAACGTCAAAGACAAAATCGCTTACCTAAGAGCTACAGGATCCTACCGGAAAAATTATTATAATGAGACGGAATTTTAAGATTCCAGGGGGGGCGTCGACTTAAGGGTGAATTTAATCGCAGATCAAAGGATTGGTTTTATGCGTCGTTTCTTTGAGTTTTTCCTGATGAAAACTTCCAAGTCCAAGTATGCTGACTAGATCAGATTGATGCTGGCTTGGTAAATTATTAATTATAATATTTTAGGCATTTGGCAACATCACACTATCAAATATGAAAAATTTTACGTAAGGAAATACCCCCGAAAAAATTAGAGAATTAAAAAGTCTTTATACATAAAAACGAAATCAATTATCGAACCCTTTTATGCGATTTGGACGAAGACCTATGGAACATTTCACACCGATAATCAACTAATTTGATAAATAACATCCCCATCATTGACATTGTTCCCCAGAAATGCCCTGCGGCCACCATTAGTTACCCCGACGGACCCTTTGAAACGTGCTGGGAAATAACTAGGAGACATCCATCGAAGGGCAGTTTCTGTTAATTTTCGAACAAGTTACTGACTAACGACGTAACAAAGTTAATTGAAAGCGTCACCAAGCTACAACAGGAGCGAAGGCACGCGTCGCGACGGCGATTGGCGTCGTCTCGATATTCCAATTTGGACAAATTAGATATTGGAAGTGTTTAGGTGAAGTTAACTAAAACGAGTTGTTGAGATTTCATCCACATTTTTTAAGGGTGAAAGTTGAATGGATGGAATCAATGAATTAATTGGTTATCCGGGTCTCAGTTCAACTTTGGATCAGAGTTTGAGAAGGAAAAAGAAGAACCAACCTGATTATTCAAATACACTAATAAGCATCGTTTGCAATTCCTTATGCTCAATTAATTATTTTAATTACTGGTTTCATTTGAGAAAGCAAAAGTTTGACTATTTTTTTTAATAGTGAATTTGAATATACCTGCCAATGACAATTTTTAAAAATATATTAATAATTAAAAGGATCTTGTAAAAATATTTATTATCCTCTGCATTGAAACAGTCAATATTCTGAAGTAAAAAATTTCCGGCCCTAAATATTTTGCCGTCGGTTTCTGTTGCTATTGAAATCCCTCAAAAGACGATCGAAAATGAAATGAATGAATGATTTCTAGCTGAACGATTTTTCATAGATAAACATAGAAAATAAGGAAACAGAATGGACTATTTTTATGCATTAAATAGTTCTCGCTTTATAAATTAGTTTACCCGTTTAGTAACCATCAATGTGCCCAAACTCTGAAAATAATTTTTGGTGATTTGTAAATTTTATTGCTAATTCTGCTCTTTGATCGCTTAATATCTAATTTTTCTCAACTAGGAATCATACATGAATTAAATAGTAAATGCTTCATTGCACAAGAAAATCATTAATATTTAAGTGCCTGCAACAATTCTTCTTGTCATAAAAATGTTCCGTTAGATTTAGCTTTTTGAATAGAATATATAAGGTGTCCCATTTAACATTAAACTGAACAAGTCGATACTTACTTCGGCTATAACAGAAAGTGGAAATAATGTTTTAGATCGCTTGTCCCCAGTGACTGTGATATATTGCCCCATTTTCAAAATGTCCCTAAATCTAATTTGCTAGAAATATTATAAATAAATAGACGCGGTTTCGGACTGGCCACCCTGTATGTTTGCGAAACTAAAATTTTATCGCGCATATTTATCCCATCAGTTTTTTAATTTATAATTCTACAGGGTTTTTTTACTTCGATTCTGTTTTTTAAATTATATGGAGTTATGGAGCTCTCATGCTCAAACATCATGACAGAGACCAATATAGCAAGACAGAACTAATGTGGTAAGGAGTTTTATTTGCAACTGCCTTTAGAAACTTTTATACAAATTTTGGGTCGCAATTTTTTTAATAAGTATATTATAAAAAATGTTATTACGGTTGTTAACAAAATGCATTAAAATAAAATAATTCCTAATATTTTGTCAGTTTCAAGGGAAAAGGAAAAAGAAAAGGAAAACTATTAACTACAAAGTTTAGCATATTATTTGCAAAACGCACATAAACAGTCAAAATAAATTAACCTTGATTGATTGATTTATACGCTAAACAGTAAGCAAATTACGTTAGCAATTATAATAATTTTGCACAACAATCAATATTAAAGAAAATATTCTTTGAAATGTTAAAAATATACTCAAGAGGTGTGGAAGACTTTACACTGAGATCTTAACAAAAAACCCAAATAATGCTGGAAATAACGCAAAAAATCCTTACCATCCAGGGAAGAATTTAATTTTGGAATAACTGTTACGGTTTTACGATATTTGCTCTGATTTTCCAATCTTTTCTTTTTCACTCATTCATAATATTTATGACGCAGACTGTACAAATTAGAATATAAAAAGCCATTCCTGCCTTTCTTTCATATACCCTTCGTTCAATTCAAATGAGGGGACTACCACCATCGCATACTACAGCCACATCCGAATTTCCCCAAATATTCCAAGAGTTATTCAAATTTTAATGTTCTTATAAGATTTGTTTATCATTATTAAAAGGTAAATTTCTAATTCAGCGTGAAATATGAATATTAGCTTCGGCTCTCCTGCGAAACAATGTATCTTTAAGAAAATCGGAAATTTTGCATTTTCCTATGCTCATTTAAACTTAATTTAACTAAATTTATTATTAAATTAAATTAAATTAATTAATAAATTAAATTAAATGTTCTCAAAATATTTTTTTGTTTGCAAATGAACCCACCGCGTGTTATATGTAATAGAAAACCGGTGTTTTCAATCGAGTAAATACAGGGTGTCCTGCTACTTAATGGCCGACGTTTAAGAGAATATTCCAGGAGCAAACTTAAGACAAAAATGCCTCCAAAACTCAAATTTTAAAAAAGTATGGAAAATTTTATTTTATGAGTGCATGCATTGTACCTACAGTAAAATTAATGCTGAATAAACCAATGTAACGTTTTATCATTAACACTTTTTTGCCCATAATCTCTTAACTATTCCCATCAAATATCTAGGACATTTTCCACTTAAAATTGATGATGGAATACACTCTTCAGTTAAGACCATCGAGTCATTGTATCTCTGGACACAAATTTTCAAGAATCTAGTGCTGTTAAATATCAAAATTGAAGACAAATTTTTCTACTGATTTCCGAAAGATGCGTCTGAATCAAAGAATAAAAATCAAATTTTCAAGACCCTGCCAAAAATGTTCATATTAATGGACTATGCATCTATCTGGACGAATTTGCTTCTGGTCGTGCGTTCTTACATCACAGAGGGACTATTTTAATTTTCTCTGCACGTCAAAAATCTCCAATTTACAAATGGGCCGCTGAACGCAAAGAGCGAAAACAAATTAAAAACGACGTTTTAACCAATCAGACCGAGTTCTTTTGAGCGCGCCGAACCAATGGAAATAACGCAAACGTGCAAAGGTGTGAATATGAACATGTGTGCGTGTATGTATGTATGTGTGTCTGTGTGCTCGATATTGTAAAGGGAGAATGCCAGGTAGAGGAAAATAAATAATGATATGTATTCGAGGCGTTAAACACGACAGAAAAAAATCCTTTGGGGAAAACCAGGTGTGAAGCGTAAGCCATTACATAAGGTGAAAGAACAAAATGGTAAAACGACTATGTAGCGTGAGATTGGATTTCTGCTAAAAATCATATTTCTTCTTATGCAAAAATGACCTGAAAGTCTGTTAAGAAACAGGCGAAAAACTTTATTCGATTTGGGGGCTTTAAATAATTATTTTCATGCCTTATTTCCTTGACTTGACTTCATATATCTATTGCTTCTTTATGTCCTTTCCTTTTATGTCAGCCCTCTTTTGTACACTTTAAATTATAATTTTGATTCTGCGTTATTTCCTTTTTTCCTTCAGTATCCCTCAGTTTCTCCGCGTAGCTTCAAATATGTATTTTTTGATTCGTTTTCAAGATCCAATTTTTGGCAATTTTAGTGTGTTTCCACTGTTATAATCCCTCCCGTTTTTGAAGATGTGACTTATTTAATATTAGCCTGAGGGGAATTATCGCCCCTAATAAGAGCAAGGAAAAACATCGTAACTTTCCTCTTCTTTCTGATAGAAATTCGTGTGAGCAAAACTCAAACTTTTGCCTTCCTTCTGATCAGTTCTTAGAAACATCAAATATTTGTAGGTAAAATTTCAATCAATAAATATATCACCTGAAAAATTGCGCAATTATTCACCTTAACACAACCAGACCGGCGAAATGCACGAAAATATTATTAAGAAACTTTTTCAATTTCTCCCCTAATTCCCAGTTGAACAATGGACGTTTCAAATGAAAGCAGCTTCTTCTCAATAGAATAAATCTTCGTCTAGTTACAACCGACTAGAGGAGGCAAAAAACGCCATTTTAAGTAAAAGTGGCAAGAGAATAAGGATAAAAACTAGACGTTCAGGAAAAACAAACCCAATCAACTCGAGCCAGACCCGCGCCCCCTCAAAGCTCTCCGAAGGTTGTTCGAAAAATTGGATAAGTGTTCGATTCAGTTTCCACATAAAATGCTTCCAGAGACATTTTCCTGAGCTGACAGTTCAGTAAACACTTTTAACTTGCTTCGCAGGCAGGGCACCGAGGGGCAGGAGGATGGCATCTTGTGATGAGCTATTGTAAAGGACAGTGGCAGCTACCGGAATTATTCCAGATTTACTATTTTGCCTGGAAACCCAACAGCATGTTGAGTCCTTTTATATTGTCCTCCCAAAAGGTCGATAAGCCTAATACTAATAACTATGCAAATCAATATTATCTACAGCAGCACAATTTCTTCAATTAAAAACTATTTCAAATGATACAAATTTTCACTTCAAATCACTTCTCCGGTAGATGGTTGGAACATCTTAGCAGCCGTAAGGTGTTTAATTTTTCGCTTATATTTTTCATTATTATAGCTTTTTACTTTAAGAGCAATACAAATTATTTCACTATCTTTGTGTCTTTGGTGTCCAAAATGTTTGACTCCAGCAGCCCCATGTAAAATATTCAATCTGGATTTCGTATTGATTTTTTCTTTTGCCTCTTAAAGCACTTGCAAGCTTGATAGCTTTACGATTACCATAATTCTATAACTTTCGTCCAACTTGGCTTAGGTATCACTGCATCGAAATGCAGAATAATCCCCCAAAGCTGCAAACCTAATTCTTGCCACCTACTTCTTAGGAAAAGTCAAGTCAAATCTCCGCTCATGTTCTTGTACCTAAAAGGGACAATTCGCAGGGTGGTGTGGCCTTAATCCAATTTATTTTGTCATTGTTGAGTTAGAGCTAGAACCGATACATCTTCGAGAAATGCGGTGAGCTTTCGCGGGAAAATGGAGGACGAAAAGGAAGTACGTAAAAAGATTGCTCTGGAGGTAAACGATGTATTTTGCGAGATATTTTACGAGTGAAAGCGCTTCAGTTGGGCAAAAACCTATATTGTTAAGCGACTCGCATGTAACATGGTCTTAAGAGACTAATGTCCTTTCTAACTATTTTGGGCAGGATTACTACTAAATAAAGCTGGTCAAAAGCTTCAAAGTAGTCATAATTACATATGGTTTCAGAGTGTTTAACAACCCTAAAACATTAAATTGCAAATAAAAGGCCTAAACTGAGACTGAAAATTTCAAGTTATAGAAGACACTTTGAGCTTGAAATCACGGTTGCATCAGAGCAATTCATATAGCTACTTGCTAAAAGCGGGCTGATTTTTTGCAATGAACTTGTAATGAAGGTCTAAGACGAACCACTTTTGCTTGTTATTTCCTCGATTCAAAATAAGTAAAGTTGCAGAAATTTTCGTTATCAATAAAATTTTTCTGTAAACAAATCAGGTTATTATACCACAAAACGAATAATTCAGGCATATGAACAGACCGATCCGGAATAAAAGCCTCAAATTGGTGCCAAAACAACTACAAAAAATAACTAAATTGAACCATTTCAATGGTCAACGTAGATGTTTGTTAAAAGAAGAAGATTATTCAAACAATCACAGTCTACATAATTATTCCAAACGATCAAAATCCTCACTGCGAAAATTTCTCAAAAATCGCTCAAAGATCAAAAGTAAGCTCTATCGAGAAAGTAAAGTTTAAACTTAGTACACAATAAGCTTAACTTGCTTAAATTTGCTTCCAACTTGTTGGAAAATCTTCAATCTGCATGCTTCATTTGCCACTTTCCAAATATTGTACTTTAAACAAAACACCGAAATTTTTAGGCAAGTTTAAACAAATTCAGCGTTTAAAATAGAAAATTTTATAAACGAATATTTTTAATAAATTGATCGGTTAGAAAACACGACAGAAGAACAAAAAGCTTAAGACTATTTTTCCGTTGGATCTAGCAGATCTTTACCACCAGATAAAGCACGTAAGTTTTGAGTTCAGAGATTTGCGTACTTTTATAGAAGCCCGTTGAAATTTTGAGATATTAACAACATTAAATTTATCGTTTTAAACCCAGTAATTTCTTGGAAAGCTTTTCTTGGAAAGTATCTGTAGCCTTTAAATAAAAAATCTGTTAATAATCTAATCCACCGCAAACACCTAGAAATGAAAAAAAACGAGTAAATGTTAGCAAAAGTATCAAAAATTCGCAATTCGTCCCTTAAGCAAAAAATAACGTCAACGAAACAGCTCAATTTTAAAATTATGCATAAAACATCGAAAGTATGCAACAGAGTTGAAGAATATTCTTATAAGGAACAGAAAACCAATATTTGAAGTCAATCTTCATAAAAAAATACGATCAACAACTGCAATATTCCCATCAAATCATCACTTTACCATATTTCCCAATAATCCAGAAAAAAAAACAAATAATGCTGTTGTTTTCGGATAGTCAAGTCCCAGACAAGCCAAACAAAACCCTCCCCATTATTTTGCTTTGGAAATCAAAGCAATAAAAGAAATGAAATAAACACATTAGAAGCCCCCGCTCAATTCAATTCAGTTATTAGAATTAAGCCCTTCCGTTTGACAGGTCTATTTCTTATTCTTCGTCGACTGAACTATTGGACGAATGACGGACAAAAGCGCGAAACAAATCATTCCGAATCGTGAAACTCAATCTGATCAATCAGATCCAGGCGTTGTTGCGTTCGACCTGTCACAACACGAACGCCATCAATTACTCTAATGAGAGCAGATAATGGTCGAATGGGGGTGGCAAAAAGGCCCCTTTTGCATTAGAGGCTTGAGATTTTTAAATTTTAACTTTAAAACTGCAAACTTAAATTTGTGGGGATCGACTGTATGGACAAGTAAAGTTGATTAGGTCGTTATAGGTAAGAAATTGTGGAAATCAGGGTTTGAAGATCCGTCCATATCTATCCAGTTGGGTCGACTCCGGATTTGAACCCAATGGGTCTTCAAATTTGAAAAAGTTGTGACAAGAGATTAACGATATCCAAATTTGACCCTAATGTTCAACCCCAAAATAGTACAACGAAAGAAGTTCTGAAAATGTTTAATTTGGTGTCTGAAGAGATTAACAAGCGAACATAATAGAAATGAAATTGAGATGAGATTTAAAACAACTTCAATATTTAAGTGGTGAAATTCTCACAGTAGTTATATTAATGCCTTTGTTGAATACCAGATGGGACAGTAAAAGAAGTGTGGTGCAAGCTGAAAAAAAATGTTTGCAAATTATGACTTATAACTGCTATAAAAGATTTTGTTTCTAACATTTTCACATGAATTTTCAAATTAAACATCGTTCTAATCAAAATGATTTGTATTTTGCTTTAAAATTTCCTGAACATTTTTCGTAAACGTTTTCTGACAAATAATTATAAATATTTTATTTAAGTAAACAACAATTTAATTATATTTCATATACAGACTGATTTAACAGTGACTCTTCCTGAACTCTGAAATCATTATTACTAACTATAAATTTTCCGAAAGTTCATATAGAAGATTAAGTGCGAGTAGGTTTCCTCTAACTTGTACACGTCCCAGATAAGTAGCAAAACTAGCAAATAAAGCAAGAATGTTGAAAGAGAAATAATGCAATTCAAGATAAATAATGAACAAAGTTTTCAAAAAGTAAAACTCTTGCCGAACAATTAATGCAATCAAATACAGCTATAAACTTTAGCGAACATTTCACCAACACGTTTTCCTATAAAAGTGGTGGAATAAGTTGGAATTCTCAAATATTGTAGTGGCATTGTTTAGACAATGTATTTTCAGCATATACAGGTACCTTGTATCTAAAAAAATACTCTTACGGTGTAAAATTGTAACAAGAAGTTATTTCGGCGTAAGGTGATGAAAAGGCCAAAAATGTAGTGTTTGTATGCGGTAAATATCGTTTAAACTTCACAATTCTGGCTTAATGTATAAATAATGTTCCCAAATCTTTAAAATCGATTTATAATCCACGAGCTTTCATTTGGCAACACATCTCATTAACTGCTAAAATAATCGTTCTGCCGATTATACTAAGTTCTTCCATCAGAACTCATATAGACTAACGTTTGAAGCTATTAATGTTGAAAGTCCTTAGTTTACTGCGAAAAAGTATCCGATACAAAGCAAGTAAGTAATAAAATTCCATTATAGGCAATGGAAATTAAAGAACATAATAAAACAATTTGAAAATTTTGTATATAATAAATGACTCAACACGACAAGAAGTGTCCAACGAGCTTAGTTTGATAGCTACAGGTGAGGCCAATTAAGAATACATAAACCATAAAACAACGGAGAATTGATGAAAAATCTAAGAAAGTTTGGAAAACTTCTCGCCTCAGCATTCGCTGCGTAAATTAAAATTTTAAGCTTGACAAATAGAACTAGATAAATAAAAACATTGACTTACCCCATTTTACACTGGTGTGTGAAGCTCATTGTTAATTGACTTTCTTGTGTGTCCACCAAGTCACGAACTTCTGAAACAATAATGTTTATTCACTTTCACTTTTTGCTCCATGGCTGCAAAGTTGTCATTGCGCTTTGTTTAAAAAAAAAAATTTATTTTGTTTCTTATTAAACAATATGACCTTTTTTCTGCAGCGCTCCTCATTTAACATTTCTCAATCGCATAATGATTCGAACACTTTTTAATACGCCTGGGGAACACGGTGTTGAATTAATGCGTTAATGAGTTATAACTCATCGGTTAATGTGTTGTAACACATGCATTAAAGCGAATTAAAGCTTTACAAGGCCCGAGGCTCGAATGTTAACTTCTAAAAAAAGGTTATCAACATATTTTATGCGAAACGTTTTACCTCTTTGCCCAAACAACTAAGGAACTAAGGAAGATCACGTGATTTTTTATTAGTAACGTTTTTCCAGCAATGGAACAACGGAACTGAGTCACTGCGTCGGTGCTTTAGGCTCCTAAACTCGTAAAAACTCCCATAAATTCACTGAGCTACCCACGCCTACTTAAAAAATGAAACTTGTGCATTACTGAAAGCCTCTTTAAGCAACAGTTGCAGAATTTTTTTGCAAAGAAAATGAAATTAATGTCTCAATTGTCCAAATTCAAGTTGGAGTTATGTCTACAATTTTAAGTTTTTTTTAAGATTACTCGGTGGCAAAAAATGAGAAACACTGCGATACAAAACGAAGAAATGAGTAAATACATTTGTGCAAATACTAAATAACTATTTTTGGATTTTTTACACGATTTTCATCCTCGGAATAAAAGTCATTCAAAAGGCGATTTCAGCAATTTTCGAAACTCTAAGTCAAAAATCCCTTTTGCATATATTAATTAAAACTAAGCAAATCCTGACCACTGACTATTGGAAAAATACTCAAGACTCCGTTTCCAAATCGCATCAATCAAAAAAATCTAGCCCGCATCCTTGTCATGTCCTTTCCCTTAAAGTACTCTTGAGGAATACGTTCACATACACACATCAGAACCCATACGAAAAACGTCTTAGCAAACACGTTTTCGGTACGTCGATGTCAGAACTCATTTCCGATCCTTTCCGCTGATAGAGATTTGATTTTTCAATAGGTGAGATTTGATCTGATATCTACCTTCGACCCTTTGTGTACTCACTGTATTCGGGGTGGAATCGGGAGGGGACTCGCCACCCGTCCTGTCATTACTGTTTGTAATGCGAACGATGATGAAATGTGATAAAAAGGAAAATATGTCATTATTTTTAATGTGAACGTCAAAGGAATAACATTATAATGATGATGGTATAAAGAATCGAGGCAAATAAAGCTGAATCCACACGTGTTATTAAATGGCTAAGCAAAATGTTTGTCTAAAGTAATGCCATCAGACACATTTTCATATGTCTATGCTTTAATTTCAGATTTTATTTTAATGCAAATAAAAAAGGGTAAAGGTACGCTGTTCCGCAAATTTTAGGCATCCTTTAAATATTCCCTTACTTTTGACTGTGAATCTTTCCTCAGTCGCTGATCAGAATTTAACATTTTTTTAATCGAACCATTGCTTAATTCTTGGGTACATTTTAAGTTAGAAGATAGGCAAAAAAATTAAATATAAAGATTGTACAAGGTGTTTGTACAATATGTATGAAAGAGGGATTTTTTGTTGTCTCATATGTTCTAAGTAGTTTAGGTTTTCAGGCGTTTATTTGTCCCGAAATATTCGAGAAATATTAATTTCTTAAAGATCAGTCTCATTTTCCGCGCCATATTACTTGAACATTTCTTATTTGAAAGAAAATTTTTGGCAAAAAAACTTTGCTAAACATTTTTGTTCTGTTTATTTTATCACTCTTTATTTTCCGTCAATTAAGTTGTTAAAGTTTTCGTAAAGCTAAAGTAGGTATGTTTACACAATCCTCTTTGAATGAAACAAAAGTTTTATAAATTTCGTGCGGAAAATCCGACCGGTCATCAAAAATTATTTATACCTCTCGACCATTAAAAATCCAAATTACTCAAAAGATCGTAGGTATAATGTTTTCCTATGAGCCATCTGATATTGTCCGCAGACGGGTATACGCTTTGACCGAGAGTATATGACACTATTTAAACAGCCGGTACAATAAGTTTGTAACATTTTTTATTGCTTATCTTTTGACTTAAAAAAACTTTTTCAGAATCTTTCATAAATCTCAGACCCAACAGATGAATGTTCCTGTGATAAACCATGTAGCTTTTCAATTTTCATCACAGCTAAACAGTTTACAAGTCGACAGCTGCACTTTTACAGTTTCATCTATCTAATATTGGAACCTTTTTCTCGGTCCAGACAAATTTCCAGTGAGAAATTGACGAAATAACGAACTCTATTTAGGCATTGTGCTAATACTCGACTCCCAGTCGCATTTTCAGCTGATTTGACGATTGTCTGACGACTTGAAAGTCAATTATGCATCAGCCATTGATGCATGTGATGGGGGGCGCGCAAAGAATCAAATTGCGAATTCATTATAATTTTCGCGATTTAATTTTGCGACCTCAAATGGCGTCGAGCTTTTCATCAAGAAGCTTAACGAACCGAGAAAGAGTCTCGAGACACGACAAATTACCGCCATTTTGTGCATCGCAAAACACGACAAAGAACCCTTCAAGCTGGTGCATTTATGCACGCAAAGGGTTTCGGTGATTAGTGTGTTCTTAATTGTTAATAAAATATAATAGTTCGTTAATAATAGTACCGTATCGAGTACGAATAAAATAAGTTTATTTGCGGATTTTTAAATAAAAACCGAGTAAAACTTGGTTATAAGACTACACATGTCCAAGAAGAATGTAGATCTTTCACAAAAACTTTCTAAGTTAATTAAGTATATTTTAATTGAAACCTACAGTCCATTAATCGACAAGATTGGCTGTGTTTTTCCCGTTATAACGAAAGTTGACCTGATCACCTGATAATTTTCAATAAAACACCGTGTATATTTTGGATTTTTTCTATGTTAAATTAAAGGTTCAATAACACTTCATGTAATTATTGAATTTGGGATACCTAGACAATACTTGCTCATTTTTACTTAGTCATTTAATCCTTTACCACATTTTCATTCTTATTTCTATTATATTTTTTCATTATGGAGTTTTTACATGAATGAAAACATAGAAACGAACCAATAAAAATAATATTTTTTAATATTTCTTATCATCTTGGTTGATTAATTTTCTTGTCTGATTTCGTCAACTAGAACAAAGTTCTACGAACCAATTTTCTTATATCAATGAGAATCGAAAGTTTATGAAATTCGAAAACTAACAATGTATTGAAAAACTTTGCAGATATCCTACATAACGTAGCACTTAACGTATTTCCTGCCATACAACTGGAGGTGGTTATTTTTAGCGCATTGTTGCGTGCATTTGAAAAATTGTACACCACCGAAAAATTATTTCAAGAGATGCAAAGACCGTTTAAGTAGACAAATTTTCTATTTAAAATACGAAAATTCTAATACAAAATGGCAACAGATCAGCAAATGAAAAAAAGTGAAACTGAAACCAACACCAGATGCACTTTCTTGTAATAATTCTCACATCTGCACTTCAAACGGCCACTAGCCCCTGATCTGTTCCTGCAGATAACAAAAAAATAGCCCCCTCGGCACAACCGCCAGGCCTTATTGGTCGATTTGCCAATTTTATAACAGCATGTAGGGTGGCACACTTTGTGCGTTATTCAATTACCCTTAATTGAAGGGGGTGAGAGTGACGTAAAACGTCAACCCTTATGTGATTTGCCCATTATGGAAACCAGTGATTGGTAATTGGGAATTTTCGAGATCTAATGGTGGAACCGGTTTTTCGATTAACTATTCTTGATGGGTGAAATTTGGCAGTTTCAAATGCAAAAGAAGGGGCTTCAAGAAATTTGGTGCTAAAATCAATTAGAGCTTAAAAAAATGGTTGAAATTCCATTAAATAGCGATTGAAAACTTTAGTGGTTTTTTTTAAGTGCTAGTTTTCGCTAATTTCAATAAATGAGCAGTACATTTTTTTACAAATTTAAAGTAGCAAATTTACATACGATTATAATCTGTTAAAATATAAAATCACTGGTGGTTAACCAGTTTCTGGAATTATTTATGGTTTAAACAGCTTCTTCTTTGCAATGCATATTTACGAATTATGAATTTTCCGTTATTTATGGCCATGTAACATTACGGTAGAGATTTTAAATTTCTGCTGTTTTCCCACGAAACGATTATTTCGACCCCGTTCTAAGGATTTTAAGTGCGGTTTTAGCCCGTTTAACCCCTGAGAATTTTTCATTAAAAATGTCGACATCAAAGCGAAATTTTTGATTATACTCATACTTTCACACTAAGTTTAATCCTTTACGATGAAATGTAGTGTCGCAAAATAGCGCAAAGAAAGGAGTTTCAAAAATCTAAATCTTCAAACCTGATGAGAGTTAATAGAGCAAATAGAACTTGAGGCATACAATTTAAAACGGAAAAATGCTTTAAAGGCCTACTGAAAATCGGGGAAATATTCAGTATGTTTTCGAATGACAATTTTTTTGGTTGACTGCATGATCAAAATGGTAAAGCAGATTTGTATTAAGGAGAGAGCACTTCGAAATTAAACACTCGAATTGATATTTTGTGAGTTAAAATTACTGTATAATTTCGTTTCAAATTACAATGTAAGTAATTTGTGTGGCTTTCTAGCTTACAAAGCAGCTCTTCGTTCTAATAAGAGTATTTAGAACTTTCGCCTAGCGAAAATTGTCTGCAATGTTGATAAGAATTTCTTTGGCACATTTTTTTTAACCCCGTTTACTAATAGTTTCAAAACAACCTTAAAACCTGCAGTAAATTATTTTTGAACAACAAATCCAAGCTGAATAGAATAATAAATTACTCATTCCTTCTTTCTGATGATTCTAGCGCCTGCAACTCTCATTTTTAATACAAAATTAAAATATCTCAAAATCTACGTTTCGATTCAAAATATTGTAATATTGTAAAGTTCAGTGTTGAAGAAACAACATAAATGTCCAAAAATGATTCAGAAGTTCATAGAAATTGATATCTAGGAGTTGAAATAGAAATTTATGTATGAAGAAAAAGATATATTGAGTCAGTCCTGTGAAAGGAATGTATTGTTTAAAAACTCGCATTTATGCGGCTCGCATCTTGCATATGAAATCAAAGAGCTGGCTCAGTAATTAAACGATAACGGTGCATATTCCTGCGTTTTCCATATTAAAATATTCCGCCATGATGATGTATGCGGAAAGAGAAATAGCAGGAAGCAGCCACACAATGGAATTTTAAACGAGCAGTTCGGGCAGGACTGCTCTCAAAATGGCAGACTTACCACCAATAAAGATGGAAATAATTATTTAGGCCTAAAAGCAGCCGGTCGTTTTTTTTCTGTTTTTCCAAAAGTCGACCGGCGCTGAATTAATTACTATGTTGTCACGTTTACAGAGGAAAAATATCCTCCTAGAAAAATAAATGGGAAAATAATCTGTGACTGATACAACAACACGAACTATTGAGGAACTCTACTGAAATAGCACCATTAAAATTGTATACAGGGATTTTACTACAGAACCAAAAATAATTATCAGTTTGCAAGACAAACTAGTTTTGTGAAATAAACTTTTAAATTTTTCTCGAATTCTCCAAATTTTGAATTTTTGTAAAACTAGGCAACGTGGATGGCAAAAACAACATTTTAATGAGCAAAGTGCACTGGTGCAATACCTATTTACTCAGCTAGGCTTTTAAATGCGGCCTAAATAATGATTAAAACTGCTATTATTTTTAAGTTCTGCTGCTTAAAGTGTGGCTTTCAAAAGTCGAAACGCCTCTCGTTTAATTAAGAGAGAAATAATTTGTTTTCGTTTTAATGATGTCGCTGGAACGTTCCCGTAGAAGATGTAAAGTTGAAAAAAGTTGTTACAGGGTGTCCGTAAGTATATGGGGTGAAAATGGTACTACGATATTATTTGGTTCAAAAGAGGACTGCTCCTATGCAGTTGATGGTCAGAGTTCTTTAAAAAATATGTTTTTTGAATAATCGAGAGAATGGTATGATTTAGGCCTGGGTAACTCAGTGAAGTTTGAGGAGAAGTTGGCGCAGTGCTCCCTTCCGTTGTTGGGAAAATGTTGATGATTTTTTACCTGTTTTTAGATTTATTTTTCATTATATAATAATATTTTTCAAATTACTTCAAAATTTCAGAATTTTTCAGTTTTAGACAAGTTACTCTTTCTTCTAAATGCTCAATTTTCTAAAGTTTCACTTAAAAATTCTGACAGTCTTAAAGTATTTTCCGCAAAAAATTTTGAAATAAATTTCGAATCCTTCGTAACTTTCTAAAAAGTTCAGAAATCCCTTTCCAACTTCAAATTTGGAACAAAAATCAAATAATTTGCTGTCAAAAATCGAACAGAATACGCGAAAGTATATAACAGATTATTTGGAAACCTCGTTACCTCAATACCTATGAATACTGTAAAAGTTCGATAAAAAAATTTAGTTTTTTAGTTTTGACTGAACTTTTTTTTGCTCTACTTTCTACTCAAAACGCTCTATTTTGGTTAATCAGTTTAAATTAAAAATACTGACGATCTGGAGGTCTTTTAGGCGAAAAATGACAAGATAAATTTATAGCTTTTAAAAATTTTACAAAATCTTTTTTCAGCGTCGATTTCGGGACAAAAACGAAAAGAAATTTCTCCCGTTTTTTCCCCAAAACCATTAAAGTTTTCTCCAAAACTGATCAAAAACTAAAAGTTTTTAATCGAAGAAGCAAAAAAAAACATTATTTTCTGGTGATTTTCTTCTTTTCTGACAATAATGGAGTTTTTTCAGCCAAAAATGACAAACTTAATTATGCTAGAAAATTCCCCTTATTCATCGGTTTGCAGGAAACTTCAGAAAATCCATTTCAGCATCGAATTTGGCACAAAATCCAAATAAGTAAAAAAACAAAATAGTAAAAATTAATTTTATTCATTTTTCACCGAAAGTAAATAGGATTATCTTGAAAAAAACGACCAGAGCAAAATTTTACAAAAAAAGGTTACAAAATTCGCCGCTATCATCGCTCTGACGATTTTTAAAAACCTTTAAATTTTTCTCAAAACAAATTCTTAGACAGAAAACAATTCTTTACTAGAGACTTAGAAAACAATTCTTTAGACTCAAAAATAGCATTATTTTTTAGTTATTGGAACACTCGACTCTTATATAATTATTATTTCTGGGTCTTTTTCCAAAAATATTTGCCGAACTGAGGAAGCAAAATTTTAGAATCATGTTTTTGGAAAACTCTTGGAAACTGGGGTTTCTTCAGTTTTAGCGTTTATTGAAAGAGTATATAACAATAATAATAATATACATCATGTTATATATACTCTTTCAATCAACGCTTTTAGGTCAATATTTCTAAACAACACTGTCTCTAAACAGTAAAATCCCGTTTTTCCTAACGTTTTACTGTAAAATACTGACAAACTTATGCAAAAAAATTAAGAGATCAATTTTCCAAGAAAACTCGTCGACTTTCTTTGGACTCAGTTCGGTTGGTGGGAAAAACTAGACGACTTTTTTTAGGTGTCTGAACAGAGTAGTAAAACGTTACTCAGAAAAAAATGTTGTGGACCTGTTTCTTTATGTGAAAATTCCAGTCTCGGCTGTCGTAAAGCTTTAATAAATTACTTATAACGCATTAACCGATGAGTTATAACTCGTTAACGCAGAGAGCGGCAGCAACTCAATAGCGCATCCCAACACAGTAATACCCAGGCCTAGCATGAATGATTTTAATGCAATTCGCTGAGAATTTGTTCCTAAGTAAGACCCATGTTTTGATGAAGCAACCGAGTTCATCCGCTTTGATCAAGTGAGGAATTCTGGAGGGTCTTGGTACAAAAACTCACAGAACTTTTTATTTTGTAGCTGCAAGGCACTGATTTTGTTTGAATTGATGCACTGATTCTTTTTTGAGACTTTTGTTTTCTTTGTAAATTCTTATAGCATTCATAGTATTTGAGCAAAAAAATATTTCTGCTTATCTTGCTATTTAACAATTTCCGACATTAGCTGCAAACGTCTTAATAACCAATAATGTTTTTTATTAATAAATTAATTGTCAAGCGTTTTATAATTTTTAACTGATCGATATGGTCTTAAGCCGGTCGTCTTTTGGAAACCTTTTCGTCCGCATTGCGTTCATCAGGAATCGTCTGAAAAGAAGAAGCGAGTTTTAAACAAAATATGGCCCTAACATATGATTAAATCCACAGCAAGTTTCATTCAAGTCGATCTGAATGCTTTCCCGTAATTACAAAAAACTTAATTCAAATTTTTCTAATGTGAAAAGTTAATTACTGTTTCATACTGTCAGTTGGCAAGAGAATAAAAATTATTTGTTTGCGCAAAAACTATAAATGCTACCAGATTTCACAAAGAGGGCAAAAATGTCAACAAGTGACTAGTGCATTTACTCGAGAAAAAACCAGTTGATTCCACCGACCAAATAAAGAGTTCTGGTAGTTTATGTACCAAGACACTAAAAAATTACTCACTTGCCCAAAGCGGACAAACTCGGTCGCTTCATCAGAACAGCAACAGAGTCTTACATAGGAACAATTCCAACGAGTTTCATTTAAACCATTCCCCGATATTCAAAAAAAAAAGTTTTTAATAACTTTGACTAACAAACCAGGCAAATATTTTTCTCTTATTAAAAATGAGGTCAGATGGTCTTCGTGTGTTCCAAAAAATATGTGCCTACGGGACCGTCTGTATATTTTTAATTTTTAAGCAAAATTTACAGCTCGAATTAAAACGATTACAAGAAACCATTAACATTGTTTTAGATAAAAGTAATTTTGAAAATTTTCTGCGAATTTATATGTGAAATTCAACTCAGTTAATGTATCTGTAGTGGATATTTTCCAAATAAATCCTGAGAATTCTTAAGAAAATATCTGAGTCTTGCTGACTAGTTCTTGAAGTTTATGTATACTTTTACGGACGTCTTTTACATCATTTTCAAAATTAGTACACACTAGATATTCAGAACTTCGCATTTTTTTAACAGATTATTAGTTTTTATTTTATTCCAAAACTCCTTAAATCACTAACTTGAATAAATATATATCGTGTTGATTGTTATATTTAACATTTAATTCCTGCTTTGCACTCAATTATTTCACTTTTTCGTTTTTGGGTTTTAGGTTTGGGAATTTTGGGTTTGATACTTCCTTTGTAAATTCGTAAAAACTTGTCAAAAGGAGCAAAGAACGAGTAAAACATACAGACGAGTAACATAAAAACAAGTAACAGAGTTAAGTTTAAAAAACGTTTTTCATAATTTTTCCAGGCTAGTGGAGAGACATGGAACAATGTGTTCCATGTCTGTCATGGCAGCTATGCCACTAATAGTAGCGCCGTTATATTGACATCTGCACATGCACATTTGCACAGGCCTGCCACTAATAAGGTTTGTGCCTGCCATTAATTGTACACTCTTTTACTTCGGCTCAATCCATGACAACTTCGTGCATCCGCGAGTTTCAAGTTTCCAAATATATGAGTACCTCATCCTATAAATTAGTGATTGAGCTCTTTTAAAAGAAAATTTATCCAAGATACACTTTTAAATGATTCATTTAGCACCGACAAATATATACTAGATGGGTCAACATCTCATAGGTTGCAAATTACAATTAAATCTCAACAACGTCTTATTTTGCCGGTTCCGATAACGCTTGAAAGGGAAATAGTGCCTGGTATTGATTCAGTTACAGCCTGCAATTATTAGTGAACGGGAATTGCGTCAAACTGTACAGCACACAGCGTGTTTCAAAAAAATTAAGACATGCCTTGATGTTTTTTGACGAAAACTAAAAAATGAATATTTCTGATATTTGAGATAACAGCTGAAGAAGTAAGCTACAAGTCACCAATCAATATATTAAAATCGCTTATTTAGCATAAAAGTTAAAAGACTTAGAATTTTACCAGGTGCAATCAGGTGCAACACTTTTTTTGCAACTGAGTGTAGATTCGCAAGTTTAGCAAATAAAAATTAATCAACTGTTCTCAGTTGTTAACACATGATTCATTTTGCATCACTCATACTTTTTGCTTAAACTTTCCTGCTTATAACCTGAATCCCTTGCCCTCACTTTCTTCGTCCCAAAATTTCTCAACACGATTTCGGATTGTGAATCTTAAAAAACAACCAGAATTATAAGTTTTTTATGGGGAAAACATTTGCAAATAGATCCCAGCTTTGAAGGAAAAAAACGCAATTGCTGGCCTGTCGCAGTATAGTAGGATTATTTCTCCAAGTCCGCGAAGCTTTTTGCACTGTTGAGAAGAGGGAGAGGGGGCAACATGGGGAGCCAGCAGTCCTTCATAACCGACTACGCCCCTTATAAAACTAAAGGTAAGGGCGCAACCCCAACAGCAACCATTAAATCAACGCTATATAGCTTGTGCTGTTGCTACCAAAACGATAGGGAAAGAGGTCAGTGGGGGATGGGCGGCGGTTCTTTTTTTTAATGACTCTTTGGCTTCCGCGTTTGATGCACATTATACAATGGAGTTTTTCATAACTACGCACTTACGCGATTTTGGAATTTTGATGTGGCCAACATTACCATAACCAAGTTGTGTGAATTATAATGAGAATATGCAAAAATTGTGGAATTTGCGATGTGGATTACAAAAATTAAATTTATTTAAACAAACCGAAATTTCCGGTCATTAGGGGGAGAAGGTGTTATATATTTTCAAAAGAAATGGATTTTAAGTTTATTGGAATTGCATGTGGAAAAATGTAATTGAGATTTGCTCTGGATCTTGTAATCTTGAAGTGCAGGAAAGATGGACAATCATAGCAGGGCTTCAAGAATAAATGTAAAACGGCCTGAAGACGATTTTACAAAATGTTTTGAAAACTAAACGATAAACTATTATTGCGCCTTCTCATAGAGAAAAACTCTCTAATTTCGTTTGGTTTTTACCCGCTGCTAATTTCCTGTTTCATTTTTATCTTACATGCATTGTATAGTTGGCATTTAAATTGTTAAAGAGTTCAAAATTTCTTCTTTGAATTTTCAAAATCACCGCAAATTAATTCAATCAGTTAAAACTCGACAATCGAATGGAAGCTTTCAACGGTTATTTCAAAAACAATATAAAGTAAAAATGGTGTGTTTTAAGAGAGTTTAATTAGGTATCCACAAAAAAGTCGATGCGTTGGGCACAGTTGAAATTTCAACAATCGATTTTACCAAAAACCTTCCGAAATTCGAAATTTTGAATAGTTTTTGTGAGGAAATTCGTTGTCTATCATTTCCAAGATCGTGGCATAAATCGGTGAGTTATGAAGAAAACAGTTAGTTAATGATGATTGAGATGTAGAAGCTTTCAATGTTCGATTTTTGATAAAATTCAGTGCTAACAAATAGAAACTTTTTTACAGAATTTGATATTTTTTAAAGGAAACTTTAGGTTTCTGAGATTGTCAAAAAGGTCAATGAGTTATTAACAATATTGGAATTATAAAAAGAAACAAATTAGAGATTTTTTTATTTCATAAGCATTGAAATTGTCCAAAAAAATTGTTCTTTGTTTGATTGGTTTAATTTCGTACTTATTGTTGGGCAATTTGTGCGTCTGAAGTGTATTTTTAGTTATACCTAAGGACTAATTCTTTGAGCTGCCAAATCACTACAGGAAGTATTCAACACATTAAAATAAGTGAGAAAAGTTTCCAAATTTACCAATTTGCAATATCGATTTAATACGAGAATAAATCCAATTTAATTTTGTATTTTGTCCAGAGTAAACTAGCAAACTTATTAGAGGCTTGATAATTTTCTAATTATTGTGGAAAACACTGACATTTTAATTTTATGTTATCTCGCATACGATACATCCTAACAACTAGAGTTAATAATACTATTCCTGCAGGCCTGTTTCCATTTTAATTTTCATTTAATTGAAAATTTAAGTATTTAATTTTGATATTTAAAGCACCATTCACCAGAAAGCAGTAAACAAATAATCCATTGAAATTTCTGGGCTTTTAAAATCAAAGATTATTTTTACATAAAGTTACTGGAATAATTGAAGTTCTGTTCTTCTAAACTAGTTTAATTTTTATGAAAAAATTAGCAAAAAATTGTTTTATTTCTAGGTTTAATTTCCGGACACTCGAACTGGGCGGATTTTGTTTCCACCATTAATACTTGCAATTGCGTTTTTTATTTTACTTTATTCGGCTTTATACGTCTTTTATTTTCTTAATAAAAAACATTTTACCTTTTATTGACAATTTTTTTACAGAGGTATAGACAGACATGTTTTAACCAGTGGCGGCTCCATCGTTAGTTCATTTGATTAATAACCCTCTCCGTATATTTCCAATGGGAAAATAGTGTCCCCAATTTATTTTTCTGGGTGTAGAAAAATAACGCAATATTTTTTTCTTGGACATTTTTTTCTTGATCGCATGATATTCGATTTCTTTGTTTTCCGTCCTGTATTTGTCCGTTATCAGTTTTATTCACTTCACGTGATTAACGATTGCGTCTACTTATTTTTTATGATGTAAATTAATGTTTGAAAAATTGGCAGTTACAGTGGTTGACCAGATTAAAAGCTTGCTCTAAAAGCGGCCATTAAAATGACCTTTGGAAAAAATTCAAGATTAAAATGTTTGGCGGAACATAAAGTTTGACAAACTAGTAAAGACAAAAACAAAAAGAAAATAGTAATTTTTGCAACAACAGCTGCCACTGGATTTGATAAACCGGTTTTTCTCTATTTAGCTTTACCTCTTTTGTGTTGTTACATCGACAATTGTTCATTCCTCCTCACTGTTAAATGACTTATTTACAAAACGGAAAAATGGGCTATAGGTATTGTAAATGGCAAATGTGCTACTCAAAAACTTTTGGTTAAAAGAGACACTTCTTTGAAGCTGAACGTTATTTTACCTAGAAAAAGACTGCGTGCAAATTGAAAATCTACACACACAATGCAGAGTATTTGCGTATTTTTTCTTGGCTTTTTTCTATCTTCAGTCTATTATTGATTGGTTTTTATAACCAACAGCAACTAAAATTCCTAGCAACATCCGCCTTGACCATAGTAGGCCTTCTACTCTGAAAACTCTCCACACACTCCTCGATTTGTATATCAAGGGACAGTTACTGCCAATGGGACGTTCTCCCTCCCCACATATTTGCATATTTTACCATTTGAAAGGACCCGGCCATGCAATCTTTATGATGGGCAGACTCATTTGAATACATATATTTTGCGGATGGCAGAAAAGAAAACGCATAGCTTCTACACACAATAATACTTCCATCCCTGTCTCGCTCCTTCGGCTTGTTGCCGTTTTATCCTTGTCCGCGCGGTTAAAAGGGTTACTTTTTCAACGAGGAGGGGGACTATAGGTGAGGCGAAGGGGTACAATCTCGGTCAAAAGCGTTGAATTTGATCCGGAAAAAGTTTCAGATATAGAATAAGTTTGAAACTTCAGCAATTCATAAAAAATGTGTGAACATCAGAATTCTTGAGAACTTCAAAAATGTGCCTACAAAAAGCACAAGAGGAGCTCATATGAAAAAGTTGTGAAAGGCGCAACCATAAAATGTTTCATTGGGTAGAGCTGGAGAACCATGATAAATGTTATTTAAGAAACTCCTATCCATTTCATATAACGATTGGCTGAAATTTTACCCCATTTATAGCCCCACTTATTGATCTATATAAAGTCTAATTTTAAAACAATGGGCCCATATTGATGGATTTCAATGGATATCGGCTTGAACATGCCCATTGTTCCAATAGGGTTTATATAGCGTTTCTCCGATGGGAAAATCAGTTGTTTGCAGATTTTTAACTCGGATAATCGCGATTGATCACAGAAACAAGCTAAAAAATCTAGTCGGTTTCAGGAGTGAAAAGTGAAAAATAAGCATGTAAAAATGAATCAAATTGGTCCGAAGTGAATGGTGTTCCCGAAAGATCAAGGTGTTAAAAGACGCGTGTGGCAAAAAGTGAGATTTGTGAAATGATGTGAATAATACTAAAAGTCTCTCAAGTTTTGATAGAACGGCTTCAATAGCACTAAATATCGCATTTCTGAATTCATTTTTAAGAATTTCTTGAAAATACTTCCAAAACTTACCACTAAAGATTTACATTTCAACATCAATATAGCAAAAGCTTCATATATTCCACAACATTTTCACGCGAAAAACCTAAACATTCCAATAAGAATCAACATAAATGGTTTGACACCAAATTTAAATTGCTTCGAAACAGTTTCATATTTTAAGAGAATGAAAAACATGAAGTTTTTGTTTTTCAAGTTAAATCGTTTTAACTTGTATGAACAATCCCGAAGTCAAAATAAGCAAAAACACAATTCTTTACTTTTATATCTAACAGATTTTCCATCCTTATACACAAATATTTCCCAAATCAAGACTCTATTTCTCAAACGTTGCAAAAAAATTCAATTTAAAAAATTGAATTGTAAATTAACATCTATCTCTCTAGGAAGTTCAAGTAAAAATGTTGTTCTCTATAGGCATTTGTATTAATTAAAACCTTTTTATAAAGGCGATGTTTTACACTCGGAATGGTTAATATACATTTTTGTTAAATCTTGTGAGCTTTAAATGAGCTTTAGTGTCTTCTGAAAGAGAATAAGAATAATAATAAAATTGAAACTTTACCAAATTTATATAACTAGAGAAGCAGAAATAATTACATACACACATTATTGTGTGTTTAAAAGTCACTTAAACATACCGAAAAAAAAATAGAAATCGACAAGAAGCACTCCACACCGAACTTAATAATTTATATGTATGTTTTAATTTCAATATTTTTGTCAAAACTTGATTGAAAAATACATAAAAAACATCATACACTTCGCTTTGTGTGCCTTTTAAAATAATTTAAAAAATTCGCTTTACAAAAGCCTTTTCACTTGCTTTCCCGGAGAATACGACGCAAATAAGTCTGCCTTTACTGCCATATTACAAAAAGTACTCAAACTTCACGCATTGTTACTAATGCGAAACTCAAACCTACCTTGCAAATGCAAATTTGAGGTAAATTTAATTTGAACCGACCTGGTTTAATAGCGACTTTTTGTTGGGGGCATGAGATGTTCTATAGAGAAAAAACTAAATATTACAGGCAAACACAAAAACTAAGAAATGTTTGAAAAATTAAATAACAATTTAATAAATAGGTTACAAGCCATATTTGATTATACTCGTAAATGCAAAAATGGGTAAATTTTGGAAAAATAAATTTACTTTCAACGGGTTCACAACGGTTCAACTGATTTTAATCATTTGAATAGTTCTAAGACGCTTTCGATCTACCAGTTTACAGCTTGGCTGAAACAATTGTCGCACTTACACTCGTGAAATGTAACAAAAACATTTATAAATCAATATTAATAGTTACTTAATTGTTCCGTACAGCCATCATGCAATTAATGTGAACAAAACCTTTCAATTCTCCACTAGTAATTTTAATTGATTTGTCTCATTACTCTTTCACCTATTTTCGTGTCGACTTAAGACTGAAATGTCATTACCGCATTGCCGTTAATTAAGCTACCAAAAGCCTCAAGAAGCAAGAATGGCTTTAATGAATATTGACGCCGTAATTACAGATCTCAAACATCACGGATTATGAATTTGCAATTAACGATAATGGGATTTTATTGGAACGAATTGCAGATTTGGCGTTTTTCATTTAATCTGGCAGCGATTAGCGAACATTACAATGTTTTGGCTAAAGTACAGGGTATGTAAAAAATACAAATATTGTGTGGAACTTTGGATGCTTAATATTTCGCCTATTGTGTAATTATATCGATTTTTTTCCCATATGCTCTCAACAAAGCTTAATTAAACAATTGAAATCTACCAAAGCTAATCGAGAAGCTTTTATTTTTGGTCAATCTATATATATAAAATTCTCGTGTCGCAGTTTTAGTTACCATACTCCTCCGAAACAGCTTGACCAATTTTGATGAAATTTTGTATGTATATTCAGTAGGTCTGAGAATAGGTTGTTATCTATTTTTCATACCCCTAAGTGATATGGGTGCTGCCATAAACCCGTATCTTTTAATAGCTATATTAGTAATTCAATAAATTTTTAAAAAAATTTTAAAAAATCTCAAGTTGGCAAACCGCCCACTCGAGATGAAAAAAAACCCTAGGAATAATTTATATGGCAATACAACGTTTGCCGGGTCAGCTAGTGGTTTTATAAATTAAAAATAATCAATTAGAGTTTTTTATATGTGAATTATTATTGATATTGACAAGCCAAAAGACCTTCAACAAAAGTGGTGAGAACTTTCCATTTTCAATTTAATCCATTCAGAGTGTTTCTCAATTTATTCGCTAATATTCTCCAGGTAACTACCGTCCCATATCCCTTATTAATAATATAACCAAATTACTTTAATCCTGTATAAGGGTGAGGGTTTCAAAACATCTTGAAAAAAATAAGATTTTATCTCCAAAGCAATTTGGTTTTAGAGGGGGTAAGTCAACTGAAGATGCGTTATTTGAGGTAACAAACTATCTTTAACGTAACAACATCAATTTTGTGAGCTTTAGTATTCTAGATCAAAATCAATTAAATGTAAATGTTTTAAAGATACACACATCTGAATGTTCATCAAAGTATTTGTGTATAAAGTGTAAAGTAAAATGTATAAAGAATTTGGCCATTTTTATGCATCAAAATATTAAATGGGAAAATCATATACAAAATATTAACTTAAAAATTCGTAAACTAATTTATAAATTTTATCATCTTAGAAATTGTATGCATATCAATATTTTAAAAATGTTGTATATATCCTTAGCTGAATCAATCATAAGATATGGTATTTCAATATGGGGAGGATCTTTTTCTAGTACCCTAAGTATTTTGAACATCACTCAAAGGTGCCTTTTAAGAGTAATTTTTAAAAAGCCGCCCAGATTTTCTACAGACGTACTTGATGAAGAGGCACAAGTATTGACAATAGAACAATTGTATGCTAAAACTGTACTTATCTTTGTTCATAAAACTCCTGCATTACGACAGCACCGAGAGAACCCAGTTCACTATACTAGAAGAGAGATATATTCCCTATACTACAGAATCTGTTACCGTTTCTTTTCTCACAGAAACAACTACGCAAAGATTTCTGACACATTTTGGTCCTAAACTTTTTAACTTCATACCAAGTAATATTAGGCAAATCCAAAATAAACTCCTTTTTGGTAAAAAGATAAGTAAGTTGGTTCGGGAAAACTTTGAGGTTTTTGCTATGGTGCTGCGAAGGTAGTTAATTATTATACAAATTGAATGTAAATGTGTCTTATCAACTATTGATAAATTTTGTAAAATAGCTAATGTTGGTCATTAGGTTTATTGTTCTTAATGATTTAATGTAGCTCTTGTAATTAACGTAAGGTTCATTGAACATTTATTTGTTAAATACCTAAATAAAATTGCTGACCCCTTTATTACTCAATATAGTTTATAGGTGTGATGGGTATTGAGTATTTATGTTTATTTTATTTAAATATTTTTATTTTTGTACACACAGATTATATCTAAGTGTACACTGGTGTTATTTGCTTAATATGCAATAATATGTAATAGTATAATAAATTGAAATTGAAATTGAAAAAAATTTAAATTTCTCAGTGCTCTAAACGCTTTTATGTTAAGAAACATACTTTACTAAAATCTAATTTAAGAACATGTTGAACTTCGATTAGTTTTGTCGATTTGATTAGTTACTTAGTGCTAATATACCTAAGCAAAGGGATTAATGAGATTTTTAATAAAGTAAAAGTATAAAATAAATATTAGTATAGTATAAAAAATGCAACAGTTTGCGTCAGCATTTATTTTATTGCAAATTTTTTTTCTGAAATAGTAGACTTGTACCTACATTATAAAACGGTTAAAAAATCAGTTATTATTCCTGTCGCGGAAAATTTCAATTCGAGAGAAACACGTTTCAATAAATAAAAAAAATTTCACTTGAGAAAAAAATCTGTGACTTGTGGTTGTCGGCCATTATTTCGGAAATATCATAAAATAGGTATTGAATTTTTGTAGGTGCAATATCGGTATGGTGAGAGATGTTTACGGCTTAACTCAGATGTGGACTTGTTTCCTTATGAAAAACTTCAATGAGCGAAAAGTTGTCTAAAACCGCATTTCCCCAAGAACAGAAGAAGAATCACCACTAAGAAATTGTTAGTACATAGATCATCTATCACAGCGGTCGGAAACTTTTTAAATCATTTCCCCAAAATATTTTTGTGTAAGTTGATATTACCCCATGGCGAAGAGCAAAAAAAACGAAATTGCCTCTTTTTAGCATCTTTGACATTACAGCCCCCCATGATAATTTTGAAGATAAAACAATAACTAAAAATTTAATTTAAACATCATTTATTCAATTTATCGATGTAATACCTAGTAATACATAACGGTAATAATAGTAATATAAGTAATATATATAACAAATTGAAACCCATTGGTGTACAATTGAGGGTTGACAATTTGGGGTATTGTTACAAATTATAATAATAATAATAATAATGGTGGTACAAACAAAAATTATAATTGACAAAGTTACTTACTTCCTTCACGTTTTGGAGAAATGATCTTGTTTCATGTTCGATACAATTGCTTCAAAATTGGGACTTTTGGATGTAAGAGCGATTTGAATACAGTCTTCGGCGATTAAATCGATTTCTGTTCTTCCTTTTTATGTTCATTAGAGTGGAAAAGCCTTGTTCGCACAAATATGTTGTTCCAAATGGCAGCAATTTTCTAACCGTCTCTTCATGTGCAATTTTGAAAGCCTTTGCAGCTTTTTACATCCAAAAAGACGACAGATTTGGTTTACTCTCAAATTTAATACGTGCTTCAGTATTAGATCGAAGTTCAAGCATTGATTCTGCCAAACCTGAAGGTTCTTCTGGTATCATAGCAATTTCACATTTAAAAGGATTCCAACAATCCAACTGACTACGTGTATCAAGATCTGGAAAGTAATCTGGAAACCGCTTTCGGAGTTTGATAAGATGTCTTGCAATTGTATCCTTGATGTCAGTAAAAGGAACATTTTCGCAATCTTCCAAAAACAAATCTAACCTTGAAAAAGAAGCTATCTTGTTCTATTCTACTTTCTGTCTCCAATATTGCAGCTTTAATACAAACGCTGACACTATTTCTCTCGCTGAAATGATATTAATATTCTTCCCTTGCAATTCTTTGTTCAAAAATTGTTTAAGTTGAAAAAAATACTAACAGATTTATAAAATAGCAAATTAAAAATATAAACTTTTTATTCACAAACATTTCAATTTTACCCCATTTGGAGTAATTTACCCCGGTTCCCCGACCACTGATCTATCAGGAAAGCATATTTTTAATTTTATACGCCCATCGAGCTAGAAGGGGCGATAAACTAGAAAATTACCTTATTTTCCCTGTCATCTTTAACATTGTAATGGTGTCCTATTTAGAAATCACACGTTTGATAACTAGCTTAGGTTGGAGTGTTTGGACCTTTCACTACATCATCTACAAAAGATGCTTAAAAATCCCGTAAAAAATGGATTTTTTGCCGTTTTCTGATTAACATTGATTTAAGTGAAAAAAATCGGACAAAAAAATGATAAAAAAAACGCATTTTGAAGAAGCTAGATACGCAACGAAAATTTACTTTATTGAACAAACATATAGGTATCCCATTAAATAAATAATCCGCACTTTATCCCATTTGATAGGCCCGGTGTTTTGACTGTTTGCTGGATTAAAAGTATTACCTTTCAAGTGGGTCGACCGAAGAAATGTTTATTCCGGAGCTTTTGTCGACCTGTCCGGTCCAATTGGAAGCTGCGGCTGACATCCATTCAGCGAGGTGTGGACAGCATAAGTACATGTCAAACAACACGTCGCCGATTCTATTCACCCACAACCAAATAAAGAAGAATAGGTTTTTACCTGTTGTAGTAAACGTTTTGTGAGAATCTTAACACGAGACAGTGACCACAACAGATCGGGGGCACAATTAAACATTATTAACATGTCAGCCGTTTCTTCGGATCGAGCTTCGGGTTAATGGTGTTTGTTAGTATTGGGTCTCGGTATATTTTCAATTGATACAATATTTCTCAAACGTGACAGACTGTGGGTATTTGATCGAACTTTGCATTCCCATTGCGGTCACCCTCAGTATAAATTATATAATCATTTAAACAAACATGTGGAGTAAAAGAAAAACATCCAAGTAAAGCTCAACCGTCCTGTATATCTAGTTCAGTTGAGACTTGAGGAGCATGAGAATCTAGTTAGGAGAAACTATAAAAAAAATATAGAAAATGGTGTGTACCTACACACTGGATAATATGAATTAACAAATCGTGTATTAGAGTTTGGAATTAAGAAATAACACACTCTAATACAAGATTTGCGAATTCAACTGGCTCTTAGTTAAAAACTTGAATGCCGCTCAAGTCTGAGGAAGAACCTTTGTTATTCAGGAACGTAAAAATGAAAAGCAGTTTTCTATCTAGCACCTATAAACCTTCTCAATATTTATTGGTACATATAATGAAATTTGCATTAGTGATAAAACAGGATCTTGTTTTAGCAAATTTGCCGACCTTTTGCCCCATTTATTTAGGCTTCTTCAGGGCAATTTTAGATTATTGGTTCAAACACTATGATTTGAAACCTACTGAAAAATATCGTTGCAGCTGCATTGTTATTAAAGTGTGTAAAAGCGAACTAAATTGAAAATCAAAATTGAATTGACCGGTTGAAACACTTGGAGTATCTGTAATCTGATTATTGTTGAGGAAAATGGGCCAAGAAGTAGTTTTACTCGACGGTAGGTATTATTTAATAAAAACTCAAAATTGTTCTGTCTGGTCGCATCTTAGAAATCTCAAAATAAGAACAAATATAGGCATAGGATGGGAATAACGGCAATATTGTGTAAGTGCGCTATAATGACAAACGGCTTATTCTTACCTATAGTTTGCTATTTTTATAGTAAAAAAAATATTTTGCTTATTTTCATTGGCAAACGTCAAATAAAAATAAATAACTGTATTTACTTATTCTAGAGATTCAATTGTGTACATGTTTTGTGCCTTATTTTTATATTTTAAGGTTCCCTTTCTGAATGCTTAATTTAACGCATATCTACAATGTCCCATATTAATTAAATTTTATTTACATTTAGAAACTACTTTATTGACTTTCTTGCACAAAGATGAGTCCCGGCGGTCACTAACTAAATGGATTTTAAAAACATTTTTAGCGGATGTCAGTTTTTAATTTCAAAGCGCCAGACATCAAGCTCTTAGTCTGAAGAACTACTAGAATTTCTTACTGGTTTTTATTTTTTGTTTAATTCGATTTTTTTTTTTTAATGTTCAATTCAATTTGTTACATTATTGTATATTAAGCACATAACACCGGTGTACACTTAGATATAATCTGTGTCTAAATTTCTACAGAATATTTTGGTTGTTAAACAGAAATAACGAATGTATTGTAAGTGTGTGGGGATGGGAAATGGAGTGGAAATAAAAAACATCGCAGAATGATGTTGTCCTGACCACGTCGAATTATCATACGATACGCATAAAAATCCATCGACCCCTGACATCCTAACCACCTAGCGGTATGAAATATACTTTACCATCCATTCTCATATCTACCAAATATACATAAAAAATTTCATAAAAATCGGTCGAGCCGTTTCGGAGGAGTTCGACTACAAACACCGTGACGCGAGATTTTTATATACATAGATATTGAGTAGTAAAGGGGGTCAGTAACTTCATTTAGGTATTTAACAAATTATGTATTAATGACCAACATGACCTATTTTACAAAATGTATCAATAGTTGATAAGATACATTTACACTCAATTTGTATAATAATTAACTACCTTCGCAGCACCATTGCAAAAACCTCAAAGTTTTCCTTACTTACTTATCTTTTTACTAAAAAGGAGTTTACTTTGGATTTGCCTAATATTACTTGGTATGAGGTTAAAAAGTTTAGTACCAAAATATGTCAGAAATCTTTACGTAGTTGTTTTTGTGAGAAAAGAAACGGTAACAGATTCTGTAGTATAGGGAATATATCTCTCTTCTAGTATAGTGAACTGGGTTCTATCGGTGCTGTCGTAATGCAGGAGTTTTATGAACAAAGGTAAGGACAGTTTTAGCATACAATTGTTCTATTGTCAATACTTGTGCCTCGTCATAAAGGAAGCCTGTAGAAAATCTGGGCAGCTTTTTAAAAATTACTCTTAAAAGGCACCTTTGAGTGATGTTCAAAGTACTTAGGGTACTGGAAAAAGATCCTCCCCATATTGAAATACCATATCTAATGACTGATTCAGCTAAGGATATATACAACATTTTTTAAATATTGATAGACACACAAGATGTTAAAATTTATAAATTAGTTTACGAATTTTTAAGTTAATATTTTTTATATGATTTTCCTATTTAATATGTTGTTGCTTAAAAGTACCCAAATACTTTATACATGATGTTCTGCCCAAGGCTTCTGTGCAATTGCATGGTTTTACCTTTGATAAACATTCAGATGTGGGTATCTTTAAAAGATTTATATTCAATAAATTTAGTTTTGTAAATATTTATTGTTAAGTGATTTTCTTGCAGCCAGTGGCAAACCTTTGCAAAATTGAACATCGCCCCTTCTAGAGAACTTTCCCAGCTATCAAGTTTTTAAAGTTTACCTGCAGTATCCAGAAAAAGAAGTTCATTTATAAAGTGTAAATAGAGATATAATAATATATACAATATCAATGAAATAAGTAGCCCTTCAAAGTTATAATAAGTAACAAGATAGTTTAAAATAAAAACAGTGAAACAGCCCAGATCCTCGACGCCCTTCAAAGCGAATAAAGTTTTCTACTGATTTTTACTAAAGGTAAATTTGGATTTAGCTTATTACACGTTAAACGGTGGAAATACAAAATCGCAATTTTTAAACGTTTTTCTGTCTTTAATCTGAAAATGTATGTGTTCGGCACAATCGTGTTGGTTAGTTTACGCCTATTATTAAAGCCTAGTGGTCGTTGAATCGATTTTTCTCAAAAACGGATCGGAATATCGATATGCAGCAAGAATTCTTAATTTATGAATAAATGTTTAGCTTTTTAGATTTTCAACTAAATTTGATCTTTCATGTACAGGGTGAAAGTTATTAATGTAAATATTGGCAAAATTGGTTGCAATTAGCGCTTCTCATGAGCAACGCGAAAATTGCATCACTTATCTTATTCGTTCACTAAAAAATACTAACGTCTCAAAATTTAAAGTGACTACCCCAGATACTTTCAGAATAATCCCAAAAAAAACGAACAAAGAATACGACTTTTAACACCCTGTATTTCCGAAAATATCAACTTTGATATGAGGTATTTCTTATTGTTAATGAGTCACCCTATGGATGCATAGAATGAAAGATTAAAGAGAATCATATTTGTGAACTTTTTTCAATTTTTTTATTCAGTTTTATTATTTTTGGTTGGTTAACTGCGATAATCAAAAACAAAAATTCGCTCCAATTTTTGATTGATTATTACATTTAGAGTGAAATACTTCCTCAAGTTGATCTCTTTTACGTTTTTTTTGCACCCAACAAGAGGCGCAAATAAATTATTTCATTTTAGTCAATATTTCGTATCAATTATCGAACCTCGCCTTTTGTCTTACGAAGTTTGGCAGATTTTATACTTTTATTACTTATACTTATATTGCCTTTGTTAATACAAATGCTTTTCTGTAGCATTTTTTGTTTTTCCAAATTAAAATTTTTTTATATCGTTTTCCCTTTCAACAAAACAGGGTCTCCAAACATTATATGCTTCATATTAAGAGTTTTCATTTATTATTGAATAAACAAAATAAATTTAATAAAAATTTGAATTAAAAAAAATCGAATACAATGCGCAATAAAAATATACACTAGATATATTAAGTAAGCAATCAGTTTCATTAAATAATTTTAATATTCATCAATCTCCCAAAAAATGTACGTTTATGGTTTCATCAGCAACCGAATAGAATATGTGGTGACCTCCCGAAGTTAACGATCAAGTTGCCGTTGCTTATCGTACGCATGAGAGGGCACCACAAATGCACTGAGGTTCCATTTACGGGCGCATTTTAACGCTCAAAATCCGGCAATTTTATAATAACTAATAACACTAAACTGAAAAGTAGATTGCTAATCAACCAGAACTTAATCAATACTAAAATTGCTAAATAATCAGTAAAAAGTACCTTTCCCTGTAAAATTCAGGCTTTTTTAATAACTCAATTAAATAAAAAGGATTTTTACCTTAATTTAAAACTTTGCTGATATTTTGTTGCTTCGCCAACAATTAATAAAATTAAATTTAAACATTCTACACACTTCTAACGCGGTTGCCTTTGTCACATTTACTGACAATTGCCATTTAAGTCAATTGCCCATAGCCTCACTTTATCAGCATTTTAAATCGGCATTTTATTAGTATTTTCGAAATGATTTTGAAACAATTGTGCGCTCCGTCTAGGTACCAGCACTTTTCAAAAATATCATCGGTATGTAGTAATAACAAAAGTAGATTGATCAGCACTTCAGCCGCAGTTTGTGAAATACAAAAAATGACCAGGCTGCGAGTGGTGGACAACAGCCCCATTGGCAAACTGGCAATGGCAGAGGGCAAACCCCCCAAATGCATTCACGTCTACAATAAGACAGGAATTGGAAAAATAGGTTCGTCTAATTTCATTCTAGTAGTGTGTGGGTATTATGGCCCTCATTTGTTCAAATACAAAAGACATGCCAATTGAATGTAACTATAGAAGAACATGGGTTAATCTGCCACATTCCTTTGCAACCTATCGGGGTTGCTAATTTCTAATTTATGATTAGTGGATATACTTACATACATAGAACTATTGTGGATTCACTCACCTAAATTTAGTTGCCCACTATTGGAGGTAAATGAATAGTTGTTGAACCGCGCACTATATAATCCATTAAAGCTGCTGTTTGGCTAATAGCCGACACTATAAAGCCGCACAAGGTTCATGTAATAAGCATGAAATTATGAGTGTTTCTCTATCTGCACCCTGAATGTTTTCCTAGCCGCGTTTCCAGTAATACAGATCAATGTAAACTGTGTAATGCACATTAAAGCCCTAAAGTTGGCTTAGGTGCAAAGTTTCCGTTTCTGCATAAACAAAGTTTTCAAAAAATATATTTTATTGACAGATCTGTATTTTTTGAAATTTCGGTCTCTACTTAACTGTTATTTGACATTTGACGTGCAGATATTTTTTTATATGAAAAAAACGTATAAATAAAATAGTTTTTTTTCAGGTGATATAGTTTTAGTGGCAATTAAAGGGGAGAAGAAAAAGGCTGTCCTAGTAGGCCTGAAGCAGAACCAAGCGCCGAAAGTACCAAAGTTTGACAGTAACAACATTGTATTGATTGACGACAATGGCACCCCTTTGGGAACCAGAGTTCATGTGCCAATTCCCACTATTTTGCGGACAATTTTGAAAGAAAAAACTCTGGCGAAAGGTGCAGATTACACGAAAGTTTTAGGAATTGCTTCTCGGTTTATTTAAGGTTTTTGCGGCTACGCAATTTGTGCTAGAAAATATTCATTGGTTTTTAATAAAATAAAATAAATATGTAATATGTAACATTTAGAAATGTTTTCCGGGCTTTGAAGCCGTGGTCTATCGGAATTTCTTCCTGACGTTTCGTCCACAATTGCGGTGGACATTTTCAAAGGCGATGAGGCAGTGGGCGAAGTGA
>NW_026017110.1:23904469-23914055 GCF_020466585.1 Dendroctonus ponderosae
ACGTCAGGAAGAAATTCCGATAGACCACGGCTTCAAAGCCCGGAAAACATTTCTAAATGTAATCTGACCGGCCGTGAAAGCCTTCATAATATGTAATATGTATTTATAAGCATTTGAAATTGTGTTTTGTTTTGTCCATAGAACAAAGTATTATGTCATGGGGTACGCCCATATAAATCATTGAAGCAACGCTGTGTTATATGCATTAAAATTATCTCGTGACTGGCAACATTGTAATTCTTATGTACCTAACCTCAAATTACACATGCGTTGCTCGCACAGGCCGCATTAATGCTGTTCATGTGGTAGTTTATTGTTTATTTTTCCTTATTTAAGACTTATTAGTTGGTGTATTGAAATGGGGCGAAAGAAAATCGATAATCGAATCCGTGTTCTAATTGAAAATGGCGTTAAATTAGGCCACAGAACCCTATTTGTGGTAGTTGGAGACAAAAGTAAAGATCAGGTATGTAAGCATGTTATAATTGTGTTATTTCCCATTATTTTAATTTGTGTTCCTTCATTGCATTGCCTCTTCAATTCATTGATTGTTTATTATTATTACGTTAATCGTCTTCTTTAGGTGGTAATTTTACATCACATGTTAACTAAAGCTGAAGTTAAGGCTAGGCCTTCAGTGTTGTGGTGTTATAAAAAGGAACTTGGATTTAGCAGCAATCAAAAGAAGCGAATGAAACATTTACAGCATAAAATTAAGTCTGGGAAATTGAGCATCGACGAGGTGAGCACATATTTGATTGTTCACAACTCACATGTACGTTTTCAAAAAATCCCTTGTTCTAGGATGATCCGTTTGACCTTTTCCTATCATCCACCAAAATTCGGTATTGCTATTATTCAGAAACTCACAAAATATTGGGAAATACATATGGAATGTGTGTTTTACAAGATTTTGAAGCGTTGACGCCGAATTTATTAGCCAGAACTATTGAAACAGTTGAGGGAGGTGGCTTAGTCGTTCTACTCCTAAGGTATGTTACTGCCAGTATTATCTATAGCTAGTTACTTAATTAGACAATTTTGCTGCAGGACTGTTGAGTCTTTGAAGCAACTTTACACCTTAAATATGGATGTTCATCAACGATTCCGGACCGAAGCTCACCAAGATCTAGTGCCTAGATTTAATGAAAGGTTTCTGCTATCGTTAGCTACTTGTAAAAGGTGAGAGCGACATTAATTTTCCCGTAAAAGATATCTAAGGCATATTTTGTCTATTTAGATGTTTGGTTGTTGATGATCAGTTGAGAGTTTTACCACTTTCCTCCCACACGCTACATGTTACGCCAGTCGAAGTCTCTAGGGAATTAACGGAGAACCAAATTGAACTGAATGACGTAAAAGAAAAGCTTAGAGATACACCCCCAGTGGGCAATCTGATAAACTGTTGTAAAACGTTGGACCAGAGCAAGGCTGTGTTGAAATTCATTGAGGCGATTTCAGAGAAAACGTTGAGGTGCGTTAACAGGAAAAATCCTTTATTCTTAGCATCATTGTATTGTTGTTTGTAGATCTACAGTTTCGCTAACGGCATCGAGAGGACGGGGCAAATCTGCCGCTTTAGGTTTAGCTGTGGCTGGCGCCGTGGCCTTTGGCTATTCGAATATATTTGTAACAAGCCCGAGTCCGGAAAATTTAAATACATTTTTCGAATTCGTATTTAAGGTAAGTGAATTACGAACTGGAAACATTGGAAATCATACTAACCTCTAATGGAATTTATGCAGGGATTCGATGCTTTGGAATATCAAGAACATATTGATTATGGCCTGGTGCAAAGCACCAATCCGGAATTCAACAAAGCTATTGTGAGAGTCAATATTTCTAGGGATCATATGCAGGCTATTCAGGTAAGTTTCATTCAGTCTACTAAGTTATAATTTTAAGTGCCTGTGTGTTTTTGCAGTACATTCACCCAACAGATGCCAGCAAGCTTTCACATGCCCAACTGCTGGTTATAGACGAAGCAGCAGCTATTCCAATGCCTTTGGTCAAAGCTATGCTTGGTCCATATTTAGTTTTCTTAGCTTCTACCATTAATGGTTACGAGGGCACTGGGCGATCATTGTCTTTGAAGCTTTTCCAGCAACTTAGAGTGCAAACAGTGCCTGTTGGTAGGTCTATTCATTAAGTTGCCTATTTTATATTTATAGAAAAAATAATTATTTTAGGTGCCAACACAAACGCTACAAATACAAAAGATTCAGCCGCAACCACCGGTCGCACTTTACAGGAAGTCACTCTGAATGAATCAATTCGTTACAAGCCCGGCGATGAAGTAGAAACGTGGCTGACTAAATTGCTTTGCCTTGATTCCACTTCTGTAGCACCGATACAGTCCGGCTGTCCTGCTCCGGATAATTGCGACTTGTACTATATCAATCGAGACACATTGTTCTGCTATCACAATGCGTCCGAATTGTTTTTACAACGACTAGTATCCCTGTATGTGTCCTCACATTACAAAAACAGTCCCAACGATTTACAAATCATGTCTGATGCTCCAGCCCATCATCTGTTTTGTCTTCTTGGCCCTGTGGATCCTAATAGCAAGTCATTACCTGAGGTTCTAGTTTTTATACAGGTGAGATCGATACAAGCTCAATTTTACTGTTTTAAAACTTATTCTAAGTTTCACATTCCTTGCAGTATGCTTAAATTGTGTGCAATGAAATTGTTACTCTTCGTTAGGTATCCCTTGAAGGTGAAATTCCCAAATCCACTGTCCAGGAAGGATTTTCCAGGGCAAAGCGAGCAGCCGGCGACTTAATTCCCTGGACTGTCGGCCAACAATTCCAAGACTCCGATTTTCCAAAGTTGTCCGGAGCTAGAATAATTCGCATAGCCACACATCCAGACTATCAGGGAATGGGATATGGATCCAGAGCTCTGGACTTGCTGAAGCAGTACTATGAATTGAAGATTCCCAATTTGGAAGAGTACAAAGTAGATCAAGAAGAAATCGCGACAGTTGATGAGGAAACCGTAGGTGAGTGTCTCTTTCTTGTGCATCCATCGGAGGGTTGCTATCATCAGAGCTATTTTAATTTCCTTGACTGCCGCGCGGAATAGACTGTTGTTGCAGCCAAACCAATATCTCAGGTTTTTGAGCCCTGATATTCGTCTCCCTCCACCACGTCTTTTTCCGCTGAATTTGCCCGCCATAATTTTCTGTAGCATGTTGTATTTGTGACCTCTCATCACATGTCCAAGGCACTGGAGTTTTTTGTTTTTTATGGTGTTCTTGTCTATCCAAGCAATTCGCCACATTCTGTGTGAATTTTCTTCGGGGTGAATGATTCAATTCCATATAAACGTGTGTGAAACTATCATTTTAAGTTCCACCTTATATCTCGACCTCGACATCTCAATCCTTATCTCCCTCGTTTGGCCTCCTGTAATAGCTATATAGTGTCTCTATAATGATCCTATAAAAAATAAAGCAATAAATATTATTTTCAGGTTTGTTGGAAGAAACCATAGAACCAAGAAAAGCTCTACCGCCGCTTTTGCTTAAACTAAGTGAAAGGCGTCCTGAAAGACTTGACTATATTGGAGTCTCTTTCGGATTAACAGAGCAACTGCTCAAATTCTGGAAGCGTGCCAGTTTCGTACCTGTTTATGTGCGACAAACGACTAACGATATAACCGGTGAACATTCCTGCATAATGTTGCATGTTCTGAATGCAGAAGAACAGCCCGGAAACCTTAAGTGGCTCAACGCATACTGGTCGGACTTCCGCAAAAGGTTCCTAAGCCTCTTGATGTATGAGTTTAGTAAGTTTACGTCGGGATTGGCTCTGGGCGTGCTCACAAATAAGACCACAAAGTTGCAACCACTTGATTTGAGCAGAGGGGAATTAGGCATCCACGTATCGAACTACGACATTAAACGGCTGGAAATGTACAGTAAAAATTTAGTGGATTACCACTTGATCATGGATCTGTTACCTACTCTAGCGCGATTATACTTCCTGAATAAAATGGTAGATTTGCAATTATCTGCGGTTCAATCCGCTATCTTGCTAGGACTGGGAGCTCAACATAAAACTGTAGATCAGTTAGCAGCCGAAATGAACTTGCCGTCGTCGCAAATTCTGGGATTGTTCAACCGATTAATGAGGAGAATTGAGCAATATCTCAACTCTATTATTGAAAGTGACGTGGAGAAGACCTTGCTACCACAGAAAGACGTAAATCTAACTCCACTGGCAAAGAGCATGCATGACGAATTGGAGGAAGCGGCTAAGCAGCTTCAGAAAAAGCAGAAAAAAGAGCTAGAAAAACTGAAAAACGAAAATTTGGAACAATTTGTCATCAAAGGCTCAGAGGAGGAATGGAGTAAAGCTTTAACAGGAAAAAACAAGAAGAGCATCATCTCCGTCAAAAGGTAATATATTGTGTTATGAGATATACTTTCATTTACTCACAATGAGTTTTTTTAGCGATGATGAAAACAGCTTAAATGAATGTGCATCATCTCTAGAAGAACTAGTTCTGAGAGAAACACAGTAAACTTTTCTAATTTCGAATATTTTATTTTACCTCCAGTGGCGAAAAGAGAATTCATGGCGACAGCAATACAGATATTGTGGGCTTAGAAGCGAATACTCCAAAGAAGAAAAAAATTAAGAACAAAAAGAAGAGTTTGTAGAGTAAGTACGACGCAACATATTCATTACGTGAACTCCGTTACTTGACATGTAAATCATTTTTAATATATAAATAAATAATAATAAAACACTTGGTTGGAGTAATAAAATATTTTGTAGTTGTGATAATACATAGAAAAATAATTAAGTACATATTCTGAGTACAATTATTAAACAGATGTTGTTAGGATTCTAAATACGTTCTACTTATATTTAAGGTATACCCAGCAGTATCAGCCTTTTTAATACTAAAAGTGTGTAAAACATAATCGGGAAAAACCAAACTGATTTGAACATTTACTAGTATAAAATAAAAACACTCAAATTAGATAAAGGTCTTTAACATTAAATTAAAACTTATGCCTATTAAATAGCCAAACCTACTTAAGTTTTTATCACAGAAATTTACTTATAGCTTATTAAAAGTAAGTAAATTTTCAAGTAAACATAACCAACATAAACACGGAACATTATATGCATGCATTTGCAGTACATACTAGTAATCTGGAAGATATGTTTGACATAAATGAACACAAAAAATGAGTTTTTAAGAGATTGCTGTTTCACTATCAGTAACTCATTTTCTAGAATCTCAAATATTGCACTATAATTTATAATTGATGTCAATTAGTTTTTTATAAAAAAGTCGGTTTTATGCGTTAGTTAATTGGGAGCTTTATCCGAGGAAAATATTAAACTGTTCGTCGGAATGAAAATGAATGGCAACAAACGTATTTAAATCTGGAATAGATGGACGGGATATTTAGAATATGAATCAGATTCATGGACATTTTTCTACAGGGTTCAAAATAATCTCTAGATTAAAAATAGTGTTTGTAAAACAATTATTAATGTTCTTAAAGCGCGTAAAGTTTATTTTGAAATTGGCACTGGGGGTTGGGTACGTTTTTCAATCAATCAATAATTTGTTATTTTGACAAATCAGATTTTTTGTCAACAATATCAATTATATGTTGTTTTAATTGAATCTTCATTCTGCAGTAAGACGGAACTTGAATAATTACATAAAACGAACTAGTGATTAGGCGAATAGCTAAGTTTAAACTATACGCATATGAAGTGAACAATACTGTACAAATTATAATACAAAAGAGAAATACGTGCATTTAAACATTTACTATACTATATCGGGCACTAAGTGTCTCATCAAATAATCTCGAAAATGAGTATATTTTTAATCACATTCTTCAGAATATGGTCATATTCAGACCGCAGATGAATGTTTGTCACCTAAGTTTTACATTTTATTATATCACGAACAAAATGACATGAGACATTAGCGCTCCAAGAGTACAAAAATCTATCTAAAACGAGATTACACATTAATATATGTTTAAAGGTTATAAGCATTATACTGTTTTACGGTTAAGTTGAGAAAACTTAATTGTATAGATGATCAAAGGTAACGTCAGATTATATTAAATACACAAGGCTTTGTATATGATCACTTTTACGAGTTACCTACTGCAAAAAAGTGTTGATCACATTCCGGATTCAGCTATGCCCTCGTCATCTATAAAGTAAAGATAAAATACAAATCAGTACACTTAGGTAGTTTATACAACCGCAATTGCAAATCTTCATAGTTTTTTTCATCATTAACAGTTTGCACTGAGCTTGACTCGGTCATACTTAGAAGTCCTTAGTGCTGCATTTGTGTGTTTCAGCTGTTTGATTTATATTTTATCACTAACATGCGGTAAAAAAGCTGACTAATTATTGCTTTAAAACAAACATTCAAAAATTAGTACAGAATGCAAGCACTATTACATTTGATAAAAAGCACGAACTGAAACATTTTCGTTTCTTCATTAAGAACTAGGTGATTGAATTGAAGCATTCTGTTTGTGAATGTGTCACTATTCTGTACTTTTTAAATGGTTTTATGTTAATTTAATTAGTTTGAACTAAAACAGCACATTTCAAGCATGCAATAAAACGCTGAAAATGCGTTGAAAATCCGGAATTATTAGGATTAGTAGTGTAAGTCCATTTTTAACGAAACGCTGGTTAATAAGTAAAAGAAGCTGCAATGAGCTTTTTGCCTACAAAAACTGCAGATAAAATCTCCCTCAAATGTGCAATACTTTGGTCGTTATAAATTTTCTAATTAAATTAAAATACTTCTAGTGATGTGAGTTTATACATTGAAAAAGATCACAGTAAAAACTAAAATCAATGTAATACTTAAAAACGGTAAAACGAACTATTCATACACAAGCCAACAGCTCGAATTAACACAAAGTGAATTTACACAACTTTGAAGGGACACGGTTGATTTTTTAGTTGGTTAAAAAGTAGAATGCATTTCTGGCCATTCTTTTCAAGTCGACCAAACCCCCCTGTACCCAACTAGTAAGTTAACTATGCATTGTGAAGCAAGCACCAAAAAGTATCATTACCCAGAAACCAAGTTAAAAGCGTTCCGTCGACAGATAGAAACCCATAGTTGCGGTCGAGAAGCTCCTAAGCTACCTCGCATTTCCATTCCCTTCAGGTAAATCGACGACAGGCTTTATTACGTCGGTTGAACTTACGCCTGCACCACATAACATCAGCTTTCTACACTGACTAAATAAGCGCCAAACCATTTCTGCGGCAAGGTATAAAAGTGTATGTACAAAAAAAATGTGCAGTGTTCAGCTCATTCGCTATTATCCCTTGGAAGTGAATGAGTTGAGCAAGAGAAATAACAAATTACTGGGTTTTACTCAATGACTAAATTAAACACTGTCTTAGATAGTAGAGACATATATTATTGTGTGTTTAAATTCATAGAATTTTAATTACAGCTGATAGCGTTAATAGACAACTATCCTGAACCCCTAAAAAGCTAGCCAACTTCCAAACTAACCACATCAGCCAGCATTAAAAGCTTACCTTCAAATCCTTGATTATCGTGAATCTCTCTAGGCGATGTCGTCAATTCTTTGCCTTCTAAAACCGTTAGCAAACACTGATGAATGCAAATGTATTGCTGTTCAGTTTGTACCATCCAAACTCTTTCTTTACGCATCACGTACACTATACCGAATATGTCTACGTAATCGGACGTTTGTATCTGTTGCAAAATCCGGTCTAAGCAGATGAAGGTTCCTGAACGGCCGACACCAGCACTGAAATTAATTGTTGATTTTCCAGTAACTTGTTACTTACTTATTTGAATATTTTGTCATGTTTTACTCACCTACAATGCACTACAATGGGCCTTTGATCAGGCGGTACTCTTTCTCTGAAGGCTCGCACAAACCTTACTAAAGTATGAGGTGGATTCGGTACTCCAAAATCAGGCCAAGTACTGAAGTGGAAATGTCGTACTACCCGTTGTTGTTCACCCTATACAATTTTTTTTATATTAATTCACTCTTTATTTTCTGCTTTCTTTAACAGCCCGACTTACCCTGCACACCATAAATTCGGAAATATTCCAGTCAGGATATCTTGTTTCATTAAGAATTTGAACGGATATATCTCCGTAATAGACTGGCATGGTATCGTATGGCCAGTAATGATCACACTTTTCTCGTCCTTTTTCCACACACCTAAAAAGAGTTATTTTGCAATCACTAATTTCCAAGACATTGCGCTACACATCAAAGATGGATTTACGTTTTAATTTCTCTTTATTAGACTCTCTAGTATTTTTAATGAATTAAGTACAAATATAATGTAACGTTTTCATACCTTGTTAACATAATAATAGCACGAGAATTCGACTCCCATACCATCCTCCAGAAGTCGTCTCGCGTGGAATGTAAAGGCCCTTGCGTTACTAAAAACTCCCTAGGAGAGTTGTAACCCTAAAAGTATCCAAAGTTAGAGCCTGGTAATAAGTATGTAGTTATGTTTACAAAGCGATTCTTAAAGTGATCACTCGACTCACCGGTACATAGTTAGCATTAACATAATCTGAACCCTCTTCGTCGTCAACTGGCTGTAACTTGAACCGGGAATGATCGTAAGGCAAAATATTGGTAAACCTATTTTTGGGTCTATTGCAGGGCAAATCGGCTGCTGTGCATGGTTGATCCCTTCCCACATGTTTCAGTTCTTCAAACTCTTCGCTAAACCTATGAAAAATAATTGTTAAGTTCTATATTTACAGTAGCTGTAGAGTAATGGTCGGCGATTCGGTTACTTTTGAATACTCGGAACGACTCGACTTTCGGATCCTTTTTTAAGCACTCATTCTAGTCTTGTATTTATATTCTACCTCTAATCAAACGCAACCCTAAGTAGTTGACTACATGACTTACTTAGTTACGTGCTGGTTTCAATAGATATTTCTGCCAAAATCGGATTTTGCCTTTGTTAAATTAAGCACTAACCGCGTACTTATTATTATTATGTTCTTTATTACTGTTTACCAAAACATTATAATTTAGGCGATAATTTGCCTTTTCCTAATAAATTCTGCATGCTGTTCTATGTTATAGGGAGAATGTTAATTTAAGAAATTAAAAATTTTCGAGAGATTGAGCAAAAGACTCTTGTCAAAATCAAGGCGCATAATTATGCGAGAAAGCATTCATAAATTATGGTTTGTCTTGAATATCTAATCTATCTAATATATAATTTCCAGAAAAATCGATTTAAAGAACCAGCAATTAATTTAGTATAGAAAGTTAAATGTTTACTGATTGAAATGAAAAATGATTTGTTTACGTTAGGGTGAGAAACCTTTTTTGTATACGACGATCATCCAAACGACTTGGATTGTAAAACTTGTCTTTGAAAATATTTGCTTGTTAATTGGCACTTTCCATAAAATATCTCACAATAAAAAAACTGAAATCGAACTGCAATATACAGGGTTGCTCATTAGTGCGTCAAAGTGCGATATCTCAGTAAATATGAAGTTTACAAGAAAATTCGTCCAACGAAAGTTTTTCACG
>NW_026017110.1:23915054-23933261 GCF_020466585.1 Dendroctonus ponderosae
GTAGTGTACAGCATCGATTTCTGTGGAACCCAGTAGCTGTCAAAACTTTCACATTTTTACGAATAACTCGGAAATCGTAAATTTTTCAGGTAAAACGTTTGACACAAACTTAACTTAAATTTTGACGACAAATCTGAAAATGAATGAAAAAAGGGGCGGTTCCATTTAAAAAACCAAAGTTGGTAACTACCACACGTTTATGATACACCCCGTATATTGGAAAGTAATTTTAAAATGTGGACCTTTTAAACATGAAAAACTTTCGTAGGACGTATTTTCTTGTAAAGTTCATATTTACTGAGATATCGCACTTTGACGCACTAATGAGCAACCCTGTATATCAATGACTCATCCAAAGGGTGAACAAGTAAATGATTATCTCATCATGTGGTTTTGTGGTTCGGTGCCTTCTCAATGCGGCCAAATTCCCATATTGCATGAGTTTTTTGGGAAAAGTTCAGTTTAATACAGACATTGGACGAAATCAGTCGCCAGTCCTTTGTGGGTGAATTGCGTTCTTATATGGGAAATATAGAATCATTGTGGCCCTTTAAGCATATAATTTGGTTTATTCTGCTTGCTAACCGCTGGATTAAAGTTTTCATTGTGTGATGCAGTCTGAAAAATGCATAACATGAAGAATGGGGCGCCAGTTGCAGATAGCTGGTAAGACTGATATCTATTTTTTTTTTTTCCTTTCTAACTCATAAATTCCTTAGCTTGAACGCAGTTTAGCTGTTCAAAACACGACTTCAGTTTAAAGGATCATTTACATTTCTCTTTCTTTGCTTTGATATTTGGAAATTGGCTTTGGACAGATTTTCTGCTATATTGAACGCATTCTTTCCAGGTGGTACGATGCAGCTTTCGGTAAGTTTGGCAATTTTTTGGTAAACATGGCATGGCAAGTTTTGCCATGTAGACATAGAGTTCTACTACTATATTTTTCACTTGTATTTTATATGTTGCGTGTTATATTTGTTCGACGAGAAAGTTTCTGATTTTTTTAATTTTTAATCAGAGTGAAGATTATTCGATTAGTGTTTTTTCTGTTGTAAGTTGCAATTTTTGTATAAAATGGCATCAAATGCAAAAATGTTTCTTGTGTAAATAGAATGTGAAAAACCTTTCGATTTTTGTATTAATCATTTTGCTCTACCTCTCGTAGTTTAGAAAATAATCCACAATTTCTACGCATAAAAGGGATCATGTATAATATAAATACATTTAGAGCGAGTACGAGTAGTAACGGATTAGGATTCGAACTCGAAACTTAGAATGTGTGATTTCAATTTTTCCGAGAACGAGTACTCGAAAACGGTTTTATGGTTTAGCGAGTAACGAGTAATTTATTTTTCCCACCACTAGTAGAAAGTATTACTTGCCAACTTACTTAGTGACCATAGTCCACTCTTTTCTGGTATGCATTAAGATAATCAAGTATGTTTTTAAAATAAAATATGATTAGCTCTTTCACATTTGTAATTTTTAAAGATACCAATATTTACCTGAAGTCAGAATCAGCCGACATGATCCTATAATGATTAGCAAAGTTCTCGATTCGAACAGGACGACTGGTTTCAATGACGGAATCCGGCAATGAAGTACTATCATTGTTCCGGGATTCCACCATGCCTTTTCGTCCTGCTGATCGGCGTCTTCTGATGAATATGATCATTACGAAGAGCAGGCAAATCAGCACTATGGGAATCACCACCCCCAGGATAATCGGAGTGTTGTCTTGATCTAAAGAAACAAACATTAAAAACGTTATAAATGGACTATAGGAAATATTTAAGGAAATGCTCGTGCAAGTACCTTCAAGCCTTAGCAGTCCTTTGAAGCATGAAGAAAAGAGAGAATGCATTTTTAGAACAATTCAGTGATGTTAATTTCAACTACACAATCACACAGTTGGTTTCTATTTGGTTCAAATCCTGCCACTCACCTGTTTGTATCGGAAAACTATAACTGGTATCTGTAAACTTATCCGGTGCAGTAAAAGCTCTGATTTTAACTTTGTACGTGGAACCCGACTTCAACGGCCCATTGCAATATCCAACTTGCCTAAAAAAATAATTAAAAAATTCCCACTAGATGTTCCATATACTTTAACGTTAATAAAAAACGAACCTTATATCGCATGTGTCTCCACCAACTGTAAAATCTTCCACTGAACTATTAAAGAATGGATAATAAGGTTCCATAACTTGATAGGGGGGCCAAACGGAATAAGCTTGAACATCGCGCCAACTTGGCATTTCCAAGCCTGAAGCGTTCTTTGAATCATCTTCTGCCACAATGACTGCATAAGAAACAATCTGGAAAAAACGCTCTTACTCAATACAAATATATCAGCGGAGAGTGTTTTTTCTAAATCACTTACCGGACCATTTGCTTCACTAAAGTAGTTCTTTCTGAACCTAATCTGGATGGAAGTGGAACTTTTACAGACTTCAGTCGGTACCACTTGCATACTGGGTTTTGGTGGTGCCATAATGGGCATCCGTTGTTTCCAAGTTGTGGATGGACCAAAACCCACCTGAACGAACATTGTTTCTATTTCACTAACAGTCAAAACAACCGATTCCGAACCAGCATTTTACTGCCGAATGCTGCTTATATTGATATTTGGTGGGCAATCAAATACCTTCAGATCTCCGGGTGGTTTTTCTAACATTTTCTCAAAACTTACCTTGGTTTCAGCTTGGATCTTGAACACATAAGTTTTCCCTGGTAGAAGCTGTTTGAGAGTCCCCCGGAACTCATAAGCAGCAAAATCCTTGAAAAGCACATGCGGGGAACCCTAAAATTATTTTAAACAAATCAGTATACCATTTGTGGTATTGGCGATTTTAATATTAATATTTATAATCCATGCAAACATATTGTGCTAAAATTATCCTAGTATTTGCGTAGTTTTACAAGTTAGTCAGCTGCGTTGTTACGATTTGCTGTTGCATTATGTTTTTAAAGCTGCTTTACAACTATCAACAGAATAAATAAGGAATTTTAAGAATTTCATGTTGCTCCCTCGGTTTAAATATTTTAGTGTTTCGTACAGTACGTGTTTAAACAGTAGTGTTTAATACTGTCGTTTTGTTGCCGAAAATTCAAACCCAAAGTAGGTACATTCTTCATAAAAAATACTCCATAAAATAGAGGACAGAAAGTCTTTAAAAGTGAGTAAAACAGACACAAGGCAACGGTTTTTTTCGATTTAAATTTTAATCTGGCAGACGAAAATTAAAAACGAACGAAAAAGGCATTTCAAAAACAAAAAGGGTTCTTTAAATTTATAAATAGATTTGTTTCTAAACTTTGTAATAAATTACGGGTATGACACCATACTCATATTTATAGACAATTTATATATCAATCAAGGAAATATTTCTCCTAAAGTGAGTGAACAGGATAATTTATTTGAAATTTTCAAAATAAATGGCGCATGCATATGGCTAAGAAGTAGAAAATTTCCAGTTTCGATAATTATTGGTTTATGAATGAGAATTTTTTGAATATTGCGTTGCACTGACTGAGTTAACCAACTTTGTAGCCAAGAAAAAATGTTGCCAAAAATTATTCAATAAGTGGTTTAAACTCTAGTTAGCCAAATTTGCGGGACCTACATGTAGTTAGAATGTGGATGATTGTCAAGGTTTTACTTGGTTTGGTTTCTGGTCAATATTTTTTTGAAAATTAGTATGCATGCAGTGAGATTTCCAACTTTCCAGCCAATATTTTATTTTAATTAGCCAGCGTGACAATATAACTGGAATTTTCCGTATTTATGCAGCCTATGCGTAGCTATAAGGTGACCAAATATCAAGTTGATACCGGTTTCAGTTACAATTCGGCAATTAACTTCTTCCGACTCAAGAAGTGTCGAATACGCATTAAACTGGGTGAAATTCAAGTAGTTTCTTGTTTTCGTTTAAAAGTGAAAACTTTTTTAAAATTTTCAGCAATCGGTTTAGTTGCTTGACCATCATCGAGGCAAACTTAAATTTTACTCAAAACCCAAAAACCCAATTGAGGAGGTTCGGTTCAAACCACTAGCGTTTAAGCAGGGAAAGCTGATACTATATCAAAATTTCAAGTTAGTACTTGTCCTATTGCATTGGTTGGACCCACAAAGTTTACAGCCAAAAAAATGAAAAACCGCTCTATTGAGGGATTTAGTCGAAATTTGGTGCGATGATACAACAAGTTTCATTAGAGGATTTTTAAAAAAGCCCTTGCAAATAGTTCTATCTAATTCAGCTGAGACGTTCCAGGACTGCTCGGGCAAATATCGGGATTTTTCGGAAAACTCCAGGACTGGAATTGCTTAGTTTCTAGTCAAGAAAACATTATGCTCATACATTATTAAATAAGAGGAGGATTTAAGTGACATTTCTTGAGTAAATGTGGATTGCACAGATTTTGGTTTGAGATTGAGAATATTTTATACATTGACTTGCAGGGATTGAGAATGCCATCTTTAGGGCCAAGAAAATATTTGCGTAAAAATCCGTCGCTTCGCGAATTTAGCGCAAAACTCAGACAAAAAATATAAATTTAGCTGAAAAACTTTAAATTAAGGCAAATTTCAAATTTACAAAGCGATTAGTTTTGGAGTGGAATTTTAAAAAAATTCGTTGACATTGTTAAGTTTCTAATCAAGTAAAGATTATCAAAAAAAATTAGTAAACGGGGTAATTTACCAAAAAATTGTCGACTAAAAGGTCCTTGCTTTGGCTAAAAAGTGTGCGAGTTTCACGTATCTACATGTTTTGGTTTATGAATGAGACATTTTTGAAAATTGGTTTGCGCTTATTGCAATCCTCAACTTTCTGGCCAATAATTTTTTTTTTTAATATATGGGTTGATGTTGTAGAAAATAAGTTGAATAAATGGATACCATGAAATAAGCGTTCAATAAATCAGAATTAATGAGGCAGATTCTTGCCTTAGTGGATTTTCAAATAAAATGAACGATATATAAAGAGTGTGTTTAATTGATACATCTTTTGGATGTGATATTGATAATTAAAATGTATTAAACTAAAAATTAACTTATGTAATTCAATTTTTTTCACAACCAAAACTGCATTTTAATTTAATTCAGTAATAAAATAGTTTTTGGTGTTAACTTACCTCTAATCCATAGGTAATAGTGAATTTTCGAATAACACCATTCTGTTCCGAGGTTGGCAAAGACCATTCGAAGACAATATCGCTTGGCTGAATGTCGATGGGTTCGAATTTTTCCACTTTTCCGGGAACCGATTCCTTTGTGGTGAAACTTTCTGATACTGGTAGCGACCTGAAATACAAATGTGCAAGTTTCCACATTTAGAAACCAGAAATTAAGCAACAACCTTCGTAAAATGCTGGACTCGGTGCCACTCCGCACAGTGACGGTAAAAGTATAATTCCTATGGGGTTTCAGTTCATTAATAGCAATCGAATTATGGAGTGTCAAGTTTTGAATAAATCCACCATCCGAATTAATGTATTGCACCTCAAAGGCATTATATTCGCCTCTTGGAAATGCCCAAGTTAACGTGATTTCTGTGTCTGATATGTATGTTGCGTTGATTCCAGTTATGGGCTCCGGAACTAGAAAAACATTTTCTTAAGTAATTTACTGCAGGGGATAATCAGTTGATTTTTTCTCTTACATAGTCTATCTTGTCTTTGCAAGGGTTGACTAGCTACTCCTTGGGAAACGGTCCAAACAGTAATATTATATAACCTGGAACAACAGTTTCGAATGTGCGAACTTTTTCTTCAAATGCATTTATACATACCTTCCTGGTATCAAATTGTTGAAAGTGACTAATCGGTCAGAGTCGTTTGCGGTCTTCTCTTGGTCGGGTATATTTGGTTCCGATAAAGAAAATTTATATAAATCAAATCGTGAGGATGTCTGAGGCGTTGGAGTATAGCGAAGACCGATAGAGTCAGTTGATACTTGGTTGTTAACGACCACCACTTCTGATTGGATCAGGGGCACTAAGGAAAAACATAAATTTAATGCGAACATACAGGCTCTGGGACTGGTATTCTGTCCCATTAAATCTATGAAGGTGGTTAAATTAGTAGCTGCTTAACTCACTGGTGCGTGTTTTCAGGACAGTCACATCACTTTCCAAGTCATTTGAAATTGCCTGAATATCGAACACATATTCTTCTCCGGGCATAAGATCACCCACTAAGAGCCTAACGGGGCCGGTTCCATTTTGGCTTTGACTCACAATGCTCTTGTTCACCTGCGAAGGAGTTGTAATTTCCCACCATCTAATTATTAAATATTTTTTAGTTATTATTTTATCACTGTGTGTATTATCTTATCAAAGCGTCGATGTGCCGAGGCTTTTTCTCACCTAACAATGTAAGTTTCAACTCTTCCTTCTGGCCGGGGCCATTCCAGAGTAACATTATTCGAGTCAACTAATGGCGCAATGTTTGACACGGGATTTGGCCTAGAATAAATGGAAATAATTTCGAAATATCATCAATACTACCAAAAAATAAACCATTTTTTAATCAGGAATATATTACTCTATTTTTACCTGACTGTATGATTCAGCTGCTGAGGCTCATTGCTCTCCAAGCTATAGCTGACTGTGTTTACTTGTATCGTATATCTCTCTCCCGGCGTCATATCAGTTACTTCAGCTTCAGTATTTTGTACAGCGGGCAATCTTCAAAAAAACGTATTGAATTCAACATTTAATTGAGCAAACTACTTACCTAATCCATTGATTATCCGATCCCGTTTTGTATCTGATGGAATATTCTGTGATTAATGAATCCATCGGGGCCTGCCATTGGACAATAACCGAATTGGTTGTGGTTTTTTCAATGGACATATTCCTAGGCGGTTTGGGAACTGTAAGCACACGTGAATTCCATTACTGTTGCGATTAGGGATTTTTCTATGTTATGGAACTTACAGACTGGTTGGAAGTACTCATGCGGTTCGCTTTTTAATCCATGCGAAATTGCGTAAATCTTCACCAAATAGCCTGCGCCTGGATACAGATTGCTGAGAAGTATCTTCGATTCATATGTGGACCTCACGTCTCTTTCATTAGTGTCGTTCCTTATCCAGATTATTTCGTATTTGTCTTGTTTTGAGTTTACATCGGATTTCCAGCTGATGTTTAATCCATCAACCTAAAAATCGGGAACGTTTTCATCATTGGAAAACGCACACATTTTAATCAGCCATTATCACCATGGGTTTTAAATCTTCAATAATTGGTGCGCTCGGTTTTGTCACCACGTAAATTGATTGCTCTTTCGACTGAACATCCTTCGAAACAGCTTGCACTGTAATGGAGTAGTTTCTTCCAGGCAACAAGGTTTCCAGTTCAATTTTTGACTGATTTGTAGCAACAACGTTGCTATCGCCTAAAACCAGCCCAAATTTGTAACGCAAAATCTTGTCAGTTGAAAATGGAAACTGAACACTGACCGGTAGTGCTTTCGACCTCGTGGTAGGACACTAAAAAGCTGTCCTGTGTACTGTCCGGGCTCGGTTTCCAGGAAATTGTAATGGTGCCAGTATGCTCATCCAGGACAGAATGAAGATGACTAACAGGAAGTGGTTCTGAAATTTAATTTTGCTTTGATTTACAATGCAATGAATTGAGGAAACAAAAAATCACACTTCCTAATAATTATTTTTTGGGGCAACTTCTGTTGCGTTACTAACAGCAGTTTAAAACTAATTATGTTCCTACCTAAAGTAACTTCGGATGAAACTGGCCACGAAGTCACTTTTCCTGAAACTGTTTTAACAACCACAGAATACGTTTTTCCTGGCTCCAAATTATCTTTGAATTCCCACTCAGTCAAATCGTCCTTCGATCTCGGAACTGGGGGTGGTTTTCTTAAGGTTCCAAGTGAAATTTGATACTTATCAAATTCACTGAAAAAAGGCAAGTAATAATCGAATCAAAATCCCGGTTTGAGATCTATTTAGATTTTTACCTCCGGCCAATTGGCGGTTCCCAATGTACAACAAACGAGTTCGTGGTAATTTTGTCCTTATCAAAGCTGATTTTTCCCGGTTTTAATGGAACCGTTCGATATTGAGCTGTCGTAGGCGCGGATATTTCATCTTCAGACATTGTTTGTACAGAAATATTGTAAGCTCGACCTGAAAATAAACGAACATTAGTAAATTCACTGTTAAGTAAGCAGTCCAGTCATCATTTTCCAGACAGCATTTGTAAATTAGCATTGAATTATATGGAGTGTTTTTTAATATCGTGCGCTTATGGAGACTAAAAGTTCGAATAAACATTTGTTTTAGCTGAAATTTCAGGATTTAGTTTTTTACTTATTTAACCCAAAATCAGGTACACAGACTTCGACGTTTAATTTTGTTGTATCAGAACCCTTATGAAAAAAATTAGTTTCAGTTTTATAACCTGTTTTTTTTTCTATTTATAAAGGATAAAGATAAAGGAAGAGTTCACTCCTAAAAAAGTAACTCAGTTCGATTCTCGCAAACCATTTTCCATTTCATTGTAAAATTTATTTTAATTTGCAGGTAAATATCTGAGAAACTGCAAAAAATATCTCGGAACTTCAACACGTTGCCGTGCGGAAAGAAAGCACATTTTTTTCCCTAATTGAATTTTAAGTATAAGCTAAAGAACTCTTCCCGGTTCTACATCGAGAAACACTCTGTATTTACTATTAAATCACACTGATATTTTTGAACAAACCTGGGACAAGTCCTTTGAAAGCTGCCTGAGCAGGTCCTGGCGGTTCGCCCTCTTTTTCCACATACAAAATAGAGTCATTTGCATCTGGTGGATCAATCGAAACTTTATAATGCGTATAAATAGCTGCTGGATAAGGAGGCTGCCAAAGAACTAAAAGCGTTGTTTCATTCCGGAACCAAACAATGAACTTTCCTGGAGTATTCGGTTCTAGACAAAGACACAAATGTTCAATTAGAATCAGGATTTCACTATATAATATAAATGTATATGGAATTTGTTCACTTACTTGTGGTAAAATTGCGGGAAGTGTAAGCGGCGCTTTCTTTATTCTCAAAAACCGTGAAAGCTTGAACTTGATACGTGGCGCCCGGTACCAAATCCTTTTGCGCATATTGAGTGTTATCAATATTGTCGATTGTTATGGCTTTTCCATCTGTAAAAGTGTAACAGGGCGTAAAAACTCAATTGACTGCGTAAGCAAAACCATCAAAATAACAGAAAACAAACGCAGTGATAAAAACAGATGAAACGAAAAGCGTTCTACATGTATGACCTAGAAAGAAAATATGAACCTTGAAAAGAACTGACCTTTCACTAGTATGTAACGGTAATTGAACGGAAAAAATTGGTCAAAATTTTGGATCAAAAAGTGGATCAATGTTAAAATGGATATTAATGGTGAGTTGATAGGAAAATCGCAGACATTTCAGCAACCACTGCATACCTTCGAATGCTTCTTAAGCACTTTCACAAAAGCTCACGCCAGAACTCCTTTGACTTACCCCACCCCAAACGAAGCAGTTCAAATGGTTTTCGTGCTAAAGAAAGGATTAAATCAATGAGAATCGCTTGGAAACTGTCTTACAAAAAACCCAACATTTGCCATTGTAAATGTTTATTAACGAGGCAATTAGAGCGACGAAATTTCCAAAACCAAAACTATAGCGTAGGTATTAATCAATACAAGCTTAAAATTAAATAATTAAGGCAATGAACCCACCTGGAATATGCACTAATGCATTTATTTTGAGCTTGAAGCTGGTGTAGCTGCCTTGCGAAGGTGGAGACCATGAGAAGAAGGCTTGCTTCCCTCCTTTTACAAAAACGGATAGCCCTGATGGTGGATCCGGAACTGAAACAAATTATGAATTTTTTTCCTATTAAGTAATTTGTAGAAATTGATTTTTTTTGCTTGAAACTTTAAAAAATTGCGAAACTTTTAGTGAATTTTTACGTAGTGTTACGCTGTTCAACTAAAGACATTTTTTTAAATTGAAAATGTTTACGAAAAGCATTTAAAATGTTTTGATACATTTTAGGCCTTTTGGAATATTTGAAAGCTTTTTCATATATTTCGGTAACTTGCGAGAAATGAACTAAAATGCTGAACAACATGCTATACATTTTGGTGCGGGAAATAATCAGAAACTAAACATTTATGAAATGAACTCCATGTCTACAAAATTCTTCTTCTGAATAGAATCTACAATATTTAGGCATTTGAGTACTATATTTTCTTGTAACATTTAGCATGTAAGAACATACGGAATTTATTTTTTTTTATTGATAAGTCGATTTTCATGCTACAAAACGTACTCGTAATGCAATAATACATCGCATAAAATCGCGAAAATAATTTTTTTAAATGCTTAATTTTTGCACCTTTACTATGGACATTCTGTATAGGTACAAGAGAACCTTTCTGTCTAAATTTAATCGATTTTCTTATTATTTATGTAAAGCGCCGTATTTATCCTTAACGGAATGTCTAAAAATCTATGAATTTGTTTTCAGTCCATTGTGAATCGTTTATTTATCCTAATTTACTGACGGAAATGAAAAAAGTTATGACAATACTGTTAAAAATATTACAGTAGATATATCACGTTGGACTTCATTGGGCAACTCTGTATAGTTTTCGAGCAACAATAGGATGGAAAACTCTATATAATTATTACATTTGCATATTCTTTGTCAGCAACGAAAATGTTCCATAATTTAATGTTTTTTTCTTTAAAATTTAAAAATATAATATTTATCATACCTCCATGTAATTGTTGGAAAAGGAACTTTTTAGACTTTTAATCGGCAGTTTGTGAATGAGATTTGTAACGACTGTTAACATCTTTTTTGCAAAAATTGTTTTTTTTTGATATCTTGTTCGGTACGTTCAATTTAAAACAAAGTTTAATTCATTTTTTTCTATTGCATACCAAAAATAGGCTTTAAGGCTCATTTTTTAGTTGCACCTACATTAGTTTCTAATATGTACAAAGTTAATCTCAATAAAGTGAATAACAAATAAAATGGTACATTTATCAAACTCGATTTGAATTTTCTCTCTCCAAGAATTTATAGAATTGATATCGAATCGATCTATAGAAAAAAATAATAGAACTCCCCGGATGTTGAGGATTTTTATACCGTGTTATGATCAAATAATTTTCGATAAAATTCATAAAAATACAATAAACACAAATATCGGGAAAATGAAATATAATAAATTTCCAATAATCCTTCTTTTCCTAATCGTGAATCAACAATCACAAGAACTGTTCTGAGTCCGAGTCTCGAACGCTTGCTGTTTTGTTAATGATAATTGTTAAAATGTTTAAGCATCACTTTCCAAAACTTTTTGTTTCTCTAACTCGTCTTTTTTATTTATATCCGTCAATTATCCTTATTAGTGATTTAACAGAGCGATAACTGATTTCAACTAGGTGTGAAAGAGATTAACACTAAAGGATGGAACAAATGTGGCATAAGGTTTTAATGAGATTTAATCAGTCGAATAAAGTAATATTTCATTTTCAATCATAAGCACGCACAAAAGGTTTGCAATTATTGACAAACTATTGCCTTTCTGGTGTATTTGTAAAAAAATCATTCACTATCATCAAAACAAATCACTATTATTTTCTTGTTATTTCTCACACAAATAATTATTTTTTTTCTTGGTGTAAAAATTTTGCTTGCAAAAAATGACTTGTCCCATCTCGGAATAATGGATTTATCTCATGTTTTCTGTAAAGCAGACACTAAACACATAAACCTAGTGAATAAGTTGGTTAACATTTCAAAATGTTGTTGGCCACAGCAAAATCACGAAAAGTTGTAGCTCCAATTGGGACTTAAGCAAATCTGCATGCTTTAATCTCACTTTGAGTAATGTTTGAAGATCTTTGCACACATTCACTATTAACTTCTATTAACTATTAACATTCAATATGTAAAATTGAAGCAAAACATGATCAAACGCAGATTTACCTGTTGTAAAGTTGGCTGTCCAAGTGAGGGTATTGTGAGTGGCGTTTGAATAATACAACCAAAAGTCGTACTTCGTTCCGGGAAGAGCTTGTGAAAATTTGATGACATCTCGGATATCTTTGGATGCGATCGTGGTGTTGGGAGCTGGATATCCGAAGGGCGGATAGTAATCGAGACGATAAACCACTCCCTCCTGGCCTAAACTGCCTGGAATGTGGATCACAAGTTCTGCAGCAGACGCCACCTTTAAAAAAATTACAATTAGTTCAACCACTTATTTACATATCTCAAATCGTCTAGTTGATTAATTAAGCCGCTGCAATCAGATAAACCTCAAACATGGCGTGTTGAAACATCTATTTGCAAAATCTCCAAATAAACGATATTAATTTCGACAAATTTGACTCAGTAGGAGGCCCCGTCCTCAAGTGCGCTGCGCGTTATTAAAGGTCTTTTGTTTTAAATTGCAAAAGCAGATAGAGATCGTTGAAATTAATTATTTCAAACAATAGGCTCCGCTTACTTTTTAATCTTCCATCCTACGAGATCTCCATCATTACGCTTAAGTACATCGCTTTATAAGATCATAGACTAAATGAGAAATTATTGTAGATGAATATGATGGTGTTCAATTAATTCTTCAATGGAAAGTGTATTATAAGGTAGTCGTTTCGACATTGCCTACAAAGTGAAATTTTAGATACGTATTGCATTTAAGTTTGGTTGAGCAAAATAAACTAGGTACTCAAAAATGCCTGTTTTTGCATCGGGACATGTAGAAGGCCTTTTAAAGTTTAGTTTGTTTTTGTTAACATTTTCGATTTCTTAATTTAGTGTTAAATTTTTCCCCAAAAAGTTTTGGAACTCTTTCTCCACGTCTACCACGCAAAATAAGATATTTAATGTAATTTTATGTAAACAATTCAAATAATTTAAAAACAACTCGTTCTCCAACTTCATTTACGAGTTTTCACAGAAATTAGCACAGATACAGATGGTAACACAAGTTTAGACTTGCGTCTTCAAAACTATGCGTATTTGGAAACTGAAACACTCATGGATTTATGCAAAAAACACAGGCCTCCAAAGAAATAGGAAAATATTCAATATCCTTTCATTCTTGAGTAGTTTTATGTAATAACATCATTTTGCATCAACGCACTTATTTGATGAGATCTAAAAAGTACAAAAGAAACTGTTTGTGATAGGCCTGGGTAACTCAGTGAATTTTTAGGAGTTGGCGCATTTCTGCGCAAATGGTTTAGTGCGCCAACCCACCGCACTGGCGCAGTAACTCAGTCCCGTTGCTGACAAAAGGTGGATGACCTTTTTTTGTTGCTTTCAGATTTATTTTAAGAGCCTACTAATAACATTTTGAAAGTTTCTTCAAAATTTCAGAATTTTCCAGTTTTAGTTTTTGTTACTCTTTCTTCTAAGCGCTCAATTTTCTCAAGTTTCACTTAAAAATACTGACAATTTTAAGGTATTTTTTGCGAAAAACTATGAAATACATTTTGTTAGAACACCTTCGACGCTTTGGAAAAAACAAACAGAACAACCGAAAATTTATAATAAATTATTTAGAAAACTCGTCACCTCCATTCCGCTGAAGAGTATAGTTTGTTAACAAATGTGGTTTTCTAGTTTTTACTGATTTTTTTTTGCTTTACTTTCTACTCAAAAACGCTCTATTTTGTACAGTTTTACTTAAAAATACTGAGGATCTGGAGGTCTTTTACGCTTTTACAAAAACTTTTCAGCGTCGAATTCAGGACAAAAACGAAAATAGATTTTTGAGGATAATGAGGTCCTTATCCAAAATGATATAATTAATTTTATTAGAAAATTCGCCTTATTCATTGCTTTTCAGAGAAGTTTAGAAAACCCTTTTCAGCTTCAAATTTGGCAGAAAAACCAAATAATGTTATTCAGTTTTTTACCGAAAGTAATGAAGATTATCTTGAAAATACGAGCAGAGCAAAAGTTTGCCAAAAAATATTTAGAAACTTCGCCGCCCTGATCGCTCTAAAGATTGTTAAAGTTGCATTATAATTTTAGGTCTTTCCAGTTTTAGTAAAGTTTTCGTTAAGCAATTATTTCTACGCAAAAAACGCATTATTTTTAATTTTACTTAAAAACAATGATAATCTTCAGGTATTTTCTGTGAAAAATTATAAGATAAATTTTATTAAAACACTCTCCTCCTTAACCGCTTTGCAAAAATTGGAAACTGGAAAACTTGTTGGACAAAACCCTAATAATTTTTTCGGGGTTTTTTTCCCCAAAATATTTCCCCGAACAGAAAAAGCGAGTCTATCATTTATTTGGAAAAATCTTGGAAACTCGGTTTTCTTCACTTTTGGGTCAATATTTATAAACAAAATTCTCTCTAAACAGAAAAACCGCGTTTTTTCCCAACGTTTTACTGGAAGATACTGGCAAACTGAATCTTTTATGTAAAAAAATTAATAGACCGATTTTACAAGAAAAGAAAACTTGTCGACTTTGTTAGATGTTAAAATTCCGGTCTGGGGTCTCGTAAAGCTTTAATCTGCTTTAATAAATGACTTATAACTCATTAACCGATGAGTTATAACTCGTTAACTCAGGGAGCGGCAACAACTCAGTAGCGCAACTCAACACAGTGTTACCCAGGCCTAGTTTGTGCTAATTCTTAAACAGACAGAAGAAAACAATGACAACCAACCATTTCATTCAAAAACCGGTAATTTGCTTCAATTTCTTGAAATTTCTAATTTAAAGTCAACATTGCATCAGAAAAGAATCAAACAAATCACTGATGCTTTTAGGCCTTTGTAGCTCAAAGAATTTATACTTCAAATGAGCTAAAACTCGCTCAAATGTGCTCAAATCGTTTGCCAAATATGTACATACAGGGTTTGAAACCTTCGAATGTAAGGAAAAAGAACTAAGGCTACCTAAAATGCCAGCAACGAAAAATATGTAAACTACTCAAATAACTCAAATCGAGTAAATTTAATTAAAGATAATAAAGATGTTTCGAATATTTCACCTTAAAGTACGAAAAAATAAACTTTAAGCTGGAAGAATTGCTACACTAAACAAAGTTATCCCAATTGACAAAACTGGCTGAAAAAAGAAAAAAAGATTGATTGATTTATTTAACAAAACTTCTGGTGACTGAAATGCAATGCGTTTTTTACAAGAAAGTAACAGTGAAAGTTTTGAAACTGATAAATGTTGACTTTTAGATTCTACAAGTTTGAAGCAATAAATAGTGAAAAACACCCTAAAAATGAGAAATATGGGTTTGAAAATATGATCCTTCAACGGTTGTAAGTGAAGCGAAAGACAAACACCAAAAGCTGCAATTAATTTCGATTTCATAACTTTAACACTAAAATTCTACATTCGCAATTGATTTATTTAAATACATCTTGATACTATGATCAGCATGATTTAAGTACGTATAAAAGAAGCCACAGCAGAGACGAGCATTTAGTCATAAGAGCTTTGGTCATTAGATAGTTACGATATGTAAGAGTCATAAGAAGTCATAATTCATAGTTACGTTCATTTACAAGCAAAATTTGCATTAGTTTGGAATAAAATTGTTTTTAAAATCGGACGTTTCAAATTAATTAATAAAATTGTATCTATCAAATGGAAAAATGTTCTTAAATAAGATGCATAATACACAAACGTTTATGCTACACAACAATAGAAAACACATGGGGCTTTTCAAAAATAACAACTTTGTAAACTGAAAAGTTAATTGGAAAAAATTATGATCGCTTTGTTTGGTTTCCTTCTGGGAAAATGTAGATTTTAAATAAGAAATTTCGCAAAATTGAAGCAAATTACCGGTTTATGAAACGCAAACAGACATTTTTGTAAATGTTAACTTATTAAAATCCTGAAGATGAGACGGCACTGAGGAAGTCGGCAAGATTTCGCTTCAAAACACCAAACAAACAGTAGAAAAATATTAAACAAATCAAATCAATAAACAAATCAAATCACCTTTCGATGTCGGCCGATTAGCTTGGAAATGAACACGTTTTCCATTTGAAATTATTTCACCGTTTAAGTATGTGTTTATCAACTATTAAAATAATAATTAATAACGGTGGGTGATTATTGTTCCTTCCAAGGTTTGTTATATTAATTTACTTCAAAAGCATGTACTTCATCATTTTTAATGCTACCAATGCGAGGGTCTGCATAAATTAATTTATAATAATGCGCAATTTACTGATGATGCTTTGAATTAGTTAAAACACCGTGTCTAAAATGGGGAATTGACTACATAAATATACACAGAAAATCACGTTTTCTCTCAAACTAGCTTATTTATTTATAAAACAATCAAAACCAACTGCACACTAGGAATCACGCGCATGTTTCAGACTTTCATTAAATCATGTACATTCTTCGGCTAATTGCACACTGATTGATTAGATTTGCATCCAGCAGTTTCGCCACCACCAACTAATCAATATTCCTATCCAATAAAAATAGAGCTCAGTCGCTCATTCCATCTAATTGACACCGATCGGAGCCCACATTTAATTTTTTTCGTTAATTCATTGCTCCAATAGTGAACCAATCTGTCGTTGATCTTAAATTACATGTGGGTTAACAACCTTAAGATAATGGGTTTTATTTTTAGTGGATCCCGTGTGAGTGCCGGCAAAAAAAATTGTAGCTTGCTTACTGTTATGTAAAAAAGAGTATATAGTAATCGACCCACGTATAAAATTAGCTATGCCAACTAACGGGGGTTTTTAAACGAGACAAATTTTGAAGGCCCCTTCTTAACAGTGTAGAAAGTAAAAATTAATGGTTGATATTCCGGATAGTTCATTAAATTTGCAAATTTTAAAAAGTGTAAACAACGCGAATTTGCGTTGCAAATAAATACTTCCTAATGAACGGACCACGAATCAGGACACCGGTTTTCAATTTAAAAAAATGCTCACTCATTAATTTGCCTTTCTTTGGCAAAAAAGTATTACAAACTAATGGCTGATTTGCTGCACATTTCCATAATTCGTCAATTTGTTTTTAGCTTTGTAAATACACGAAAACATTTACTGAAATGCCACAGAAAATCTGAGCCAATGGAGGCATATAGATAAGAGAACAAATGTTCCATAAACAGCCTAACAAAGACACTTTTCTCGAAATGTTACAATAAAGCGCTGAATAATGGACGATTGAAATTTTATTGGTCCACTTCTACTGGGACATAAATCAAGTTTAGCAGTAAAGTTTTACTGCATTTTCGTGGCTTTCTATGGATTTGTCACGTTTTTATAACCCTTAAAAGGCGAATAACATGGAAACTTGCTACCAGCTCGATTGATATAAAAACAATATTGGCTAGAATTCATTATGCTATTTCATAGCATAATAAGGAATGTTTGAAAATTGGCATCAATGCGCCTAAGAGGGTGTAGGAGAGTGTGCAGAAATACAGTTGAGTCCGGTTATTTATGTAGTTTTCAAGATCACAAAAGGACTCCCAGATAGGATTAGGAACTTGGCGTGATTGTAGAAAATTCCGAGTTTCTGACACTTTTTTTGTCATTTCAGAAATGGTTGGAACAGCATTAGTGTCTACAGTGAAATACGTTTCACCTAAATCGTCATCTTTCTTATTATCGCTTAAAGCTGTAGATGAGGTTACGTAGTGTATAATTTGCTCATCGTTCAACATTTCTCTTGTAAGAATGCCATTATCAATGCTCACATATTTGAAGAAATTTAAATCACTCCATTTGGTTTTAACTTGTTCTTCGACACATTGGGACATCTTCGTCTGTGTCATACTCGTAGTCAGAGTCTTTATACTTTTCTAACCATTCGTTAAGTGAAATTTCATCGTCTGGTTCATAATCATTTTCTTTTCTTACAAATCCCCCATGCTTAAAGCAATTTGCAATGGTTTTTCGGCTAACTTTTTGCCAAGCTCTATGAATGAAATTGACTGCATCTAAGAGATTTATAGAAAATGTTTAATTTTTATCGATCGCCTCTAACGTTTTCATAAGAACAATTTTTCACCGGCAGACTCTCCAACAATTTTTCCGCTACTGATATTATGCCTCTTCTTGAACGCTCTTCCCAACTTTTAAAACAAGCAAACTCTTTGTTTTTGATTTTACTCCCCATTTCACTAGCATTTTCTTGCAAAACACTGCCACTTATGGGAACGTTTTCTTGT
>NW_026017110.1:23933317-23933511 GCF_020466585.1 Dendroctonus ponderosae
ACTCTTTGTTTTTGATTTTACTCCCCATTTCACTAGCATTTTCTTGCAAAACACTGCCACTTATGGGAACGTTTTCTTGTCTTTTTTGAGTAAACAACTTAATAAGTCCCTTGTCAACCTTTTCATGTGCAGATAATTTTAACTTCCTACATCTAACATTTGTTTTGTCATACGCTGATAAAATGTTTTCTCTG
>NW_026017110.1:23933533-23956824 GCF_020466585.1 Dendroctonus ponderosae
TAGACTTTCCAAGTGCTAATTCCTTACAAATGTCACTCTGCTTTACTCCACTTTTTATTTTGTTAATAATCTCGTACTTTTCATTTAGTGAAAAAGCATGACGTTTTTGTTTTTCCATTCTAAAACGATTTACGTACATAACGCGGCAAAAAACAAGAAGTCTCTGCCTGTCTCTCGCTCTCACTAATATAAACAACTCCGCAGGATTGGTGTTGCTGAGCGTGGAAGTTCGTTATAAACGGAAAGTGAATATACAACTCCTAAAAAGTGATCGTTATATCCGGAAGTTCGTTATAAACGGGTTCGCTATAACCAGTAAAAAATACGTTGGTCTTTATGGACGACGTTTCAATTAAAGGAAAAAAGTTTGTTTCAACCGAAAGTTCACTATAACCGGGTTCATTATAAGCGGACTGTACTTTACTGTACCGCAAAAAAATGTTTACCGTTGCAATTCATTTAGAGTTACTAGATTGATAAAACCAACTAGCTAAAAAAGGTTTGAAATGGGTTTCACTGCGTACATAAACAATGTAAAAATTCATCAACTAACACAGATCCAACAATGGAACTTTATAATGATTGGTTTTGGCAACTTTTCATCAATTGATCCTTTTCTTGAAAAAACTGTTGATTAATTGATGCCTCCGAAACTGCTCTCAAAACTACTCAATACATTAGATTAACACAATTAGGAAGAGTTGAAAAAATGCAATATTTTCCCAACACATCACTTGACCTTTTAAGTGTAGATTGCATCAAAGAATTTTCCCCGTTACTTCACAGAAGCTCACAATGACTAATTAATACATGATTGCATAAAATCAAACTTAGAAAAAAAAGAGATTTATCGGCTGCCCACAAATGCCATTAACACCCAATAATCATCCTTAACTCCCGTAGCATTTTTCTAATTTTCGAACAGTTCAGACAATTTACCGCAGGTACGTGCCCGTAAAATTGCCCAACACTACAAGAAAAACAAAAGGCTATTTGCCAAATGTTGCGCTTAGCAAACGAAACGCAAACTCTTTGAATCGTTGCACGGCTCCGTAACTGCAATTTACATGTTCAAACGATTTTGTTATTATTTAAAAGCCTGTTGTTACAGGTTGTGATGTAATTACGTCGCAAGTGGTATCAATTTGCTAACTTAATTAACAATAAACCGGGAATTTTGTGTATTTAATGGGGCCTGTAATACAACTTGAATTAATTGTGTGCTGCTTAATTAGCAGTTGTGCCGTTTCCTCGAAACGCTCAACTATCGGGAATTAACAATGAACTAATTTGCTGAAATGGAAAATGTGAAGGAAATGGTTAATTTAAATTAAATTAAGATATTTACAGAAGAACATCGTGATTTTTTTTCGGAAGCCGATGGGCTTTTTTAGTAACTTTCGCATCAAAGCGATGGTTTCTTTTAAAAAGTCCACCGAATTTAATTTCCATTTTATTTTCAAGTAATCAAGTTGAAGAATATTATGAATTTGTAATTTATTATACGTTTAATTGTTTTTTCCTCGGCAATCATAGCTGGATAAACTACAAAATTATTGAAATTTCTTGGGTTAAAGCGATTGCACTTATAAGATGCATTTCTTGCTTTGCATATGCGACTATCAAAAAATTGTCTTTGCAAAAATGTCCTTTTTCTATTCTCCACCTTAGAGTCTTGACGTGCTTGATAAAGCAAAATCGAAATTATTTTCTCCTATTGGCCATTAATATGCCCCGTTTACCACCCATTGATTCTAGTTGGCACCCGATTTAACCAATCGTTTACCAACTCCTACTAAACTGTTACATAATAATAAAGAGTCTAGGTTAAAGTGTGTTTTGCTTTAAATATACGCCTACCGCCCACTGAACACACAAATGCTGATAATCCGCCTAAATTAATTCATGTTTTTGGAAACTTGCGTCCTCTGGCAGCTTTTCATGCATATTACGAAGCTTGAATACGATGCAGCTAGCGGATATTATATTAAATTCGAGTTAAAGTTGGATTTCTGTGTACGATAACGGAGCTACCCGAACTTGAAACGATTAAGTTGCAAACATCGAACAGAAGACAGGACTAGTTCCAAACAACATAGTTTTAAATGTACTTTGCCGAACTCCGCTTTATTATTAATGGTAAAACATCCATCCCTTCTTGGCCAGAATTTCTTCCAAATTCAATTAAGCATCCCAACTTAATAAACCTCAGAATGGTTTTAGCTGGTCCTACTTTTTGCGAGCTCATTCAATGTTCTGGTTTGAGTCTCTATGAATCAAAGAAAACTATGAGTTTAGCGGGTCTATTCTGTAATGGAATAGCAGGAAAAGTGTTAAAAAAACGTTGTTCGTAAAAAGAGTATTTTTTTCATATACTCATTCACTCATTCCGTTCAATTCTGATTTCTCTTTTTGCTTATCTATCATCCATACGTCCACATTTTTTACTTCGTAAATGCTGCTGCATTGTTCAAATTTTAAAAAACTATACATTATCCGCTTAATTGCTAATGGGAAAATGAGTTAAACACAAGAGCATGTGAAATTGTTTAAACAAAGATATTAACATATCAACACGCAATCCGCTTCTATACCTCTTTTATGGTGAACCGAATACACTTAAAAAGCACTTTAGGATGTTGCAATAATCATTTGATTAAATGCTAGGCATTTATACAAGGTAAACAACAAAATGTAGGAAATGAATGATAATTTAGACTTTTGAGCAATCGCAACGACAAACAACAGACAAAATTGTTTGCTTTGATTATCTTCCAAATAATTCAAATGTGAGTTTAAGGAACCTTTATTTACCTTCCTAAAAGCTTTTTGTGAAATCTAAATACTAATAAACGTAAAACCTTCAATTATGAAGAGATTTTCAGTGATTAATTAGCATGACTACTGTTTTCTTAGATTACATCAGTCTGCTGTTAGAAAAAATCTATTTGCTATTTTATACTTACTTGTTTGTCTATTATTTATTAATTTCATTTACAAATTGATTTGACTTGCAATGTATTTGTTTGTTGTTAGTCCTATCATTTCAAATGTGTATGTATGCTTCTAATTTGGATTGTTAATAGCCATCCTATACAAAAAGTACTCAATAAAATTAATATTTTAAAGGTTTTTCATGATTGAACTGATAAGATAAAACTAAGAAACAGTAAGATGAATAATTTTGGAAATGAACAAAAAATATTAAACAAACTTGGACTAGAAGTTTATTTCGTGGGAGGTAAGTGATAGTGACAATCTAGCATTTAGTTGCTACTTCGCACTGAAACAGAATGATTTTTAAATATTTGTTATTAGCAACAAATTAAACACGGAAATGTATTTAAAACATGTACGAGGATTCAAGATTACTTAAAGAAACATAAATGCGCCTTCATAAACTTTCCATAAGTATCAATGTTTCTTTAAAGAATTGTTAAAAAATTAGAATCCTTAGAAAGATATACAAGGAGTTTTATTTGTATTACCTAATTTACGTATTTTGATAATTATTTTTAATTAAATAAATTTCCTTCTAGTAAAATGATTACTATAAATTATTACTATAAATGATTACTATAAATTATTTTGGCTAGACTAAATGGAATTTGTGTTGAAATAATTCATAATTGCGATACTAAGACGATTAAAGAGGCTACTTGGACAGGAAATACATTTTCCTTAGAAAACCCAGTAAAGTTTGATATACAGGGTGATTCACAACCTTATGGACACAGCGCAGGGGCGTGTAGAGGACCTCAAAACAAGTCGAGTTTCCATTCAAGTTTTTTTCGCAGCCCATGGTTAACGATATACAGGGTGTTAAAGTTTCAAAATAGTGTTGGCATTTTCTCTTTAACTCCTACAGTTTATGAGATATTTTGCTCAAATTTTTAGCGTAGGCTAATGTTTAGACCCTTTACCCGTAAGTAAGACGACTGGTTGTGGAAATCTACTGGGTGTTCTTTTATCTAGAGGCATACCCTTTTACCCCCCGAACTTTTTTGTGGTGCGCCACTGACTTCGACTGAACACATTTTAGAATTTGTTGTTCAATTTAAGAATGTTCTGATCTCTTGGAGTTTTTTCGTATCTGTCGTCGTTTACGAGTTATTTGCACAAATATAAGTCCATGTAGGGTTCCTGGGTGATAATTTTCCATTAATTTTCTTATTATTTTTTTTGCGTTCATTTGTTGACATTTTTTTGTGAAAGAAATGAATTTTATAATAAATTCAAATATTCGTTAAATTTGTGTGTATTTTTATTTGGATTAGCTTATAGCTGATAAACCTCAATTATTGTAAATTAAATTAAAGTAAAACAAAAATTAATTTTAAATGTTTTGAGGTCCTCTACACACCCCTGCTCTCTGTCCAACTTGTTTTGATTAATTCTGTAAGTAAAAAAAAAACTTCAAATTGGAAAAAATTGAGGAAAAAAATATAAAACCCAATCAAAATTGGTGCTTAAATGGAAACTTTAGTAGTGAGTTTAGTAGTGATGTTTTCTCAAAATTATAAGTGAACATATTGCGTGATTTGCATCAATTTTGTTCATTTTTTTGCACAAAATCCATCCATTCTAGGTTAACGCCTAAGATTAATTTCCGGCCTTTTAGGCACATTAGTGTCGGTAATCCACACACATGCATTTAATGAAATCCAGATAAAGTGCATCCTTGTATCCTTGTGTGAGCAGACCGATACTTGACGCACGTTCCCAGGGGATCGATTTCCGCTTTTTGCAATGCGGTAATGATAGCGCAACATTCACCCTCATCTTCCGGTTTGTTAAGTGATTTCTCGTGTTATCAAACATGCAGTTGGAACATGTGAAAGGCTCTGAAAATATCCCTTTAAAACCGAAGTCGCATTCCTGTGCTTACAATTGAATTGCTCCACTAGGCATAAATCAGCTAATTAATCCGGTATTTATCTTATTGCAGGTACTGATCATATGGCGAATAATGAAAGTTTAGGTGAATTACTTTCAATTGATTTTTTTTATTAGCCAATCGGTTTATCAAGGTGTCCGCAAACGTTCTTTAAGCTAACGAGTGAATTATGTTCATGTCCGGAGGCTGTTGTACAGTGAAAGTATTGTAAAAATGTTCTTCAATATCGGGAGCTTACATATTACACGTCGACTTTTAATTGGCTATTGGGGATTTGGTGAAGAAATTATTGTTGCGCGATTGAAAGTGGGGGAATTCATTAGACCAGTCAGTGTAAAAAAGCGTTTATTTGTCAGTCCAAAAATTGGGTATAAATGTCCATTCAAGAGATTTGAAGTGAACTACCCTTCGAAAAAACCTCATCTGTATGGGGGAAATAATAACAAAACCTCATTGCTAACTAATATCCACGCACGCTTAATTCTCAAGCATCTAAATTAAAAATGCTTCCATAAATTAACTTCGAAGAGAAAGTGCAAATGGTAATTATAAAAAATATATAAATTATAATAATAATGTGGGTAACGTTTGTGTTGGTACACGTGGGACTTAATATGTATGTAGTTCTACGTTTACCTCGATATTTTCTATAAAGCAAAGGAACAATGTGTATAATTAACGCAGAGTGAAATGTATCAGTTGCCGTTGAGCAATTTAACAGAAAAATGTTCCTCTTGTAAGAAAACACATTTTTGTTGTTTGCGATGTGTGTTAGTTTTAATAGCTTGTAATTTTCCATAGTACGTGCAAACATGCAAAATATGTATGCCTCCATATAAATCATTCAAACTAATTCGAAGAACATTAAGCAGTGTTTGTGCAAAAACATGTGCGGCAAAAAATAAGTCCTTTTATAATTGCGGCACGATTGAACCCACGCTTCATCTTCAGTTATTAAATGACTCAACAGGGTTTTGTAAATATTAGTGATAGTTGCACAATCTTCATTTCCGGCTCTGATGTATTTTATGAATATATAGAACCAATAGTAGCGCTACTTTGCTACTTTTATGGAACCATTTTGTTTCATTTATGCAAAGCAACAAATGCGGATTTTCCGATTGAAATAAGTCTAAGGCAATTTCCGTCTGGTTCATCTATTTGCATAAAAGTTATAAAACTTCCGCAGAAAATCAATCACATTCATAACCACTTTGCAGTTGACCCTTTCGACCTAGAGCTAATTAATTTCTCGCTCGAAATCCAACGGATATCGTTAATATGCATTGCTTTATTCTTCATATGCCAATGATGCAATATCCTGAACAACAGAAAAAGGTCAAGATTCTATCAAAGAGTGAGAATTGTGTGTTGTAAAATACGTTATAAACCAAATGTTGAATTTTTGGAATCTCTATTTAGAAAAGTGCTGGTAGTTCTGAAACACAAACCTTTTTAAAATAGAAACGACGCATTCATCTTTACGTAGTTTTCCAAATTATGTTTTTGCTATAACTTAAGATATATATAACTTTTTCTATATATCTATAAGAAAAACTTTCTTTTATTTTTAAAGAGATGTTGTCTACTGAAACTGGACGCCATTTTAATCAATTTTTATTGTTTATTACATTACATTTAATTTTCATTTGTCACTAACAATAAAAACATGTGATTAAGCTCAAATCGGTGTTGATCGGTCAATGGAATGGAACTTAAACTTCTTATCAAACATTCCAGGTGTAGATGCTTCACTTTTAGGCAAAACTTATAAATTTTCTGAAAAATTCTTGAATTTAAATACGACAACAATGTTAATTTAGCACCTGTACGAAAGGTCAACTTCATCAACATTACGCAGTTGTGTAAATGTATGGAAATCCACAAAACACGGAAATTTACTACATTTTACACTATTAGTCCGCTCATGCAGGGTGAATTTAGAAGGAAATGGATATGTGTAGAGAGAGAAAATAAGCAATATCAGTTCTTAAGTGCGAGTTTTATTCGCTTCAGTGATTCTTTCTTATAAAAGATAATACAAAATTATTACTAAACAAATTTTCAAAAATCGCACCTTCCGCTTTTATGGCTCCACTTTTTGCGCGTTTATAACGTGATCTAGTAGCGAGTTTTAGCAAACGATAAATTCATTCTAATGAGTGCTTCAGCATTAAAAATGCAAAGTAGTAACGAAACCCTTGTGCCCACTTTCGTAGCATAAACCGTAGCATAAAAAAACTTAGTTAATCTATGGCATGAACTCACTAATTTATCCATCCCCAAAGACAAAAATTTAGGGGAGTGAAATCCGGTGGTCTCGGTGTCCAAGAGATTATTAGCGATCGCCCAAAAGGGAATTATTATAAACATAATGATTTGGTCCAATATTTATTCTAGATACTCTTCTAAAAAACGTAAGTATCCATCCACCTCAAGACGTCTACCCGCGGCTATCAAAGATTATGGCATTTATCAAAATAAGTCCAAATCATATATGACTGATGATATTTTTTGTCTAACTCAATTTTCAAGATTTTTTAATTCATTTTACAATCTTTGAAAAAGGTAAATTCATGACCTTGCCTGCCATTCTTGCCTTGCTACACACACTTTTTTCTTTGTACTTAGGTGAAATCAATTCATTTTTTGCATCGGTTCTTGATGCATTCTTATAGCATTCATCGCTTCTGTGCAAACACACGATTTCGGTTTCCTTGATGTCCATTTAAGTATCACTTTTCCACACACGCAAATCGTAAAAATAAGTGCGAAATTCTCTTTTAAAGTTTACGCCACTCCTGCAGATTCTCGAGAAACATTGTTGTGTAAGCTTCAAAACGAGACGATCGTAATACCAAATGATACAAAAATGTTGAAAAGCATCCAGCAAATTGGCATATCGATCATTTTGTGTAATTCGGTTTTAGGAGAAACCGTTTTCTATAAGATTTAAGAATCTAATCTTATTAAAAGAAGAAATAAAAAATCATCCAGTTTCAGTGCCAGAATTATGTCATTAAACAAAATTATTTAATGGAATAAAATTACTACACTGTTTACTGCGATAAACATCAAATTGGAAAATGGAAAAGAAGCAAAGAAAAATTTTTGCGCATATGCTATGATTTTACAATGAGCACAAAAATCTCGAAAAATAATTAATTCATTGGTTAAAAAAATAAAGCGATTCCATCTACCAACGGAAAAGTTCTGCTACCTTTGTACCAAATCAGTAAAAAAATTTGCATTTATTCAAAACGGATGAACGCTGAAGCATCTTTTGATCATTCGATTGCAGAGGATACAAACGTATTTTCTAGAGAAATTTAGAGTTTTTTCAAATAATGTCGTAGTACTATTTTAATCATGGGCTTACAGGAGATCCTGTATAATGATCGATTTAGCAGAATCATCACTATTCATAAAAATTTTCAATTTCCTAACCGAATATTCTCTACTTTATTATTAATTTCTTAGATAATAGCAATATTTATCTAAGAGCAAATTACTTGACTGTTTTTTACAAATAAAGGTTAAGTCATAATATGTGTTGTGGAATTTTCTAGACAAAACTACAGAATTTTAATAATAGCACAAGTAAACCACCCAACCTGCTGTTAATGTTTGGGCGAAAATTACCACCATTAAAATGATTAATTGCATTTATGCGACTCTCCCAGTTTTTCGCCCTCTAAGCCTCATCAGAAAGCTGATTATTCCTGCTGGCTTGGATGCAGCACTAATATCGACCCCTACTGTCTAGACTTTGTATTATTAGTGGCCTTCCGCAATGACAACATTGCTCTGGTGTGTTCCATATTTCGAATAAAAACGCTGGAAAATCCGAAAATAACTCAAGAACAAGAATTCGGCTATTTTTCTTGAAGCTTTACAAGACATAGGGTGAAACCCGAATGTCCCTACATAAATTAGAAACGCTATTTATTTGAAGCAAAACATCTGAGGTGAGGTTGTTTTGGGTTTCGATAATTTAAAATTCGATTTCAAGTCGAGTTCACTGTTTAAATATAATAAACCTGTACAATAACTGACGCGTATGTTTGTTACGTACATAAAATTAGCTTTAAACGGGCACTAACAGGCCTTAAAACAGATGCAAGCGATAAAGCTACGCACCAGTGAATTAATTGGTTTATTTTTAAAAGAGGCGCTTGGAAAACTAAAATCGTGTTATCTTTTCCGAGATTTACGCACTACAAGATTAGCTTTAAATTCGCTTCCTGTCTCCAGTGTAAAAATAGACCTTTGCAGAGATTTAAAGCAATGTTCAATTGAAATTTAACTAAAACATTCTCTAATTTATCATTTAAGATAGTTTAGAGTTACCTCGCAATGAGCACGAATCTTTTACTCAGTTTCCAAAATTATACAGTTTTATCCAAGAAGGGTATTTTATTACTGCCGTTATGGAATCAATCTAGTCCTAGTTAGATTTTCAAGTACTTTTTGCTTAACATATTTTAACGGCTCGTCAAAACAATTAAACAACTTGAATATGATTAGAAATACATGCAATGATCGACATATAAATTACCATATATTGTGGAGTAAACAGGAAACAATCAGAAACCTAATTAACGCTCGTTTATATTCCGGTTGTGGAAAAAGAAATCTGAGAAAAAATCGATGGCAATGGTTTAGCGTGTAACACGATGCATTGGCACTCTTCCAATACTCTACGAGTTTAATTGCAATTTTTATTTATTGGAAGTTGAAACTGGGTAAAGGTGATTCGTGGTGGACAAATCCCGAGATGCGTTCATCTTTATTTTGTTCTCCATTAAGTAGCTAATCCTAGGAATTATTTAATGAGGTGAAATAGCCAAGCAAAATAGATTTTCGCTCAAAGCAGAGCTCATAACGTTGATGCATTTAGTATCTTCGTTTAGCACTTCGGTTCATTCTCATCTTTCAGCCAATAATGCATGTGATGATTAACGAGTTGCTGATACTTAAAGAACATTTGTGGACTTTGAATTTTGACGTGCTGCTCATTTACGTAATTTTTGGGCATAGATAACAATGTAATGTCAATATCTATAGTTTGCTAATAAAAAATATGTCTTCTGAAATATAAATAAATGTTGAATAATTCACACTCAAATTCAAATTATCGATTTTTAAGTTTTCTCAAAATTTTCGCCTGAGTGGATCAAAAGTCTGCCGAAATTGCTCAGATTTTTTCAAAAACTGAAACTTTGTGAGCATTTAAAGCCAAGGTAGTTCAATGGAATAGTAAGCGAATTTCTACCTAGTCCAGTTTTTGCAAAATAAAAAAACATTTTTGCGACTAATAAAAGCGGTGGCGCGCTTATATTCTCCATTTTTTCGAGAAATTAAACTTTAAGAGCATTTAGGACATTGTTTTTTCTCTTTGAAATGATGATACAAGCGCGTTTCCGTCTAGAAAATTAGTTGAAGAAACCAATACCACAGCTTATATATCATATAAGCTGTGCCAATACTACGATAGGATGTCAATATTCCCCAGATTTTTTGCGAAGACTGAAACTTTCTGGACATTGAAAGGAACGTTTTGGCTATTCAACGAAATAACAAACGAGTTTCAATCCAGTCTAGTTTTTACCAAATTGATTTTTGGAAAAACCCTTTCGGGCATAAAAAGGCGGTAGATCACCATAAAACCCCGCCATTATTCTCCAGATTTTTTTTTCGAGAAATGAAAGTTTAAACTCATTTAGGACATAGTTTTTTCATTGGAATAGTGTGACAAGCGCGTTTCCATCTAACGAAATTAGTTTTGAAGAAACACATACTACGGAACGGAACTCAGAAAGACCTCACAAGTGTTGCATCAAACGGCTGTCAAAATTCCCCAGATTTTTTGCGAAGACTGAAACTTTCTGGGCATTTAAAGCAAAGTTTTATCCATTCAATGTAATAGCAAGTGCCTGTCAATCTAGCTCAGTTTTTGCAAAATTAATTTTCGAAAAAACACCTGCGCCACTAAAAATGCAATGGTTGGACTGACAAGTGTTGTTTCAAAACCCTACCAATAATTCCTGGATTTTTTGCGAAAGGTCAAACGTTCTGCACATTGAAATCAAAGTTTTAGTTATTCAACGAAATAACAAATGAGTTTCAGTCTAGCCTAGTTTAAGCAAAATTAATTTTTGAAAAACACGTTTGCAACTAAAAAAAGCAGGCGGTCGCGCGACACCTATTGCTTCAAATCCCTGCCAATATTCTCCAGTTTTTTTGCGAAAAGTGAAACTTTCTGGGCATTGAAAGCAAAGTTTTAACTATTCAATGGAATAGCAAGTGCTTTTCAATATGGCCCAGTTTTCGGAAAATAAATTTTTCAAAAAACACCTGCGCAACTAAAAAATGCAATGGTTGGAGTGACAAGTGTTGCTTCAAACCCCTGCCAATAATCCCCACAATTTTTGCGAAAAGTGAAACGTTCTAGACATTGAAAGGAACGTTTTGGCTATTCAACGAAATAACAAACCAGTTTCAATCCAGTCTAGTTTTTACAAAATTGATTTTTGGAAAAGCACTTTTGCGACATAAAAAGGCGGTAGATCACCATAAAACCCCGCCAATATTCTCCAGATTTTTTTTCGAGAAATGAAACTTTAAAAGCATTTAGGGCATAGTTTTTTCTTTGGAATAGTGTGACAAGCGCGTTTCCATCTAACGAAATTAGTTTTGAAGAAACACATACTGCGGAACTAAGAAAAACCTCACAAGTGTTGCATCAAACGGCTCTCAAAATTCCCCAGATTTTTTGCGAAGACTGAAACTTTCTGGGTTTTTAAAGCAAAGTTTTATCTATTCAATGGAATAGCAAGTGCATGTCAATCTAGCTCAGTTTTTGCAAAATTAATTTTCGAAAAAACACCTGCGCGACTAAAAAATGCAATGGTTGGACTGACAAGTGTTGTTTCAAAACCCTACCAATAATTCCTGGATTTGGTAGTGCGAAAGTGCAAACGTTCTGCACATTGAAATCAAAGTTTTAGTTATTCAATGAAATAACAAATGAGTTTCAGTCTAGTCTAGTTTAAGCAAAATTAATTTTAAAAAAACACGTTTGCAACTAAAGAAAGCAGGCGGTCGGGCAACACGTATTGCTTCAAAACCCTACCAATATTCTCCAGATTTTTTGTGAAAAGTGAAACTTTCTGGCGACTAAAAGTAAACTTACATATAATAAAAATACAAACTGAAAAATTAGTTCACCTGACACTTAATGATTTTTTACAAAAAATTGCAACAAGCAAAAATCGCTCTAAATTCAATTGGTTATTATTAAAATTGTTTAGTTTATTGAAAATGGCATTAAAAATTTCCAAAAAAAGGTTTCTAAAACGAGATGACAATTGGCAAAAATAAAAAAAAATGGTTTCATCTAAGTTGTTTAAGGAATCTGGCTTTAATTTGCAGTCACTCCCTTTAGCGCAGAAAAATTTAAAGAATTCTGTCGGGAATGAAACTAAGTTTCAATATGGAATAAGGGTAATAACATTGATTAAAACAGTGAAAGTAGCTGTGGCATTTAATTAGAAAAAACCCAAATTTGCCAATTTCCTATACAGAATATTAGGTATGTATCTAAACCGCTGAATTGTGCCTTGTAATACTAAATAAATATGTATAACAAAATAAAACAAGCCACCCACTTTACTTTCCATGTTATAATTAATATATTCCTCTCATGTAAATACTATTGCTTAACTTTAATTTACTTTTTTTGTCTTCACCCCAATCCTGCATTTTTTAAGTAAAGTGAAACTCGCCGTTGAAGCGTAACGGCTCGATTTTACTACTTTTAGGAATTTTCGAAATCGATCTTTAAAATGAACTCGCTGAAAGAAATTGTTTTTCACGGCGGTCTAAAAGCCTGGAAAATTCACACAGTTTCAAATAATTGCAGCGAAAGCCAAACCCTTTTGATAATCTGTAAAACCTTTTAAATGAATAATCCAATGTTCACCTTAAAGTACACTTTTATTCAGATATACCTAATTTTAGCTCGATTATTAAAGAGGTGCAATTATTAAATTCCTCTACTACATTTTATCGGTCTTGATCACAACAGATCTAACTAATGTGCTCGTTCTTCAAACATGTGGGGCAAAACAAATATTTGCCAAAAATCCGAACTATTTCAGCAGATTGTGTTCGAGAAACTGTTTTTGTTTTAATGAATTGGAAAGTCGTGCGGTCATTTTCACGCGACCTCAAAGTCTAGATAGTCGTATGAAAATGGGCCTTTTCCAGGCCAGATTAAATTGAATCTTCCATTCATTTACTAAATAATTTTTTTACGTCACTGATCATCAAATTTTGACCACCAATTAATTAGTAACTTCCTTACTGAAAATTGGCGCTTTCTAGACAATTAATGACAATATTACGTGCCATAAGTTCCAACATCAGAAACATTTGAAGATGATTTCATGAGGTTGCAAAAGGTTAAAGAGAACTGACACTTTAAAATAACTGGTATTCAGTTAGTAGGTATTTGGAAGCACATACGAATAGAAAAATACATCCACAATCGACCTAGAAACACCTTTATTTTGAATGTTTGTTTGCATTGTTCTCTGAGGTTAAGGAAAGTGGTTTGAATTCGAATCATAACGGCCAGGCAGGCACGCAGGCAAAGAGTTCAGATTTCAGCTAATACTCTACCTAAGTATTATTTGGTAGAACAATTGCACATATTGTTTCTGGTTCGAAAATGTCGCTATTTAACGCAATAAATTTTGGCCAAGTAATGGTTTAACTGACTTGATTGAGGAAGGTTAAAAACAATTAGTAGGTACATGAAATTTAAAAAACAAAACGGTAGAAGCTCATTTGAGATCCATAAGGATTTTCTTAATAGATTTTGCCGCAAAATTGCATAAAATATCATAAAGTTGCCAGCTTCAAGTGAGTTCTCTGGGGTGACCATTTTATATCATACTGATACCACATCTGATACTTGATTCTATTGGTCAAAATTGGAAATTTTATGCTGTTACATTGTAGTGGTGTAAGGTTGTCAACCGATTTAACGGCCCAAATTTATTTAATTAATAACGGTATTATTTCAGTGCTTATTTCACCATTCTTACTTCACTTATTTTATTACCTCGTAGGCTCTACTCAGGTGTTTAGTAAATACATTAAAATAAGAGTCTATTTACCGCAAATAAATGTTTCCACTACTTATCTAATAAAGCACAAGCCAATAAATTTCGTTTTTATTTATTTCGTCTATCCGAGTATGGGAACATGATATACCTATCATTTGAAAGAGATTAGGATAGTATTTCTATTTAAGTGAATCTAGCGAAAAACTACTCATTTCTCTATAATACAGAACATACTTTTCCATACAAAACTAAGTACTTAATACACAGTGCTTTGTTGCAAAATGTTAACTTTTTACGAATAAATACAGATATCGCAGTTATGAAAATTAAATTTCGAATAAATTTTGAACGAAAATATTGGGAAAATAATTTTAAAAGTGATTGGGAAAATAAATAATTATCGAAAACCGCTAAAGATAGGTATTGGAAAGTATTGAATAAAAACATTAGGAAAGCAATTGCAAATCCAAAAACAGTGTTATATAATACAGGGTGTTTCATTTGAAATAGCAAAGTTGATGATACTTTTGTATTGTTGTATGAAAATATTTTTAGTCGTTAGATCACGAGCCATTAAGAAGTAACCCACGTTTCAGAACAATATCAAGTCAGAGACTCACCCTGTGTATTATTTTTAAGAGTTGTTTTAGAAAAATGTAGTTTAACCAGGCCAATTTTCTGAACTTCACGTATTCATTAACAATTAATTCGTTTTTGATTGATTTCTATTTTATTCCCTTCAAAAAACATTATACACATGTTGCTATTAATTGCCATGTAATTTCAATTTATCAATCAATAGGAAAATCGGAATGGATTGGGACAGATAAGAGACCATTTACAACTACAGAATAATACTTATTCATCAATAACCAGGCTAGTTAAAAGCAAGCCATCAATTAATAACCATACATAAAAGGTTTTGAAAAATATATTTATTTTTTCTAAAGCACTTGTGATATTTAGCCAAAACTGTACACATTGTATTTGCATCTAGATGAACTAAAATTGAAAATTCACAAAAAATCTATTCTTGTTCTTTGGAGTGAATTGCCGATTAAAAAAATACTGAAAAAACCTAGAAACTGTTTTCTAAAAGCGTCTTCACAGCTTCTGTGTCTAGTAACACACTATTTTTCGATCAGCTCTCGTATACCGGGCAACGACGACAAAGAGTGGGTGGTTTTCGTAACGATCGATACTCTCTCTCACTCTGGAGTACAATTACGAATATGGCCGATTGTACTCGCCTCTTTTCGAATGAATCACTACGGGGGGTAATGCATGAATAATCTAATTCCAATTTTCTCTGGGGGTTTGTATGACGCTCTATACCTACTAAACATAATGAGCAAATTTGAATTATAAATTTCCTTGCTCAATGGAACGATTTTCGAAAAGCATTTGAACACAATACTATATTTTAAAGGGCTGTCACTAAATTTAGTTACATTACACTAGACTGGTCAATTAACCTGGAGCTTTTCAGAGAATAATTAAACCCTCCACCAATGAATGGGACAATAAAGGAAGGATAACGCGAACTGAATACTTATCGAGACAAAGACATATAAGGCAAGTAAAAACTGGTGAATACACAACGCAACAAGTAAAAATACAAACAATAATTAACTAATTTCCCAAAGCACATACCTTAATATAAGCAGTGAAAACAACGACAAACAAAAAGCAGGTAAACCCGGTCATGGTAATGAAAATCTTGAGGTACTCGGACAGGATGTAGACGGACAAGCGAAATCAAAGACGAATTTGACAATTCTGGTAGACAAAAAGCAGCACAAAACACACAACGGACATTACGGTGACGAACTCAAATTCACAACAAATTGTTGCTCTTTTCAGCTGTTCGTAATTTTTGTTTACTTTTTACGAACGACACTCCACACTACCGCCATCGCGCTTCCAGATGATCCATCTGGTCAACCAATCAGAGAACCAATGTGATCTTTCTAATTTGACAGTCCCCTCTTAGCTTTCGAGGCCGTTTCACCTAGATTACAACGTTGCCGTGAGTTGCTTTATTCATGTACTGGGTTGCTCAATTATAATACCGAAAGTGTGCGTAAGATTTTTGAAAACACCGTTTTTTATTTTCATTTTTTTGCTCGCACGTTTGACTTTAACTATATGAACACCTTATTAAGAAAATCTCCTACCGATTTTCTTTAGTGGGGTTTTATGTGGAACTGCGGTTTTCAAATACTTTTTATGAGTGAATATTTTCCATTAGTTAACAAAGGATGCCTCGATGTCTCTCTCGTTTTTCAAACCGTTATCACGGTGGCACAGGTCGAAAAATTCCTCACTTTTTGCCAAATATTAATTTTGTTCTACTTGGTTTTCTCATAGATACATTTAGGTATTAGGATTAAATTCGAATAATTTTCCTACTTTTGTAATATTATTACTACAGTAATAGAGTAAATCTTTTTGAGTAAAAAAATACCTGGTCACTCTGTACGTTTCTCAACTTGGCAACTCAGCAATACAAGATCCTGGCAACTGATACGCAACTCAATATACAATACCCATTATACAGTGTTTTTCAGAAATTTCGATCAGGAAAATAGTGAAGTTTATATTATCAGGAGTGCAAGTACTTTATATCTGAAATAAGGGTAATTTGCTTCCTCAGGAAATTTTGTTTTTTAATAATAAAATAAAACGCTTCAGTCGATTTACCTAATCAATTTTTCACACTCATAATATAACTGATACAACAGCTAAAGCAATAAAATTATTCCAATATCTTACTGCTTCCAGCCAGGTTGAAGGTTTTGCTCATATAAGCTAATAAAAAATAAAAAATTTTGCACTGAACTCGAAAACGAAGCGCTTGAGACCCAGTTTCAGTTGAACTTTTTTCACTTTTCCGAACTGAACTTTCTCTAAGCTTTTGCAAACATTCGGTTCAAAACTCGTCTCGCTTTTTATGAAGATCCAAAAACAGTTTACTAATCTTCTAAATGATCATAAGTAATTTCTCAAATACAATTTAAAGATTTCAGCTTTCTACAAAGATTTGAGATCCACAAATACACAAATATTCCGTTTGTCTCAGCTTTTTGAGCCAAATTCATCAAACTACGCAGAATCTTACTTTTTCCAAAACTCCTTAATTAATTAATTAATGCAACTAAAGGGAAATAAATAACACACATTCGACATCATAAAGAATTTATTATAATGTTCGGAATAATACAAGCAAACATAAAACGTTTGAAAACGCACATTATAAAACGTCTATTCTAATTATGTGCAAATGCACAATTAAACACTTTATTCTTTCCCATCAGTGTTTTTTTTTCGAAGTTCTAATTGAAAAAACGGAGATAAAGCGTCCGGACAAAACGACAGACGCCGTAAATGTATTTAAAAAATATTGGCTATAAACTAAAGTATAAAAATGAGGTCCGAAATGCGTATTTAAACATAAATTCAAAGTAAAACATAAAAGTTCAAAAAACTAATAGACTTTCTCATGTTTAGTAATCATTACTATAACTTCCGTAGTCTCCTGGTTTATCTCTAGCTAATAATTTGAAATAATTTTTTCAGCGGTGGGCCCTTTGATAGAATACCATTTTTTAAATACTCTGCACAAATCTAGAAAAGCATCAGTCCGGTGTCTATAATATAGGAACTTTTTCAGAAACATTAAACGGAATAACTGAGATGGCGTATTTTAACTTTTTAACTTTTAACTCGAAAAAAATCCGTAGAATGTACAACAGTAATTGTGGCAGCACCGACTAAAGAGTTGTATAAAAATAACTATTTCAAACCGAACAGAAACATTTAATAAGTATTTTCTAGCAAAACTTCAAGCAATACATTTGCTAATGTTAAGTGAACTTTACATTCAAATTGACTTTGCACAAAAGCGTCTGATCATCAATACTAATGCATTTCGGATTTATTTGTACTTCATATTAATCGTGATTGCTAAACACTGCTTGAGGCATTTTTGGACAAAGTCATCAAAGAAGCACCTTAAAAATACACATACACATAAATCCGATTAACGCTGACCATAAGTTCTTGCCAACAACAAAACCTAAAGACGCAGGTCAAGAGCACAGAGGCAAATTTAAACTACGTGTCCAAATGGGAGAAAATCCTAGGGCTATAATTTAGAAAATATTTCGTCTAATTCTAAGCGTTTATGTTAATCCGGCTGCTGTTGAACCCCCAAACACATATCTATATATCTATCACGCCAAGTTGCTTTTGAAATAACATCAAACTAGAAAACGTTCTTGACTGGAAGTTATTGGCAATGTTTCAATTGTGCGCAAATACAACAACAATCAATTGAGCTTTTACGTCCCATCAGCCAATAACACTTTGAAATTTAACTCGAAAACTCAAACTATTTCAAAAACAACTCCAATCCATAAATAAGTTTTCCTAAGCATCGGGCTGACTTAGCCGGACCGAATTCCAATCCAAATAACATATTTCCTAATTTGTATCATGCTAAACACCAAATTAAAAATATAATGACCGCGCCTCTCTTCCTCACGGATCAACCTTTCCTAAAATCCTTATCTACGTTACTTATTACAACATATCGCAGAAATTTTTCGAAAACATCAGACTTTCCAACTGAGCTATCCAAATACATTCATTTAACCGCCTAATTAACTTTACTCATTTAGAAAATCGCAGCTTGCTGAAAATCATTGATCATTCATATGCACTGGATAGCTTCAATTTTGCCTAAAAATAATCACGTTGCCGTGCTTCTTTCTCATTGCTCACACCATGCCGAAACTTATAAAGTATAATCGAATAGAATCATTTTGAACTTGTGATCGTAGGGCTAATGCTAGTTTTACTTAAAAAACCTTTCAACTACTTTACTACACATATAACGAAAAACAATGTCTATATTTTCAAAACTTCATAGTTCACGTATACCAATTTTGCTTTTAAGTTATGTACAATTGTTTGATAGAGTGATCCTCAAAATGCGTCCTATTAAAAGAAATGGGTTTGTGGATTTGGATTGCATGAGTTGGACTCGATTTTTGTATGGAAATATTATAAGTAATCTATGGAATTGCATCATCCAGTGTATACTTAAAAAGTATTGAGCAGTATCGATAACAAAGAATCAAATTAGGAAGTTCGACATATCAATCGCTGTTTCAAGTTATATAGCATTTTCTGAAGGTATTAGACGTTCAGAAAATGCATTACTTTCAAAGAGGCAACCAATTTTAGCTACAGATACCTACTTATGGCAAACAATAAGTATTTAATTGTTAAATTAACCAATCATCAAATTCTGACGCAGAATTTTCAAACAAAAATTCGTGTGGTTTTTAGCATGGAATGTTGTCCAATCAGAAGACACCCATTATACTGATCGATCATAAAAAATAAGAAGTCTGTAGACAATACATCAAAATTTCCAGTTGTGCATCTTAACACAAAACATCAAAATCAAAAGATCATAATTCTTGAGTCCTTAGAGAGAACCTTTTATACGTGAATGATTTCATTTAAAAAACCATCAAAAATCAACGCGACCTGGATAATGAAATAGCATTTGGAAGATCACCTTTTACAAAACAGAATTCTTAGAAATCCTTAGAAATATAAATAATATTCAATTAAAACAGCAATAGAACGCAAATTCAACTCGTACTGTGTCGTTTAGAGGGCCAGAATTTTGAAATATCATTAGTTAGTTTACACGGAGTATCATTCTTTGAAATCACAGATATTTCATTTAAAAACAGTATTGAAATTGTGCAATCAAAAAAAAATTAAACAGAAATTGTTCTGCGACTGAGAAGAACTTTGCAGAGACCTTTTTTATTGTTTTATTTTTAATAGTTCTACCTTTGTAATGTACAACTATATTAGACGCTCAGCTTCAATTTAATTGCATAAACAACTTTTGTCACTCATCCGCCAAAACAATTTCGTTTCATCTTGAATTTGCCCGTAATAGCATATGTTTACTTGAAATAAACGAATTTTTAAATTCTGTTTTTATAAAACACGAAAATCGGAATTTTAATATCATATACGACGTAATGTGCGTATAATATGAACTCGCTAGATACTGGCACACACATTTTATATCAAATTGGAATGTAATGGGTGGCAAGATCACGCACGGACACCAATATAAAAACAAATCGAAAATTCGCCACCTTATCAAAATATATCTATTGACACAATAGGAGTCGTTTTGAACTCGAAACAATACAAAACAAACGTACTTAAATTCCTACGTCAGGAGGCCTCACTAACTTACTAAAACCTCACATTTAACCCTAAAAATTATAGTATATTGTATATTTACAAAAGGAACAAAACAATTCACAAAACTCCTTATAGCGATAGTAATATTACGATAAATATATGTTTTTGGCGTTTCATAAAAAAAGAAACTTTCAATCCTTTTAAATAACAAAATAATAAAATAAAAAATCGTCATGTTCAACCTTGGATTATTTTACTATATGCATTTACTTAAAAGTACGCGTATCTGTAAATAGTGATCTGTTTTACTATTTCGAAAGTAAACCAAGTTACGTTGGTCCGTCAGTCTTTGGCTCGTGTCACAGAGTTTTACCGCCCAAATCTCATAAACAAGAGTCTGTTGTATTGCTTTCAAATACTAAGGCGTTTGTCTTATAAATACGAACAATAAAGGTGGAATGTTTTAGGAAGATATTTATGATACACGAGTTCGGATGTACCATTGTTTGCAGCCATTCGTAATTAAAGTAACGATCGAAATCAGATCTTCAATAACCCGTAACGTAATTTATGTGTCTCTATGGAGTAGAGATCAGAACATTTCTATTCCTCAATGTGGAAAATCGCTAATGCATGTATACTTTGTGGTTTTTAGGCATGCCAAACTCCAGTACGCCCGAAAGTGGCTGGAACTTTTAATTAAAAAAGCAGGGCGAAGCACCCGATAAAAAGAACTGAAATTTAGGCGGTCTATCAACCTTTTGCACGCTAGGTCAGTCTTATAGAACAGAGTGATTTTTAAATGTTATTTGACTTATTACCTAAATATTAATATTAATAGTTTGGTATAAATTTAATGGCACAACTAGCAAAAAATAATTTTATATGAAATACGCAAAAATGTATCGTTTTGTCGACGAATTCAGCAATTAACTAAGAGCAGAGAATTACATTGCAGCTTCATTACTTCTCATCTCTCTGCAACAGCAGGCTTGATGTTCAATAAACAAATAACTTTCGTGTTTTTTGCTGCCCAGACTTCAGTGAAACAAAACAACAATCACCCCCCACTTCATACATCCCTCTTGCGTACATCTCAGTCTTCCCTACACGTCACTCTGCCGTCTATAAACATGACCTGGCGTGCGCAAGACACGGTCAAAACTTGTGGACTCAAGTAGCGCGCAGTTCAAAACGCTGCAGCGCATCAACGCAAGCTGCATATCTTATGAGATGCGGCGCTATCAAACGTGATGGAAACAACCAAAACAACACAAATGGAACGAATTCCATTGATGTTGAACTTTGTCAATTTTTGCAACACCTATGCCATCTACAAAACCCCCCCGTTACTTGCTCATCCCTCGTGCTCGGCCCCCAGTTTCCTTGCGAGACCGTAGTGGCGCATCTTTGCGAAGCGAATGATGTTCGATCACGAAGCCTGGAACAATAATGCAAAGGGTTAATCATCATAAAACCTCCAGTGAACTGAATTAATTATCTAGTTTAAGTTGATTAAATATATTGTGCCCTAGAGCCAACCACATAAAGAAACAAAGAAAAAATTATTTAAATTTTTTAACACTAAAGCTAAAAGCAGTAGGTAATCGACTTTTGGGATTTTTGGCAATTTTTTTTTCATGTACAGTTTGTTTGCTTCAGTTGGAGCCAGATAGAAAATCTTTCAATAATCATTTTAAGAAAAATTATTACTCTTCTTAAAAATGTCTGCATATTGTGTGATTGTGAATACTTTGGGGCTTAAAAATAGTCCAAATACGCGACAGATAACATAGACAATAATTTCCGCGCTGCACTTCGCTTTGTACTAATGCCGCGTTTACATTGGATGCGGATGCGTGAGTTTTTCAGTCGTTCGAGCTCGGACGTACACGCATCAAAAGTCAAACAAGTGAGACCGAAGGCATGAGGTTACATTTCATACGAGCTTGCACGTACGAGCGATCGGAAGCTTCCGGTTATTATTACATTAATAATCAGAATTTAATAATAATTTCGTAAATAAAAAATCCAGATTTTTACAACAGAATCTTTGGGCGAAAGTTGGCCAAGAAATGGAAGGGTGCAATACACTCCCCAATGTTGTAATCCTCTAAAACTATCCAGTCGATTCTATTTTGGGTATGACCAAACCAAGACATTCCATTTATGCATCAAAAAGATTGAGATTTTCACTTGCTTCTCCTCTACTTGCATATAAATTATTTACCCAATATAATTCAATATTTCACACTGAAGTATGCTTCACACATAATATCAAATATGTCAACATGTGTGTTTCGTCCATTTGTCCAAACCAGCGGGTAAATTCCATCCGAATTCGTATGACTAAAAAACGCACGCCCTCGTATAGTGTAGCCACGGCCTAAATAGACGCCAACGCGCACGCACTCGATGTCCCAACATCTCAAGCGTGAAGTGGTACATAGTAGGGGCGCAAAAGCTGTAGAATTTGATCCATCCATGGTCGTTTTATGCGGCGTCTAAACTTGACGCGGCGTAAGCGAGGCAAAACCGCAAAGTCGGGCAGAAGCTTTAGGATATTCTGCGAGGATTTTTTACTTTTGCCATCACGCTCTTTTGCTTAATGTGCAATTCCTATTGTTTATAGACAAACAAAGCGAACTGTGCATTACAAGGGGAAGATTCAATTCAACTCAATGAAACTTCTGCTCTTCGATTCGGTTCGTTTCGAGTCCCTACCTTACAGGGGCGGATCCAGCTGTAAAGTCGGAGAGGGGTTATGTAGAAAAAATACAGTCTTCTGAAAAATGATCGTCGTTTTGTGCGAGGGTGGCACAAGATTATTGCAAAATTACATGTTTTCCGTCCCGTTTTTGCTCATATCTCGGAGGCAAAAGAACGCTCATTTGTACATCATTCTAGAAAGAAATAAATGGTCTTTTTAGAAAGTGAACCATGGATAAGAAAATGTTGGCAGTTTTCTCAAAAAATGCTTGAACTCAAGAAGTTTTAGATTTGCGTGGTTTTTTTTG
>NW_026017110.1:23957061-24015871 GCF_020466585.1 Dendroctonus ponderosae
GTCCCGTTTTTGCTCATATCTCGGAGGCAAAATGAGCAAGAACGCTCATTTGTACATCATTCTAGAGAGAAATAAATGGCCTTTTTAGAAAGTGAGCCAGAGAATTCGTTTTGGCATCGTTGGATAGAGAATTGAATCCGCCCTTGCTACCTTACGCGTCTGGTTTACAAGTGAAGCTTTCCCGATTTTCACTGTTCTTTCGCCTGTTGACCGGCAGATTGCAAATACGATATTAATTTGATCTTTCGTCTAGACCGAAAGCGACCTGCTCACGATATACCATTCATGGTCGGTTTTTTTGAACACTTAAGGGGTGAACTTATCAGACAATTTGCGCACTTTAGAAACAGTTCTGGGATAACACTCTGTCAAGAAACCGCCCAAAGAATTTTCCAGAGGGCGTTGAAAAGTCGAGAATCAGAACCACGTTCCGCGCCCAAAGTCGAGCTCGACCGAAGCCAACATTGAGGTAGTCCGGAGGCTCATGAGGGAGAATACACGCATAAACCTCTTGAATAAAGGCAATTAATCAACACTAGCTAAGGTAGTGCCCAACAGATCGTTAAGAAGACATGGGATTAGATAAATATCGGTTCCGATTTGAGGCTTCTAAAAGACCTTTGGGATCGATTTCAGCAAGAGCAGGAAGCGTTTCTGAACCGAATCTCAAACTAGGATAAAATTTGGGTACACCATTGCAATCCTGAGTCAAAACAGGGCAGCATGTAGTATAAAAATGGTGCTTAATGGGTGTTGGCCAAGACGAAGATTTTTTGTTCGGCATTTGATGTGCTTTTCACATCGATTTTCTCCGCTATTGATGCACAATTAATACGAACCCCCGCATGCCGCAAAATTGCCTTATCGAAAGAAAATCCGTTCCGAGGCCTGAGAAAGAAAAATTAGACAAATTCGGCGCGAACAACTTGTAACATCTTCGGTACATTCTTGCCACCTTCAGACCCTCTGGCCACGATCAAGCGATAGCGGAGTTTGTGCTCCACTCGCTGGCAGCAATTTACATCTTAATACTAATACAAAATAACTGACTGTAAACATTTATGTATTTTTTTCGATACACTCTAATAGTTGGAAGGAAAATGTCGTTACCTGCTTGACCACGATGACTCCGGGTCGCGACTGTTGATGTTGCTGCACGGTCGCGGCACTGTACTCGATGTAGGAATCAGTTCGTGTCGTTAGAGCCAATGGGATGTCTTGGGGATCAGGCGGAGAAGTCGTTACAGTCACTGATGCACCGACGGTAGAATCATCACCAAACATGTGATCACCTGATTTAAAAAAAAACATGTGGATTACATGGAAAATAGGACAAAGAATGGAAGAAAAATGATACAGTTTTGGAAGATTTGCGATATTCGACTTGGTCAGGAAATACCATACTTTAAAAAAATGGTGTGCGTCACGGGACGCTCGACAGAAGTGATAACTCCATAAACTAATAGAAACCATAAAATATTGAACTTGTTTAACGCATGATGGCAATAATTATTTCATTTTATAATTTTAATATTCTTGTTAGTCTAGTAATTTATAAATGGATTAGGAATAGGTAAAATTTAATTTGATTTCCTTTTGAATGTAAAATATCTTTTTTATTTGCAACATTTAACATTCTTTAACGAGATGTTGTACATATTGCTCTTCTTGGGTTTGTGTAAACTCTTCTTCTTGAGTTTCTGTATTTTTTTGTCGTAATTTATTATTTGCTTTGTATAATCTTTGACGTTCAGTGATGAAAGCTACTTTGAGTTGATCTATTACTTAATGCTCCTTTTTAAGCACGAAATCGTTTTTGGCGTTCAGCATTACTTAATACTTTTCGCATTGTAGCATGTTTTTGTGACTGCTCTTGTGTATGTTGTTCATGAACGTCTGCTACAACTTGTATCTGAATAGGACTAGGAGGTAAACTCCAATATTTTTTCAATTAAATTAAAAACATATTTATTATATATTATTACAAATCAGTAATGATGTTTATCATTTTATGTTAAATATGAAAGATTACAAAATAGATATCTAAATATGCATAATCTGTTGTTACCAAATAAAATAAAATAACAAATAATAGAACATATTATTGCATTAAAAGTTATTAATAATAGTTGTGACACTTTATTTGCACTTAATCTTGAGCGTTTTTCATAAATTGACCCCGCCTTCTTTAGAAAATATTGGCTCAACATCTGGTTTAACAATTGTCTCCGGTGAAAATAACTAAACAAGTAGGTAGTAATATTTTACTAGTTCAGAACTTTGACTCGTGCAATACAATGCAAATGGACATCATCTGGGCAGCATTTGGACTACAGACGGAGAGCAAGACATAGGGAATCGGTACCGGGATTCTATCGATACGATTTAATTTAATTTAATCTTTTCATGATACGAATTTGCGTCCACAATGAAACAGGCGATTTTAAATAGGTCCAACAGTTTTTCAAAAACTTTATTGTAGTAGATCTTAGGCACAATTTTGTTGCACAACATCGATTTTAAGTTCTTAAAACAAATTTAACAGTGCATGGCAATGTTCAATCTCATGATAAATACCCGGTCGTTTGAAGATGATTTTCAAAAGTTTGTAATACATTTTTCTGCAAATTGATGGACCAACCGCATTAACCTAGTATTTGCAGGATCTGCAGCTTTTCCCTTGATAATTTGTTGATTCATTGTTATCAGCGTTATAAAATAAAATGCACCGAAGACAATAATATCACACTCAGTAATTGATATATCAAAATCACTGTCAGTTTAATAACGCAATGTGTATTTGAAAAGTTTATCAGATCTACAGATGCACCCGCACTAAGAGAAAAATGTCGAATTCAAAGTGCATTTGTGCGTCCCAAGCCTCAGGCGCGAAGAGGCCGGAGGGGAGCCGCCGTGACCGAGAAAAATCGGTTCACCCTCCCATAAAAAGTTATCACTTCAAAAATGCTACGAAATGTGCGATTTTAGCCAACTTTTTTCATTTTCATTGGAGATTTGAATATATGAGATTAACAAGTAACGAATAGTCATAAATGCGTGTGTTAAGATTAAGAATTTTGTTCACTTGTTAGCACTGCCTTACCTTCTAGATGTCGAATGGCCTCTACAATAGTCTCCAAATTCTGTCGGGAAGTGTTACTAAGAGAGTAAATTGTTCCGGAGCTTATTTCTTCGTGAGTATTATTCGTCGAGGGTAGTCGTTCGACCTCAACCTGCAAATACAAATTAAATTAACTTTAACTAATTCAAAAAAGAAACGTTCTAGCAATTCTAGACATACACACATACAGAACTGGCTTGTAGTGTCTAATTATCTTCATTCATTTTCAGATGTAATTAGAAAAGAATCATACCTTCGGCTCAGCTTTGATGGCTGCTTTTAAAACACTAGGCAATCGTTCTTCTTCAGCCAATACCACCGGGACAATTGTCGGTTCCGGAGTAGAGCAGCGAGACGCTGGTGCTGAACAGACCACAGTCTGAGTGTGACCGACTGGAGGCAAACTATCAGCAGCCACTAATTGCAGACCGTTTAGTTCTTCGGATTCTTCGGAAACGTATTGTATTTGAGGCTGTTGTTGTTGCTGCTGCTGCTGCTGCTGTTGAACAACCTGCAAAAAAGCCAAATTTGAGAACCTTCTCCAAAACAGCATGAGAATATTTCGAATACCGTGAAAATACTTGGCTATAATTACCTTTTTGTTCTTTTTAGCGACAGTCACCACACTTACATGTTTGTACAATTGCTGTTCGAGTTGCCGCACTTGATCTTCGAGAAGCAATCGCAGATTTCGTTCTCGGTCTAGAGCCATTTTTAGTTCACTGGGAGATTCGCTTGGATTGGAGTTGTTAACAGTTACAGCGATCAACTTTACGGGCTCTGGAGACATCGATCCAAGGCCTGGAAAATGCATTTGATTAACTTGTTTCTGGCTAGCATGTCGCCGCTTTAATAACTACCTTCATCTGCAGATTCAGCTGAAATAGTAGGCACAACCAGCTCGGTTTTGATGCGCTTCTTAGGCGGCAGTTCTCCGCCCTCATGTTGACCAACTTGCCGCTTCAATTGACAGTTTTGCGATAACAGCCTCGTCTTCTCTTGTTCCAAGGAGTAGATGTATTCCGCCGTCTGTTGGAGAATGGCAGCCTGAAACCAACAATCATCATGTAAGTATGTTAATTATTTTTCAAATGATACATTCCCAGACAGATTCTTATGTTTACCTGGAAAAGGTCCAAGATAAGTGTTTATGGATGCGACTGCCTGAGCCTTCCATTCAAATTCAAACGCTTGAAGCAATAAATCGTCACGTGTCGTGTTGTTTGGATGAATAATCTTGCTGAATTGCATATTTTGTTACTTTCCCACATGCATCAGATGCTCTCTAAATGAGGCAAGCACGACAATTTATATTTATTAATTAATTTAACTTCAAAGAACCGAACCCGCTGCAATCGTCAACAGTCATTCCGTTACTACCCATCAGGTCAGCATACTCCAATCAGATTCAAGAATGCAATGGATTTTTACTACGACAGGGTCAACAGTGTTTGGTTTGCTTCAGTTTAACCATCTGACTTTAAATGGCCACAAAGTAAGCCGCCAAGACGGCGTTGTAAAATGTTCAACCTACGTTCGCGCATTCCATCGGTTCATGACCAATCGACATTCCACAGATTCCATTCCCCACAGATGAGAGCTAGATTAACCCACTTTGTCTGCTTGCATTCATAAACAATTATTTTCCCTGTTGCTTCGAGACACATCGATGTGGTTATTTCGGCTTCAATATGTGAAACTTCTCATAACAGATTAGCAAGGAAAGCGAATTATTTTCTCATTGACTTGTCGTACTTATTGATCTCTTATAGGCGAGTTCATCAAATAAACGAATTTTAGTGGCAATTTTCCAGATAAAATTTAGTCATTTTTACTCAGCTAAGATTGATGACTACTTATCACATACACCTTGTAAAAAATTAATTCGCGAGTTCAAAAGTCCAGACGCCCCCTGGTGGCCAAAATTATAACTACAAGTTAAGTAGTAATTTGACACTAGTTTTCTTGACATTGGTGCTTACATCTGATTGTGATTTGTTTCGTTCTAATCAACTTTTGCAAGCTTTTAAAGCAATAGAAACATCAAAAAGTGTTAAAGTATAATTTGATGTTATAAATGTCATCAACTCCAATAAATAAACAAGTCTGACAAGTCTCAACTGTCACTTAACAACGAGTAATTTGACGTTTCGCAGCGCCACCATCGGTAGTTGAACTCGCGAATAGTCCTTGTAATTGTGCGCTTAACAGATGCCAATGTTAACGAAACTGTCATTGTCATATTGTTCTGCATTACAAGGGCGGCACCAATAGTAATTGGCTTTATTGCCACTGACGAGTGAATGGGCCTGGCAGAACATCCAAATAGAGCGAATATCTGCACGCAAATGTATGCAATATCTATGGGCATTTATCCAGCCATTCGCATTTAGCCATAACGAGAACCGGCGCGTTTCCGTCGTAGAGTAAGTAGTAACCCACACTACTCTACTACTATATCTTTCCTTGTCGCCTAACGTAACAATCTGAATAGCAGGCCGTGCAAAAAACCGGTCCAAGGCGATTCAGTCCTGCCGCCCTGCTGTTCATAAAAAAAACGCTTCTAAAAATAGCACGTAGTAACCTAGGCAACGATACCTCCTTGGCTGGTGCTGCCCCCACGCCGTCCACGGCGGAATCCGGAACCTAATCAGGCGCGCGTTCGATTCCAAGAAAAACAAGACAACGGCAACGCGAGGTGCGGGGAAATTTACTTGGGTGGCAGAGCTGGAGCTTCGCATCGATGCCACATCGTTGACGCGTTTCTGGTAAACTGGGGAATTCTGAACGACCGGGGCTGTTTAAAATGTGCAGATCATAAGATGGGCAAGATGAATGACGCGTAGTCTGTTCCAAGCTATTTGACGGTGTCGTCATTATTTGAGACGCCTTATTGAAATTTACGCATAACAGAGATTAGTTCAAAAGATTTTCTTTGAATCAATTAATAACATCAACTTCCGAGAATTGCAACAATTGGATTAGACACTCTTTAATAGCATTAAATTTCCGTCTCGCTCGCTGGACAAGTAATAGAAAAAGAACGAGAATCGACAATTATGCGTCACTGCCAAAAGGCTTGATGCAGAGTCTAGTCGAGCAATTTGAGCGTTTCTTGAGTTGGAACAGATGCAAAAAGCTTGAAGAGACCTTTGGATACTCCGAGTGAGTGACCATTCCTAAAAACCATCGTCAAAAGATTCCCGAATCCCGTTTAAATTACCAAAAAAAACTACTCAACCAAACCCGAAGAGGAAACTAAACGGAGAGTTTGAACCCATCAAACCTCAACACTTCTCTTTTCAACTCAGCAGTAGCCTCCACTGAGCAAATCCGCTTTTTTCTACCTCCAAAAGATGAAGCTCCAGTTACACATACGAAGCAGCAAAACCACTTTTGGTTTTATGCATTAACTTGATAACTTATGACGAATTTTGACGCTCATAAAACACGTATTGTTTCCAGCAAAATGCAGTTTTAAATGCAAGCGTGGGTTTATTGTGCGCAATAACACGTGTCGAAGTCTAAGCGGATCTGCAAACAAAATTCAATCCGTTATCGAACGTTTTGCGTACACCATTTACGAAATAGAAACACCCACAATACTACATACAACTGGTTGTTTTCCACGGAATTCAGTGGAAACAAGAAAGCGCCGCCGATAAATGGATGGCACTAATAATAGAACGAACAACAAACACTACAATGCATTAGGAGCATTAGATGTGGTAAACAAGAAACGGTGCTCATCTTTTTTTTCCTAATCGTTTTTTGACATGTCATTAGAGAAGTGTTTGTGCGGTCTGGTGAGTGCGATTGAAACAAACCAAAGGTCGAGGTTTGGTTTGTCCTTAAGAATGAATTCATCAACTTTTACAAGTTTTTTTTTTTCATTTTCCCAACTTAATTTCCGCCTTACCTGATTTTTGTTATCAATTTATTCCGAATACCCATGTAACTTCTAACGAGAGTTCTGAAGACAGAATGTAGATGCTGATTGGTTAAGACATACAGTCATGTAAGAATACAATTTGATGTTGGTTTATTGCAAAAGAACTTGAATTTCGACATTCTAAAAGTTGCATCGAAAGGACAAAGAAGAAGTCTTAAAACAATGTAGATTCTATTGTGGCAAAACAATTTTTCGCGTTTCACTAGGAACATTTCTTCTTTTCCTTTAACGAACAGTTTAGTAGTTTCATGTAGATATTTTTTCGGCCTCTTCTGAATCTTTACTGATACGCAAGCTTGGTTCACCCCCACATTATTCTCGTTTTTCTTCATCACTTTCTGCAGAATGAATGAAAAATTGCAGCCGAAAGCTTGCGGTCGATTAATTTCGAGTTGGTTTAGGAGAAATATTTTTTCCAGTACTCAACTCAAAACCATCCATTTTCTCATCAAGCGATCAGCTTTTGCCTCAGACACATTTTTAGTGCGTTAAGTCGATTGATTTTAATTTTTAAACGAATCATGTGACAATCGTTCAATGTTAATTTTCGTCTCATTAATTTAGATCAGCTCTTCTTGACATCAGATTTTGCTTCCCTTCAATTAAATGGTTGCAATCTTCATTGTTTCGTTATTTATTTTGTTCGATATGTCGTTGTTTATTTTTCTGTTCCATTATTTCCCATGGCCGGAATGAATGAAGAATCAAGATTACCACTTCGTCTTGTTCAGTACAAAGAATATTATTCGATGCGTTTGCATCTTTTTTCGATTCCACCAGGTCTTGTTCAAATATCGCTAATATTTTGCCCTTGAGGACTCCAAAGCAAAAGCCATAAGTAACTTGTAAATAATAACTGTAAAAAAAAGATTTTTTTGTTTTATTTATATTTTATTAAATCGAAAGAACAAAAAAAGCAGAAAAAAGTCATCAAGAAAACAGCAAGAATGGCGCAAGTCCAAAGTAAAGTTTTATGTTTTCTGAGACTAGTGAATAATAAAGCAGTATTATTTCAACAGAGTGAATGCAAAATAAACTCAATAGCACGTGACTAATTATGTAAAAAAACACAAATCTTATTTTCCTAAGAGCATTTTTTACAGTTTTTTCATTCATCGCAGTACCAGCTTCAATTTTTTTTCCTTTTGTGTCTACTTTTTGCTTTTCAATTCCTGCGCTGCTGGCTAACAAAATATTTGGCACCACCAGCGCACAACCGCTGAAGATGTTGCAAGTGTTTCCACTTTTCCAGACTAATTAACCAAAAACTTACTACGTTTTTGCTGTGTTTTGCATCGACTTCCAGCATTTTGTGGTAAACCGGAATATTTCTTTCATAAAAATCTGTTATGAAAATACAATCAGCAATCCTTGTCAAATAACTTGGGTCACTTAATTCGCATTTTTACGCCCATTTGCTTGGCACTAAAGTTACTTTACGGAAAAAAATTACGTTCAGCTTTTTTGCGGTCTACCTTCATTTGCAATCTTCCTCTGTTGTTTCGTCGTTAGGAAAGATTGTTTTTCGCTATTTTATCAAGAAAATGTCTTCTTCGAAGCCTTCGATTCTATTGATTCTTCGTCGTCATTATCACGATATCTTCGTTTAACGTTTTTGATCAAGAATTTTCTCCCGTTTTTACGTTAAGTTGCTGCTAACTAGACCTGGGTAGCTTAGTGAATTCTTAGTAGTTGACCGAGCGCTGCGCGAATGGCTTGATGCACCAACCCAACGCACCGGCGCAGTAACTCAGTTCCCTTGCTGGGTAACTTATTTTGGCTTTACTTTCCACTCAAAAACGCTCTTTTTCGTAGTTTTGCCTAATCTCGAGGTATTTTACGCGAAAAATTACAAAATAAATTAATAGCTGTAAAAATTTTACACACTCTCTTCAGCGCCGAATTCGGGACAAAAACTAAAATAAGTTCTCCCGTTTATGCCCGAAAACCATTCCGTTTTTCTCCGAAACTGAAAACGACCAGAGCAAAAGTAAAAAAAAAATATATTTGGAAAATTCGCCGCCCATCGCTCATCGCTCTGAAGATTTTTAAAGTAGTTTTGAATTTTCAGGCCATTCCAGTTTTAACAAAGTTTCTATTAAGCAATTCTTTCTAAGCGAAAATCGAATTGTTTTTAGTTTTACTTAAAATACTGACTCTTCAGGTATTTTCTGCGAAAAATTATAAGATAAATTTTATTGGGACACGCCTCCTTAACCACTTTGCACAAATTTTTGGAAAACTTTTTGCAGCTTCGAATTATGGACAAAACCTAGTTTCACCCTTGATAAAATTGAAATTAGTGCGTTTAGTGGTCTCAACAGAAAATTTTAAGACAACTATCTCAAACTTGTGGCCCCCCAGTTTTTCCGATTCAATACCTTTTGAATTTCATGCTAACCCATGTTCTTGCTACTATTCTAGGCTACGTTATCTGCGAATTTCAGATGAATCTCGTAGCACATCTGGTATGCGTAAGCAGTTCGTAATCGTTTCCAGAAAGGTTGCATTACATCTATTCAGATGATTGCGGCAGTTTTCGGTTCGAAGAAACCCCAACTTTGCATAGCAGTATTAAAATTCCAACCTTTCTCATATGCGAATGGACAATAATTTCTATTTTGGTTGGCGTTTTAATGTAACTTCTGATTTGTGGCGTAACTGTAACCGAAGCGGCCCCAAAACTGTAGACTTGCACTTGTATGAAATTAGCCAATGACGTACATGGGTTTAAGTACTGTTGAATCGGTTACTACTGAAAAAGCCGCATAGAAAGCGCTCAAAATGCAAATAACCAGCTGAAACCGGTTTGGTTGGCGCATTATAATATAGACAAATCGTAAACAGTGATTAAAGAAAAAACTCGGATGGTCACAGTCACAGCAGGCTTCCGTAACAAAGTGCTTATACCTCAACTGAACCCAATAAGCTGCCAGTATGACTGACCTTGGCCTCTCGGCGAAATGGCGTCGTTCGGCGCCAACTTGACGCCGGTTTCGCCAAATCAGCTGTTATATTTGTAATGTTGTTATGTGGATATAAATATATAACCGAATTCGCGGAATCTAAAGCCGCCTAGCTTTATTTAGCCGCACGGAATATAAAAAGATTTAAGCTGGCCAACAACTGAACTAACTTAACTGGGGCAGTTCCTATTTTAACGGCCCATTCGGATTGGCGCTTTCATGCTAGCAACATGTCAAAACACTTGATTCATTTGTGTTAGGATCAAAATTTCCATCGGAATAGGTTGGTGTTGGTTGGATTCGAGAAGAATCGCAACACCCCAACAAAGGAACATTGTTTCAACATAGTTGACTCCCGATTTTGTATAGATGGAGGTTGTTCAATTTCCGTTTGATTCGGGTCCGTGTTAGTGTCAAATCATGCTCGTTTGTGGGTCACCACATGACATGCATCATCTGGGTCGCTTTTCTGCCTTTATCCCAAACCACATACACAATAAATGCCATTTAATTATAACCGCAATGCATAATATTACATTTACTGACGACTCCTGTTGAAGCAGAAAAAGAGATAAATGCTTTCAGTCACGAGTAAATATTATCCAACATTTTTATCGCAGTTTTTTGCGTTCGCAGAAGGAAAACCAATGTGTTTCTTGGGCCAAAGTTTTGGGTATATTTTAACCTCTTTTCGAAGGTTGCCGATCCAAATGGTAATTGCGTCTTGAAAACTGCAGCACAAAATAGTTCCTTGGACGTTCGGTCAAATCATATCCTCAACTCTTTCAACCATGAATTCTGGCGTCTTCCTACTGATCTTTTACACTCTAATATGAGTCTAAGAATTCGTATTTTTCTCCTCTCAACACATGCTCGAAGTACTGAATTTTTCTCTTGTCTTTTCCTCGCTTGTTCAATTTTTGACAGGACTTTCTTTTTCAAGACACACAAGACATGTAGATGTACATTGGAGGCTTGGAAGACTTAATAGTATTGTCTTTTTTTCAAGTTTATCTTAAGATAAACTAATGTTGAGAAAAAGTTATAAGCCAAATATTTCGCTGTACTGCATTTATTATACAGAGATCGGACGATACGTAAACACATGATCAAAATGACATTGCGATATTCTTTGCATCAAAAGAAGAAAAAAGTGTCGTCAGCGTACAAGTCCTGATCAAATCTATGAAAAACCGTTGGCTCAAGAAAAACTATGCTTTTTCGTAAACCGTAGATAGAAAACTCCCCTGCTAAAGTTATATTTTCCATATAATATGTATTGTTAATATTAAGTAGTCAGAATTCTTCCCGCTCGTTGATACCAATACAAGAAACAAATAATTGAATCTGGTTCCTTCGATCGTGTTTTGAAATAGAACGATCGAATACAAATTTTTGGCTTTGTTTTTAATTGATTTGCACATTGGTGTATAAAAACTAATTTTTTCTCAAAAACGGTCTATCCGAGAGAAACAATATTAGCACCAGTTCTGTCTGAAAAGAAGAATTATTAATTTGACGGAAGTTTATAAGCGCAATATTTCCGTAAAAAACCACTGTATGCATGTGAAGCTATTCACTGACTAACATCTGCAGTTCTGCAATTCTCCAAAATATGTAGAATTTCACAAGCTTATAGCGCAATCAGGGCGGAAAATTTTCAAAAAACCTTCTTCAGAGATTTAATTTCAACCGGTTCCAGAGATTCATAGGAACTCTTTTGTTCTTAATTCAATTGCATTCCGCAATAGCTCGACGTGAATTCCAGACACCCTGTATTTGTATTTTTTGCAACTTGATGATCGCCAAATGTTGCCAAACGGCTTGACAAGATAAATCGTTATTATTTCTTTAGAATCAAATATAAAACGCTGATATTTGAAAGAAAGCAGCGGAAATTGACGTCTTGGCATGTTTTGAAACGTTTCCGAATACAGTCGCGAGAAACTGACGAAAAAATATTGTGCTTTGTTTGCGTACAATGTAACGACTGAATGGGTTCATAAAAAATGGGGGTTTAACACATTTGTTAAGATACGCTTGATCTTGTTTCATTGCTGATCATTCATGGCATTAAAAAAATACCTTTTTAAACGATTTTGAAATAAAAAAAAATGGTTTTGCTCATTACACTAGAGAAGCTAGAAAACTGGTCGACAGAACATTGCGATTTGGAATCGATTTCTTAAGAAATTATATAAAACATTCCATCAGCGCGCGGTCGGCACTTAATTTCAAACAAACTCTCTGTAGACGGGTGGACTATTCTCAACTCGAGACTGTAATTATGGAAGATGACTAATTTTGTTGCACCCACGAATGCCCGGATTGGAAAAATTCGAAACTCGTCTTATTACTTAGAATTATATTGAAAAAAAGTATTTGTCAGCCTTCAAGTCCAAAGAGAGCAGTTTTTCATACGCGTTTCACCCAGTAACAATTTCCTTTAAGAGCACACTTCATGTCGACTTCTGCATCGATCATTTGTTTGGGATCACGTCATTTTTTGCGTGGTTTATTTGCCATGACTGGCACCGAAATGATAATTGCACAGTAGTATCGACGCATAGATGCTGATGATGATTACAAGTTACAATGTTGCTGGTCATTTCATGCCTTGCAATCGTTGCAAGTGTGGGTTTTATTCGACGTCCAGTCTCAACAAACAGAAGTTTGGGTTTTCTAGGAAAACTGATCAAAATGCTGATATTTTTTCCCTTGCTGGAGATAGAAATGGGGGTTTTAATTTGAAACATTAACAAGTTTGAAAAATGAAACTTTGGCTATATTTTTGGGTTTGGTAGATACCGAAATTGTGTCAATTGGCACTCAACCACCGCATTACTAACTGTACCTATTTGCCGAAGTTAACGGTTCTCACGCAGTATGTGAGAAAGATTGTCCAAAAAACTGCAGTTAAGAAACTAATCAGTTTCGAGCAATGACCACAAAAACCTAACGTATTTGATTTTTTCCAAAAGAAGTTTAATTCATGGTGGTACACTGCCCACAGCCTATTAACTCATAGAACGAGACGTTGTCCGTTGCAATGGACTAACGAAACTGTTGCAACTCAAGCCAGCTGTTCGTTTAAGTTGCAATTTGATTGACTTCGCAATAAACTTTGGTGGATTCACTGATACTGATCAGTAAGCGGAACGTGTTTTGCAACGTACCGAGCTTATTTGGGAATTACCTTTCCACTGATGCCATAACTAGAACGACAACTGATTTTAAATGCAGATGATTTTGCACTTTTAGCCGTTGATATGATTTTGGGTATGGGACAAGTTGCCCTTCAAAGCACAGCTCGGAACCAGTTGAACGGCTTTCACATGGAAGCAGTGTCAGGCGTCCTTAACTTCGGGCACCTGTTCCATTGGACAGACTTTTGTCCCGCGCTGCCACATATTCGTTTCGCTGCGATTTTAAAATTAAATCCTTAAAATTAATTAATTAATAATAAAAGGTGTTGAAAATGGAAAATTAAAGGGCTTATGAAATATTGGACTATGAACTTGCAAAAACAATTCTTTATCAGATTAAAGGTTTTGGGAGCGTTGGAACCCATTGGCCTCCAAGATTTCCAGACTTCAGATCCTTAGATCACCCTTAATAAAAAGGACATGAAACAACGATTGATAAACTCCTGCTGTTTCAGTTTCATCATATTTTCCATTTTCGACTCTGCATATGGTGATTCCATTACTATCGCTTTCAACTGCACGACCGTGTTGAGCATTACGCGAAAAGTTCACTTTTATTCAAATTCGATGTACTGCTTTTGCTGGCACATATTTCACACCATGTAGACGTTTTACGCTTCCCGGAAATCTTTTTCGGAGCGTTTGGTTGCTGTATATATGCGGTTCTTTGCCTCATCACCAACTCGATTTATCCATACAACTTTGAACAATACAGGTCGATCGCAACTTGAAGCGACTGTTACTCAACTTGAAAATTCCGCAGATTCTTTCAAAAGTGGTTTAATGAAATCCCTCTGATTTAACTCCTTCTTACTTCTCAGGCCGCCAGAAATCAGTGTCTCAAGAAAGTAAATCTATCCTCCTTTCTGCTATAACCGCAATGTCGCATATCGCATATGTTTCTAAGATTAGACATCAGCAAGACCGACTCGACTGGCTACCGGTTTCCGGACGGTTTGTTCCCACAATTGTACCATTCGCGAGTTAAAGACCGGCATGAAGAAATTTAAAATTTAAAAGCCACAACTTGCCGGCTAGAGTCTTGCCAAGAACACTCGCTCGACCCGTTTTGGTTGTGCATGCATGCATAGGCTCAAAACACACTGATTCACTCCATTTTGGCTTGCCCTGATTCAGTTAACACAGAAAGCGGATTCAGCACAATCAGTATTGTCTTTTCGCGTTTTTTTCCTTCACCTGAATACCCAACTAACTCGTTTCCGTCGGAAACAAACTCCATTTCTCAGTTTCTCACGTTTATTTTCCACCGTCCTGATCGGATTGCTTAACAATGTAATAACGCACTTAGTATTCTAAATCTTTTCACACATAATCGTCCGTCTAATATGCATTATTCCTCCCATATACGATGCGAGCTGGCAGCTGATAGCCGGAAGTACTCGTCCGGCCAACGAGGCTCAAGTCTGGCCAACCGACAGGACGTCCGGCAACATCGAATTGGTCTACTATTCCACATGTTGAAAGATTATGAAAAACAAACTTTCGACAGCCTTTTAGTGATCTTAGTTGATTTTTAAATAGAATTGCATTTTAACATGATCGGGGACATTAATGGTTTGATATTAAGTTTCATGTGAGGCATCAATTATAATTAGATTAGCAGTTCTTCATTTAGCAGCTGATGCCCGTATAACAGGGTGGCTTTCAAAAGCCAAATTTACCAAACAATAAAAGTCGATAGTGATTGAGATAGAGGGTTTCATGGTTTCGACCACAACACCGTCTGCCCGCAGGGAAAAATCTACAGGGTCAATTAACTTATGCGCAGATGATTTATTGCACAAACTGCTAATGAACCGCTGCTATTTATTTAGGGAAGTATTCGAGAATTTGTTGATTTTCCATTGATAAACGTGTTAAGATTTTTTCCTTCTTTTCCTGAACAGTTTAAAAACTGTTTTTGTTTTAAATTGTAGTGGCACTACTTTTCTCCGGTTTTAAAGCTGCAAGAATATGTCGCTTGCTTGAATTGCAGGTGGTCCTATTATTGATTTAAAGCTGTAGAATGACTATTTAAAACTAGACAGAATAGAGCACATGTTCGTCTATTCGCTGGCCACCTGGAGCATCGAACCCAACCAACCAACCCCACTCGATTTCTTTTGGGGGGTGATTTTGACAAAATTTACCATTTAAGTTACAGTTTACACCGCGGCATTATTATATTTAATTTAATATTTCTGCTTCAAATAACCAACGTTTTTAGAAATACCTACTCAAAATAAATCATTCAATAAACTTGACGATTTTTTCTCTACCTACCCTCCAAAAATACAAAAAACGGTCGTACTTTAATCAGTAAATTCAGAACCAGTCGCACTTGCAAACATTTACATAGGAAAGTATGAAGAACCGCAACGCAACGCAAACATATCTCACAAATTGCCAGATGTTGCTGCTTTGGCCAAACGAACAAAGGCATTATAGGTTCTGCTCGAAGATAATGTTTTCGTTCCTTGTACCTGAAAGGCGAAAATGCACAAAAAAGACCCAAGAAAGAGGAAACATCTGCACATCAGGAGCAGTTGTTCCCTTCTTCGTGCTGAACTCGAAAAGCTTTTTATTGCGTCGAGCTTGGACTACTAGAGATGTGAACTTTAGAAATTACGTTTCAGTATACAGAAACTGTAATGAACTTAAAAACTTATTAAAGATACTTTAGATACGGAGAAAAACTTGTAATAGGCGATTTCGTCCGATAGCACCTGATCGCTCTCCATTTGCACCGCTGGTCAGATCAAATGCCCTGAACCGATTCAGCAACTAACAAATATTTACGCAAAGTGAACCGACAGAGTAATAATTCTGTTTTGTTTGTTCGACCTACTTTTTCTAGACAGACAACACAACAACGAAACGAGCCTTGCAATTTGTGAGCGATCGAAAATTCCAAACTCTCTCACTAGCGGGTCAAGAAACTTTAAAGGTTCGTATTCGTCAATTAAACCGACTTGTTAGCCTTAATCAGCATAAGATCTCCATGAAAACGGATCACATTCACACGATTTGCTTGCTAGTGCGAGTTTCATTCGGATCTTGTTGCTCAATGGGCGAGTTTGCTAAAACTTGTGTTCGAAGAAATTGGACGACGGCAACTAGAAATTGCAAAAAAGCTTGGTTTCTCAAAGCGCTGAAACAGTTACCAGAAATTTTGCGTCGTTGCTCAATAGCGCAAACGCTTCTATGAAACGCTTTTTCACTGCCTTTCAGTTTATCCTATTTTGAAACATGAAACTAGTTGTTGAATCAAATTGCCCCTGATTTCAGCTAAAAAGGATTTTTAGTTAACACTGGCTAAAAGCCTAAAAAAATTGATCAAAGTAGCACTAATTTGAGGGAAATTTTGATTATAATTCCACCAGTTCGAAGGACCAATTCTAGACAGCAAATCATCTTTTTATTAAATTCACAAAATTCCTTTAAAATATTCTATAAGCAGAGCTGTTCTATCAGCTCGTGTTACATCGATGTTAATAATTGCGTTTTTTAATCCGAAAACCACTGGGACAAACAAAATGAACAGGATCAATTATGAAGAAAATGCACTTTTAGATAAAATTGAATTTGCACTGCACTCTCCTCTTGCAAATATAATTAAACAACTGCAACTTGAGGAAATATCTACGGTGAAAACCATTCTTTAAAACATTTCCTCGCATTCGCAATATTTCAAAACTAATTCATTAATGTCTTCCTGTCTGTCCTTCAAAGCAATTTAATATTATTAATAATAATAATTAGCCACAAGTAAATGCAATCAGAGAAAATGTATCTAACTTTCTTCTGTCTGCTGAATGGCCATCGGAAATTTCGATGATCACATTCAGCAGCAATGCCGCCTGCCATTCTGAAAGTATGCTCGAATTCTTCAACCATTAATAATGAATTTGCACATAACGTATTAATGTTTTAGTGTTCTTGGAAGACCACCAGTCTAAAAATACTAGAACCGACGACTAACAAACTTAGAAAACACGAGTCAGCATTCGATACATTCAATTGAAATGTTAGGCAAATTCCCGTTTGAGTTTTCCAATATTCGGTCAAATTGCACTCAGTTGCAACAATAATCTGTAGATTGGCTTGACAAACTCGAATTTCTGGACTGTTTTTATGGATTTGCACTCTTCACGCGAAGAGTTCGACAGACCAAGAGCAAATTAATGAAAAGTGCACTGAAGTTGAAATACAATCAGCGGCAAAGAGCCAAAGGGGTGTTTTATCTAGATGTGGTGACGATGCGAAACCTGGAGCTAATTTCCATTCTACTAACCAATTACACGGCGTTTTTTCATAAACAGCAGAAAACAGGTGCGGATAATTAATTGCCGCTGCCGCAGAATATGCCAGTGGGACATGGAGCTGCCCCTAAGGTCCGTTAAGAACTCAACGTTTGAGACGGGAACGCGATTAACATCAATAAAATCCGATTAACTTGTCAACAGTCGTAACCAATAGGTTAAGGCTTTTTTAAGTCTCTTCTGATAGTTTTTTAAATTCCTGTCTCTCCTCGACCTATGAATGTCTATCCGCAAATCTACTACAGTCAAAAGTATCGCTTTGAAGGAAATTAAAAAAACCGCAATTTTCAGAAAAATGATGATTAATGGCAGTGGATTTTACTGGACATTTTTTGTGGTGGCACAAGCAATCCCTAATAATGCTGAAGCTACAAGGTGTCCAAAGGTCCAAATACCATTGGAGTCACTTACTGAGAGATGCGAAGTTCGTTAAATTAGAGCAGGCTAATTTGGTAATTTTTTTCACCTTGGTATATGAATTCTGCAGACCATATTAGTGCGACTGTGTAACTTTCTCAATTATTAATAAATTTCAAATAATTAGGTACAGATTTTGAGATGTGCTAATCTCAGGCATGCCCAGAATCGGTTACGAGTTGCATCAGATGCAAGCAAGCTGATTGATGATAAGAGCTAATACGCTCGAAAACCTGTCCTCGATGTGCCTAAGATTAGCACATCACGAAATCTGTACCCTCTAACGTCGATTAAATTAAAGGACTACCCTGCTTTCAGAATCAAAATAATATTGAGAAAAAACGGTTACCCCGAGTAATCCAAAATTCTTGGGGGTGTTTAAAGAAGTTGCTTTCTGCTTACAAGCATGCAAACGAGCATAAGAAGCCTTTGTGTTTATAAGTGATAACTGCATATTATTTATAGAAACCATAAAATATTGAACTTGTTTAACGCATGATGGCAATACTAATTGATAATTTCAATATTCTTGTTAGTCTAATAATTTATAAAAGGATCAGACATATTTAAATGGTACATATTTAATTTCCTTTTGAATGTAAAGTTTATATTTTGTTTACAACATTGAACATTATTATGAAAAGGATCATTAGCTCCTGTTCGCACGATTCACCCAAAGAACACCGGCCCACAACAGACTACACACTATTATATACACAAGATCGCCGCACAGACTACACACTATTATATTCCAGACGACCGACCCAATGGAACTCGCGGGCGGCTGCGTGCGTGCGAGAGAGAACTGCAAACTTGTCTTAACAGAGATAACGGCGCCGTAACGCATTCCTATTAGCTTACACTGTGCCACAAGAAGATTGTCGCTTCAAAAAGATGCAAATAACCCATTTAACCAACTTCGTGACTCTTCAGGCCACATTTGTCTACTAAAGTCTGTATTTGATTTAAATCTTCACTAAAGAAATATGAATCTGATCCATTGTGGGAAAAATTGCCGGTTAATAGGAATGCAAAAAATCCTTGAGCCACATTTCATAGACACACGAATAATGGTCCCCCAAATTACATGGTGCATGTCCTTTTAAATTGTTCCTTTGTCTTGCGGCCGCTTCCACTCATTGTACTGCATCCGCTTGCTGAAACTGCTGTTGAGTTGAAAAGACAATTTCTATCCGGTAGCTGGAAACTGCGTTTAATAAACCACCAGGTTTTTGTGGTCTTTTGCGGCGTTTAAATGTCCATCAAAAATCGGACGTGGGAAACCGGCGACATTCTCGTTAGTCAACAATGAGAAGAGAGAAGAAGGTGGGGAGCCTCTGGCGGTTAATAACCGACTTAGCTGTGGGTACCCGCCGTGCTTGGCAAAAAAAATCGCATTCCGCAATATTGCGAACGGACCGAACCTCGTAGGTGGGTGGGTGGTATCGGTACTTGGTAGTAGAAACCCATGCCACTCGTCAAAACTGCCTTACCATAAATGAGCCAGCAAGTTAATCAACTGGATTAGAAACTAGATTGTGTCGTAGACCCTGGCTGATAGAACCATAACAGAATTTCTAACGGCATTACAGGTATCATTTGTTATGCTGATTTATGAGCGCCGATTAATATTGATTGGTTCGGCTGGCAGCTTTTCAATGGACCAACATGCAATGTCAACCATCCTTGACCGAAGAAATAAGGGTAATTTAAGGTTCATTTCCCTTGACTAGAATCCAAGCAAGAGGACGCCAATTTTTCGTTCAGCTCATTTGGTCAAATCTGGCTTGTGCAAGCCAGTTTGTGCACATGGCTTCAGCGTGTAAAGTGTAAACCCACTTTAATGTTCCGTTTTAGTTTCTCCCAACTTTCAGTCACGCCTTCGGGGGTTCAGTTCACTTGGGTTCTTCTCAACTTTTTCTGGTACAGTTCTTTTATACTCATGTTCCAAAGTGATTCAACATTGATTTTCGTGTTTGTGTCCCCAAATTTTTCATCCTTATTTAAATTTTTCTAGTACTAAGTTGTGATCACTGCCCACATCAGCCGAATTTAGCCTGCCTGTAGCCATCCACCTCTCAGGATATGGATGGATAAAGCTGCTAGTAGTGAATATGAAGGCGGAAAGTTGTGTGCCCCATAAATAAGAGATCCCGGTGCCAAATAGGCCCAACCTAACGAGAGCAGGGCAGGGCATTGGGGCGTCGTCGGCGTCGTCAGCGTCCTCGGTCGAGCTTAGGCTTAGTCCATCAGCGGCTGCAGGAAAGGCGTCCGTCGCTGCTAAATCGGGTCCATCGACCCCGGCGGCGTCGTCTGACGTCAGGGGCGCCCCGCCGCCGGCGTCTCGACGCCCGACGTCACTGCGTCATCAGCTGGGCGTGGCGCAAGCCCGGGAAATTGGACGACCGGTCGGGCGCTAAGAGCCGCCGCCAACGATTACACTTTACGGATGACTCCGACTAATGAGTGCTGGTAGTAATAGTAACAATTAAACACGGCCTTTGTGGCTGCATGGATCAAGACTTTACGGTCTTTGAGGAATGAACGTCGCTCTGGCTTTTTACGGCTGAAACTTGTCATTCATAACTCCGTACGAGTTTTACATATTTTACTACTCGCCCTCCTCCTCCTAGGACATCACCGTTCATGAAACAGCCGATATTGCATGAATGACAACAATCAGTCTACTTCGAATTATTACAATTTCCACTCAAATTCACTGCTTAATCGCCACCTAAAGGGGTTCACACACTGTCAACTACACAACTTTGAAAAAATAACTGTGCGGTGTATATAATCATGGATAAGGTACCTACAACGGATTAATAATGAGAACCGAAACGGAAATAATCAACGTAGACGGGACCAGATAACGAAACTTTTTCAGTACAGTGCTCAACAGCTATTAAAAACCTTAAAAACCGATGAGACAACCGGGCAATTTAAAAATGTTCTTCGAATCTCACAATCCCAATTTGAAATTTTAATTAATTGCGTTGGATCTAAAGTGAAGAGAATAGACACGCATTTCAGAAAAACGCAATATCAGTTGAAGAAACGATTTAAAAAAAGAGAAATATTTTAACATTTTCGTCCAGTCCCGCCCAAAATGCACCCCAGTTAGTATTGCTACGTTTCGGGGTTCGAAAGACTCCAATCACTCCAGAACTAACTCTGAACGGGAATATAATTGATTGTCGCAAGAACCGAAACGCAAGACAAGTAGTCTACTGGATAAACCATCCTTTAACTATTAACACACTTTTATCACTTCGAAATGACTAACGACTAGGTAACTTCCTATGGTTTTCTGATTTTCCAGCGTTGCAGCAACGTATTTAACGCACATGGTTTCGACGAAAATGGATCGCAACCATAACACAAGCATGACGCACAAATTTATGTCACAACAAAAGTGAAGAAAACGTCGTAAATTTTTTGTGCCGTAAATAATTTCGTGGAATTTAAAATTCACCATTCGACGCACCTTAATGCATTTCTAATGTTTATGAAGCACATCAAAATCCCAAATATCCGGGCTAGTTGAAAATAGATAAATATCTCATCAAGAAAATTTGTAGACAAACTTAACGGGGTCAGTGCCTATGAACAGAAAATTAAAAAAATACTTAGGATTTCTAATAGAACATTAAAGCATTTCATTAGAGGCCTTTTTTAAATCATAAGTCATAATGTCTTATGAAAGTAAAAAATCTCTAATCAAATTGAATGCATTCAAGTAAGTTTTATTTGTAAGGTTTATTTAAATATCGACGTTTCACATTTCCTCCCACAAACATTTTTACGGTTTAAAAAAGTTTATTTCTAAAAGGTATGGATTCAAATCGCAAAAGAAGAATGCTAGCGGAGCATGCAGTTTTATCCGCCGGTTCGGTATATACACAAATGCAAAAAAAGTTGTTACAAAAAGGAAAAATACTCCTGTAAAACTTACAACAAAAATCCAAAAATGATTGCAAAACAATTATTTATCTTTTTGACAGATCTAAACACATTATGAAACCTCTTTAAGGACGTGGAATGAAGCTAAGTTTGTTCAATTGAGTTTGCTCCTTGAGGGAAGTGTTGAGCTTTGATGCGTTCAATCTCTTCCGCTCAGTTTTTTCTATGCTTGGTTGAGTAGTTTAAATATTTTTCTTAATACAGCTGGATCGTAGATCTTTTGGAACCCTTTAGCTATGATTTTTTTGATAAAGTATTACAATTAGCGAAAGAATGAAAAAATGCTAAAATTATGGTGTATTTCGAGCCAATCACGGACAAGAGTAAATTTTGATATGACGTGGCAAATAGTGACATCACTGCCATATAACTTGGGGTAGGCTATATTTCAGCTTAGGAGTTTACAGTTGTTTTCACAAGTTGGTGATCAAATGAGATAAAATGATCTTCTCAAGCTAGAAAAGTCCCCACATGGCAAAACTATCCACATTTTTATTGTTTCATCTAATTAATATAATTAATAATCAAGAAGTTAATAGTCAAAAATGTAAATTTACAGCACAATTTCAAAATATTTTGATGCTGTTTTTCTACTTATTTTTAGAGACACTTGCTAATTACTGAACTATTACAGCTACCACAAAGGCGCAAAAGACACAAACGTCATATATTATCAGAATCATCAATTTTTTGTGGCAATTAGAGCAAACACTTAAAAACCATGCGTATTTTTGTATATTTAACCAACAAAATATGCAAGAACCTTCTTGAAGCACATGTTTTGCTCGCATTCTATCACTAAATTGTGAAAACGCTAGTTCCAGCGGAAAAAGTCACTCCTCACAATCGGTTCAGTTCGATTAAATAGCAACATACCCTTGAGCTAAATTTTAACATTTCTGTTAAGTTTTGAAGAACTTGTGTTGAACAATCACGAATTTGATTTGCTACTTTTGCCAACTTCAATAGTTACACATTTTCATTCGTTTCTTAACAATGCTTTTGCTCGCCTATCTTCCTTTCTACAGCCAGCGAGTAAAACTACAAAAACACCACCTGCATCTTTAAAAATTGCCATTCTGCTACAAACATTTCCGAATAGAAATAACCTCCATAATGGTAGCAATTAAGTAAACGAATAATGATTAACCGTTGAAATACACATGGTTAAAGCAAACCCTCATACATGACGTTAGTATGAATAATAAGTAAAATTTGCCCAAAAATTGACATTGAAAAACACGACCGATAATAAAATTTTAACATCAGCATATTGGTGTGGATGTAAATCATGTATGTTGACGGAAGCAGTGACTAAACTGGTCAGAAACCGAACAAAGTCGAAACTTTCTTTTCGGTAAAACCCATAGGTCATCAATTTGTAACAGTGGGTTCGGTTAGACAGCTTGGTACTAAACATCCGGAGTTTAAACGTTGTTAACTTATTATAAAACTGCGCAATTAAATGATGTTAATGAGAAAGAGTGGTCGAAGAAGAGAACGACGCGGTACGACCGGAACGCTTTGGAATTTCAGTTGATAGCAACCGGAGTAGTTGGGTCAATAGCATCTCAAGAGACGAATCAAGGTCATAAAAGTCATCTACCACTGCTGCTGTTGCTGCTTCTTCTGCTGCCCGACCAGGTGGAACAAAGAATTCGACAAAATGCGGAAAAACAACTGGAACTAATACGCATAAACACGTGGGCATTTAAGGTTCCACATCCTTATCGTTCGATGTTGCTATGCAATATGCAAGGTGCTTTTCATTAAACCTTTCTGATAATGGAGACAACTTTCCATTGACTGTCGAAAAAATCCCAAAACCCAGCTGATAAAACCAAACAAACGACGATCATATGGTTGGTTGAATAACCGCCTAGTAGATAGATAATATAATCCACTCCAATCACCTTGCGTACCTACTCGAAAATATCAAAAGCGGCAATCAACTAGTTCAAAGGCCTGTTCGAAATCGCATTATGCAATAGATAAAGCGCACTTGTGAATGCCACTGGAATATTTATAACAAATTTCTGAACTGAGCCACATAAACTGGAGCAGAAAAACAAGGAGCCACATGATTGTAGGCACGTTCGCTTTCGACCTTCACATTGACTCTATCGCTTACACGGCAACATAAAAAAATGAGAAAAAAACCTGGCGATTTATACCTACATTCATTAAAATTCATGCACATGCCATTGGCAAGTTCAATGACGAAGAAAATTAAAATGTCAACGACCTCAAATTTTACTGACGATGGCTGTTTATTCAATTGGTTGAGCCATAGCTAAGGCAAATTCCAAATAAAACTGTTAAAGGCCATAAAACGAGCAGGTGTTAGATTCTGCCAAGTTGGTTATAAACAACGAAAGATGCAAATTGGAAAATTCTTGAACTTAATTTCAGTCAGCAAACCTGCAAGTATATGCGGGTTTGTCACCATCTACAGAGAGTATAAATATGGATTTTATATCCAGTTGGCAAGTGAGTACGACTAAAACCTGAGCAAACATGCGGATTTTGCAATAATCCTATACCAACAGCTTTGAATAAATGATGATTTATTTTAGAAAATAAAGCTTTTTTTAGGTATAGCTGCCTAGTTTTTTTTTGGAGGTAATCTTCTCCAGTTTTCAATAGATTTTGAAATTATATCAATGTAGGAAAATATACAAAAAACCACGAACAAAAAACTTCTACACAGTAGCACGTTAGATTCGATCCTTCATACATCATTAATTAAACATTTTATGTGTTTTAAAAAATATACGTACACTTGTTGAAGTCGCAGATAAAATATATTAGAGTTCCAATGTATTTTCATTATTTAATCCATTGAGTGCGAGCCTTTTCATTAGATGAAAACCAAACTTTTGTTGAATTTTGGTTTTCCAATACCGTAGATTCGAACTGAAATTTTAAGTGAACATTCGGCCACCAATATTCGCTATGCATTTAGAAAATAAATATTGAAAAACCACATTCAATTATAAATATTGAGCTATTGATTCTACAAATTTAGTATCAGTTATCAGAAATTGTCACCCATTAGGTAATTGATTAAATTTAACAGCGAAATAAATTGGAGTAACTAATTTAATTTAACAACTGCAACATCTTAAGAAAGCATAAAATGATTGCAGCTGTGTCTGACCATTAATCGTGTTTAATTATCTGGTAAATATTTTTCGAGTTAATCATTGAAAAAACTCAAAAATCACAATCAAAGACAAAACACGGAAACGCCGATGCCGATGAACAAAGCAAATAGAGAATGAAAATCAATGAAAAGAGAAGAAAAAGGTTGGTATAGAAATTATGTAACTGTCTTCAGATTCGGTTGACTGAAACTGAAGAAACGAATAGAAAATACTTCAAATTCGTATGCCCAGGTCCAATCATTTCAGAAATCAAATGGTAAAATCCAGCTGATCTTTCCATCTACGGTTCCTAATTATGAACCTCATCAAACAGTCACTACTACCTCAAGTACCAATCACTTATCCACCACCGACAACCGACATTTCAACGAAGGAAGCATGGCAGCAAATTTTCTTTTTAAAGTGCCGTTCTCCGATGGTTCTAATAATAGAACGCTTCAGGCACCACAATGTGGATGTTAGACTTTGGAATGTGAACAATTTTAATAATCGTACAAGTGAATGACTTTTTCCGTAGCCCGATGACATTCGATAAAGCGAACCGATGCAACCAACAGTCGAAATAAATTAATTGCGTCACCAAGGGAAAGTCGTTTCAATTTTTCCTAATGAATGGAAAAATAAAAGTGAAACCATTCCAAACGAGTTCAGCTGCTTAACTTTTTTTAAATCGAGGATTTTTAGTCAAAGGACCACTCAAAACTAACTTGAATGCACTTTGTTTTTGCAAACTGTGTAAATTTTTGTTTGGATTTTTTTTGAAATCGTTGCCAATGAGGACAAATTCTAAATATTTCGAAAATTTCAAAAAATGTATTCCTGCTGAAACGTTTTCATGGATACACCACTTCTTTAAGGCTTTAAAGTAAGACCAATCAGTGAATTTTCACAAAAAAATTCGAGCGCTAATGTCCAGCGTTTCCATTTCCTAGTTTGACTCATTGATTGCCTTTGTACAATTGAACAGAGCTGAAACTAAGAATCAGAAATTCGTCTTCTCATATAAAAAAATTGATTCATGAAAAGCACTTGGCTTTAAAATACTAAAATAACATGAAGAACTGGGGCTATTTGTAGCTTCCCGCAGACTTTTCTTCTGAAAAATTTGGGGTCGTATTTTCAGCAACTGAATATATCGAAAATAAACCTTTGATTGCTCCATGAAGATCTTGAAGTAGCTCTAACGGTAGGAAGAGAACTTTAAGCTTGAAATTCACCTGAGAATTGTTGCAAGTTTCATGCAATCAGACGTCGAAATCTGACCTATTTAAAAAAGAAAAAGAAATAAAATAAAAATAAATTTAAAATTTTTTTGTAGTGTACTACTGTAGAAAAGTTTTCCTTCAACAGCTCTAACGGTACGAAGAGAACTTTGGGGATTATTCACCTGGGAATTTTTGCAAGTTTCATGCAATCAGGCGTCCAAATCTGTCGTATTTTGTAAAATTGTTGCTAAATCGATTGCAAAATATTTTCCCCAATAAAAAATAATATTTTCAATGGATTTCTTAATTAATCAGTTGCATATTTCCGAAAAGGAAGTTTTTTCGGTATGAAGAGCACTTTAGAAATTATAATTGAGTCAAATTAACAATAATTACTTATTAATGCTATTTAGCGGTTGCAACCTGACTAATTCCCCGAACTAAAGAATATCTTTATGTAATAAAAACAGCAGCAAAACTAAATATAAACTGATGGTCAGCACTTACCTATAGCGTAAAGCTATAAGCTAAGCTTACCTATAGCTATAAGTAGTGGAATTTTGAATTTTATCTCGTATTTATTTCTGACCTATTTATTTATACATTTAGGAATGTTTTCCGGGCTTTGAAGCCGTGGTCTATCGGAATTTCTTCCTGACGTTTCGTCCACAACTGCGGTGGACATTTTCAAAGGCGATGAGGCAGTGGGCGAAGTAATCTCCCGTGCTTTCCGACTAAGAATTCTTAGTCAATTGGAATTCCCTGTATGATTTGTCGTATAAAACACGTTTTGGTATCCGCTTTTTCTTTCGAAAAAGCGCTGCTTACCCAGAGTTGCAAAGGCTTAAACAGCTGCGCTTGAAGCAGGTTTCACGTCACATGACTTACCAGGAAAAAAATATATGGTCAGTAAAAATACAAAAACGATCAAGACTTCCAAATAAACAGATTTAATAGTAGAAAGCTTGCAAAAATGCGCCCACAATTAAACCATGCCACTAACCAAGTAAAACAACCGGTGAAACAGTTAGCAACTGTTCTTGCAGACCAGGTTGAATCTAGACCAGTGTGGTTTTTGAAGATAGATCATCGATCGATAGTAATGAAAAATTTGTGAAAAACAGCTGTTTAAAATAGCCATAATATAGTACGGCCTTAGTAGTATCAGGCATGAATGAATAATAGTAAACAATGGACCAATTAGAAAGCAAAACTGCAATGCCGCGCCCACGCTTTGAAAGTACCCGACCAGCCAGCCAGCCAGTCAGCCAACGCGTTTAATGCAAAAAAACACCAGCAAAATATATACAGTTAAGGTCGTCTAGATTTTACCACAAACGCTTTTGTGTATAATTAACCATTAGTGCGTTTTTCATAATTTATTATAGTTGAACACGATACCTTGAATAAGAGTTACGCAATCCAGATCAAAAACGTGGCTCGCCATTGGGAAATCGGTCGTAATTTCCGCTTTTTCCTGCCATTCATAAAATCGAATAAAATGCTCCGCTTTATTGTTTACTACTTGATATTATATCGGGATGCGTAGTTATTTTCGTTTTATGTTTATTGTTCGTTGCATCAGTGTTAATAATACCAGCTTGTTAGCAGAAGGCGATATGCATTCCAAACACCATAATGAACTTTCTGGTGGAGTAGCATAGATAAATGAACATAATTTGTCATTGTCCGCAAATAACCGGGTCCTGCATCGTCCCTATTTTTAGAAAAAGCCCCTTATAGAGGCTAGGGGGCTTTGCGTTGTCTAGAATTTCCGGGAAAACAGACGGGGACAGTGTTTCTAGGAAGGATTTAGAGTTATCTATACTATAGCCCGGTTGTGCACGCTAAATTCCAAACAAAAGCCTTGTAGTTTGACGTAATCAACGACAATGCGCCTTAGCCGGGCATTATTATTGTGCCTCCATCATCGAGCAAAAGTCGTCGTCTTAGGCTGTGCCAGTCCCTGCTGATACGATACGAAAGGAAGTCAGTAATCTGGTTACTTACTCTCCCCAAGATCGTTCATTGTCTCTAAATGGTTTGTTTTCGGATGTTCTAATACCAGAAAATCAAAGGAAAGGAAATCTTCATTGAATTAAGAGCCTTCAATTGTTTTGTGCGGATTTACAATGGCCTTTGTCTGCAGTGAGTTGTTAGTTATTACTCCTCCGATATACATAGTGTGATTCAACATTCACGCTATTCAGTTAACGGAGGTATTTACACGCCACCGACTCATACTGGAGAGCTGGGGGCTAAAACGTAGGCGATTTCTAATTAGATGAATTAGAAATCGCCTACGTATTAGCGGTGAGTGTAGCCTCGATTAGCGACATTGACGACAGTATCTTTCTTTTCCGTCTTTTGTATCGTTGAACATGTATTTTTTCACTTTACTTAGACCGATTACAATACACGTTTGTATGGCCAATTGCGCCCTGTGAGATTTTCTGAATGTGGCGAAGTAATTCCACTTCAATATTAAATTTTCCTTTTTATTATAAATCGGCAAACATATTTCGCAAAAAGTGACTACATACATTGTTAGAATAAGACTATAATCAAAATGCTTTTAATATTATCAATATGAGTTCAGCCATATATATTATGGACCACAGTGTACCAAAAGGCCATATTGCTTAGGCAGCATAATTTTTTGTTTATCGCGAGAGCAACCTTTTTAGTTAGTCGTCGTCAAATCGCTGCTGATACAGAATCGTTTTCGTGTTCGGAAATCTACTTTTGTACTGTGTTGTTCTTTATCATTTATCAATATACTTTTTTTCATACATTAAGAGTGTGTCCACTTTATGTCACCAACATACATATTGGCGTCCAGTTTTAATCAAATGAGTACTGAAATCAAATGTGTTGGTTGGATTAGTAGTTCCGCTAATAAAATAATTATTTGCCAAAATCTGTTGCACGCATGTGCTTCGTAAAATAGCTTATCCAATCAATTCACAGGGTAGTTGAAATCCAGTTTTATGAGCCTATTAGAGCTCACGGCAAATTCGTGAAAACCACACAAAAAATGAGCGTCTGTCTGTTTAAAAACTGCATCCCAGCCAGATACAAAATTGATTAAATAGCAGTACTGAAGCATTTTAAAGTAAAATGCACAAAAATTGAGCAAATAAACAACCGGCGAGTCATCCAAAAATCCGCAAGCTAATTCTAGGCTAACGCCGGCATTGCGGAGTTTCCGCTCGGCCAACATTTAAACATTGATGGGAAAAGTTAAAAGTTTGTAACAATAAAGCAACAAAACGAGCCCGACCGCAAGGATTTCTATTTATAGCTCTCCATAGTATACAGCGCAGACAAATGAATGAAAATATAACAAGGCGACCGAACTGGTTGGCTACACGCTCAGCTGATGCGCCTAATATGATAAATAACACCAACACTTTTTTTCCATAGATAAACTGGTAGGATGATAATAAAGTTCAAGTTCACCGGATGTGAGCCCATAATTAGGACGCCTGGCTTCGGCCCATTTGGGATCTTATGACATCGAATCATTCATTTATTCATTCATTCATTCAATCAGACGTTATCTTCTCAAGTGACCAGATTTTTAGGAATTTTTCAATGAAAAAAATATTGTTGAATGAGGCGGAAGCAAAAAAATATTGAGTCTTTTTTCTCATTGAGCACTACTCTGGAGGTCAAGCAATCCCGCTTGTCGAGCGTTTTCGGTTAGATGAAATTCTTATTCGCTTTACAAATTTTAAAATAAAAATATACGGGACAAAGAGCATGCCGGCAAAGGACTATACAAGCTGAGTTTAAGTAATTATTACTTTATTTCATTTAAACCCATAAAAATTGATTTTCAGATTAATATTCATCTTGTTTGGGCAAAGCCCTGCTCATTGGCTCTAGTTTCTCCACTTTACTTAAGTATGCAATGCTTCATGGAAAATGTAATTATTGCTGATACTTGACACACTATTATCAAATTGAGTAGATATAAGAAGCGCGCAATTTGAAATTTTTTGCATATACGGGTGCTACATCTGTTATAAACTTTAATTTCCCAGTTAAATAATCCACCCTGTATACGCATAAAATATCCTAAAAAAATCAGCTTTATCTAGAAGAAAATACGATACTGCTGAAACGGACAAGAGAACCATATCAAATATGAAAAAATTGTGGATCAGATCCAACTCAAGCCGCCGTATGTAGAATTTGCTGCAAAGAACAGATTGCCAACATAATTATAAAAACAAGTCGCATATAAAAACTAAAATTAACTTTAAAATGGACAAACTCGCATAAGATAAAATGTATAATTAAAAAAGCGGATATGTTTGACAAGCTTCCGCAACATTTTCTCGAACATTTGGTTACAATGTGAAAAAACACTTTATAAAAATGCAGAAGAACTGAAATATTGCAATAAAAGACCAAGACAGAGATTATGCCAGAGTTTATTTTTTAGTATTTTTAAGTAGAATTACTTTCTTGATTGTTGTTGAATTCATTAATCTTTCCCTTAATTGTTTAGTACAAATTAACAGAAAACGATGTGATTTGAAATCTTGAATTGAGTAAAAAGGGCCTTTTTATTTTGAATTTTTTTTACGAGTGAAACCTCTTGTAAATAAATATCGAGACCGCTAAACAGTTTACAGTATGGAACATAAAAATTAAATTTTTGTGGCTCATTAAACAGTAACATGATTAAATCCATGTAAAGAATCATGTTTTTCATCAATAAGTGTGTTTGTCCTACCATTTTCGAGTCAGCAAGCGACGCCTAAATTCATATACATACTCGTATGCTATTAGCATATCTATATCATATATTTGAAACTGAAATTTGTTTCAAAGAAACAAATTGAAGGTTTCATGACAGCAAAGACCTAAATGAATATAATGTTTACCAATTATGAATTTGAATAAATTTTAAAATGATGATGCATGCTGATGATGGCGCTGTTGTCTCGCCGAAACGTAACGAAATAAACGATATATAAAAAAATTTTGTTGCACACTGTAACTGGAGCCCGAGAAAGAAATTAATTTAATAAGAATTCGCAATAAATCGTACGATTTATCGATCACAGTCCGATTCCACGCTTTACGCTGATTAGTGGCGACTTTCCTAATAATTGGCCCAATAAATCCGACAAAAGTGCGTAGTGTTTCCGGCATGCGTTTTTAAACTGAGAAAAAATATTCTAGCAGAATTTAATCCAAAAGAAATTAAAATTAAAGAAGAAAGACTGTAAAAAAACTATTGAAAATATGCGCCCATTCAGCAAGAAGCCCCACTTAACACTTGCGTGTGAATATCAAATGCAGTGCAACCTGCAGAATAGAAACAAAACGCAAACTCCTTTACAAATCCAAATAATCAGCTGTAAATGTAGTATTTTCTGAGTTTGCCCTTCTAACCTTCTCGATTTTTCAACGTGGGCGCTCCTTTCATCCCGTTCATTACTGACAAGTCCTACTGCTTCAATTTCAAGTGTACGGGCCAGAAAAAGGAGAACATTTTCTGGGAGAAATACGAGAAGTTGTACCCGAAACGTCGATGTTGCCGAGTTATGATGACAAACAGCAAGAAATGCTACTTGGTTGGAGGGCGACTTATGGAAAAACTCTGGAACAGCGCAAAGTTGCAGAAAATGTTTGGCACTTGAAAATGGCCCAATTCGCCTCCACGTGGATGTTTAGTGGAGGATTGTCATCCAATCGCATTGGATCTTGTTTGTCATTGATTCTGAAAGGTCAGAGTGCATCAGGCCATCCTGGTGCATTCACGTGGGTTTTCCGGAAATGATCAATGGCAATTTTCTATAATGCAAGGGCGTCATGGGTTTTAATTGCCTCTCATTCAATTCAGCTTGTATCCAACTGGGTTATAACAAGAAAATTAAGACTGATAGTAACAGACGAAAAAGCAGTAACAGGGAAAAAGATGGCTAGTGCAAAAGACACATTAGCAACCGCACTAGAGGCTTTGCCAACAGTGAAAGGCCAATTTTATATCAGGGCAGGGCATAAAATTGGCTCAACTTGTGGCTAATTTATACGGAAACTAGGACTCCAGGCTAGGGCAGGGGCAGGGAAGTGGGGCTTCCGGCCCATTTGGCAACGTCGAGCAGACGTCTTTATGGGCTTTCGCATCGACGCGACGCGTCGCGACGAGGTGAAAGGACCGACGCGATTTGAGGGCCTCCCGATGCCCCGTTTTGCTGTCTCGCATTGGACCAGGACGCTCCAAGGAATCGACCTTCGCATTGGAGTCTCTGAATTTTCACTTTAATAACTGATGATTGAAATTGAAACGTTTACATAACTAAATGCTGAAAATCTCCAAGCAACAGAGAAACGATGGAAGAAAACAGCAGAAAAGTATTAGCATTTTTTAAAAGTTGTGTTAAGTTCCTCCCGTGCTTCGATTGAATCCCATTCAATGTGCACCTTCCAAGCAGTTTATGGCGCCTTGGAGTCAGAAAGTAGGGCACTGCGTAAAAAATCATTCATGTACGCATTCCCGCCCTCGTTGGTTGTTTATTGCGCATTCAGACCAAAATCGATCGTTTCCTGGAATACTCCGACGCCCACAACTGACACACAAACAGGTAACCCAAATAATTCTGCAAATCTGCTGTTTGTTTACGGTCACCTTGGCGCAACAACTCCGTAAGCAGCAAATAACAACAACTTATTAAGAACAAGGCAACAGGATCGGACCTGCCTAGTATTCTTGTGAAAAATCAGTTTCAAAAAGTTTGCTAAGCGATTGCTTTAAACTTTCACAGGAAAAGTGCCTGCAGAAAATAAAATTGATATTAATGTTCCCTCCTAGTTGGTTAACTTAGTCGGCATCGTAACTATGGCGGAAAAATTCGGTTTTTTACAACAAAAACTAAACATTCATTTTCCGCAAGGTATTTCGCCGACATCAACGCCGACTCTGCAAAACGCGCCCCTACACGACTCCCTACCCCCATGCCAGCGGCGCATAAAAGTTCATTTCGCTCCCCCCTATACGAGCCTCCTAGGCGCCTATTTTGTTTTTCTGACCAATTGTGCGTACTCCGTTCGTGTTGTTTCGCCATTGATCCCGTGACGTCACCGGGATTTCGACGGTTGCCAGGACAACTCGGGCTAGATCGATCCGCAGCGCCCCCAATGTTGGGCGCTATCTTTGCCACCCCGCCCGGGTCCTTTTTGGGGGGAAAATTTAATGCGATTTTTGCACGGCGCGGCGTTGTGTTGGTTTTGAAAGACCCCGTACGAGATAAGGGAAATAAATTAGTTCGCTCTGCTGCTTTATTCGAGTTATATTATAAAACACTTTTAATACAACCGGAGGAAAAATTCTAAGTACAAGCGCCAATTTCTTTGCGATAATATTTCTCTTCTTGCCTGCCACCAGAGCCAAGCCCTTTCACTGCTGTTGGACTTTTACTCGATGACGCTTCTAGCTTCTAGTTAAATTAATGGAACCGTTTTCCAAAATTGTTTGTTAAACAGGAAATTACGAACGTAATTGAGTGCACTTTTTGAGACCCTTTGCTAATAATCTTAAACATTTTCTATGAAACATTCCACACATCTTTTCGGCTTATGGCACAAATACATTCCGTTAGATTTACCGGAATGTATTTAGCTTCTAATAAAATTACTGTGAACAGTCCTTATTTAATTTAATTAAATTGAGGATGGCAGGTGGAAGGCGAATCATGTGGTTCTAAGAAAGTCAAAAGAAGTTAGGCCAGGAATTTAGGTGGCCAATCCCAGGATTATTTTCCTTAGAATGCTTGCTGTTGCCTAAAGTGAATTATATTATAATATGATATTTAAAAACAAATCCAATGAACCTGGAATACACTAGAAGAATTTGAATCTCTTGCAACAGATGATTTCCGGAAAAAAAGTAGAAAAAACTAATGAATATAAAAATGAAAGGTCATTAGACATGTAAGATGTTACTTGATCGGTAACTTTATTTCAAAACCTTGCGAAATCTGTAGACATTGCACGAAAACAGTAACTAAAGCTCTAATCAGTGTGCTTCAACATTGGCTCCATTCGTCTGGAGATACTGCAGATACATTGGCCAAAACTTGCTGTTAGGAAAAAATTTCCGTTTAAAATAAAAATCCTTCACTTCCTCAGAGGAATTAACTTGTTTTTAATAAGCAACATACTGCAGATTCAGATTTTATGCATATTCGACACTGTTATACATCTGAATTTTTCAATGGCAAATGTGATTGTCAACGATCAACTGTCTGCCTGCATGGTTCCGAGGAAAAATGTATAGAATCTCAATTGAATCATTCGATAAAATCGCGACCCATTTACCTCAATTGACTGATGCCATTAGCGTATGATGGTGCCATCAAAGCCGAAGCAAATCTCTTTAATGCAGTTATATGAAACCCATCAATATGCAGCTTGAACGCTAGCAGAGCACCAAAGACCATTAACATAAGACGATGAGCGAACAAGGATGTGTGGGTGACACTTCTGCATAAGCCGTTCAAATGCAAACGGCCCACGCAAGAAAAGGGATGATGGCAAAATAAGACCAATAAAACCGTGGCAGTGACGCCTACAGGGAAGCAAATCCTAAAGGCTGATAAGGTCATGTCCTTTTTTAGTCCATGCGACATGATGAAAACGTGCGTAGGATGAGACAAGCTGATGTAGGATGTCCGATTCGGCTGATTGCGTTAGATGGGACACGTTTAACGCCGATGGGTATTAAAGCCGCGTTTGAGGATTTTCGTAAAGCCTAAAATCTCGGACTGTTTGATTAGGTCCACTTTGCTATTCCAGTCGGGCGATTTGGCCAGTTCAACTGCTTTTGTTTAAAGTAAAACTCCAAAAAGTGAAGCTGATTTTGCCGCACAATCTAAATGAAGTTAACAATTGCCACACCCGCTCCTGATAAACCACTTTGTACCCCAGTCCACTCAACTTTATTACTATACGCCATCATTGAAATTTAGTAGTATTTAATAGTAGATAGTAAGCTAAGTTCACTTCGACATGAAAATGCAATAACTCTAAATGCACCTATCAGCGTGCTTCAATTACATCATAATGTATTCGAGCGCTCTCTGACAATTATCACCAAATCTTCCGTGTACGAAATTTTAATCTTCAATGAACTGATGTCCTAGATTCCCGATTTAGATTCGCAGTTGCAGCATACTACGAGAGCTGCCAATCAGACTGAACCTGACATACTACGGATCGCGCTACTACGGCCCTGCGTGTCGTGTCACCTGTGGGGGGGTGGTGGCGCCCCCAATGGCAATCAAAACGTCGACGTCGGGTTGGAGGTTTCACCCTGGCTATGCAATACGGGAGCCGAATGCGATTAACCTTATTCAGCTACGATGCACAGAAAATCGTTTTCTGTGTTAATGGAATGCGAACGGTCTTCATTTCATATTCCAGAAACTAGTCCATGCTTGACATTAAGACTAAAAACTTTTTTTTTTAAACAACAAGAGGTTCTAAAGAGTCCCGATGTAGAGGAAAATGAAGATAAGTAACCCAACCCAAACCGAAAAGTATTTTCAAACAGTTTTTGTCGGTTTAAACTGATATTAGAACCAATTGTTCCAATTAGCTGCTGTTAGGAAAATAATTCAGAGGAAGATTAAACGACAATTGAAGACCAAAAAGTTAATATTGAAGAACTATTATCCGTCTAGACTTTCCATGAAACAGACGCTTGAATGCTCAGCTTGTAATCTTCAATGGATCCATTTGGAATTAAAAAAAAACTTCCTATGAGCGTATGTGCTAAAAGCCTTAAATTGTAATCTACACAGAGTTAAAAACAATATTCCAACATTTATAGAAGGTCGCGTGAAAAAGAGTTCGGATCAAAAGATTCATCTCAAAAAAGTAGTGTAAGAACAAAAGATTTGAATTAAATTAATTAAGTTCACATGAAAAACTGGAAACAATTTGAGTATCTCATATGATCTAACGGGAAAAATTATTTACTACTAAACTAAACCTTTTACTACATCCATATCGTAACCAATCGTCGGGCTCATCTTCGGCGTGTCTTCTAGATTTACCCCAATATACCCCGTATATTTATTTCGATGTTTCATCCAAGGCAAAAAGCGACTCCGTGCTTTGCGATCAAACGCCACAAAGGCCTGTCCCCCTTTCCATTTTCATGCTAATGGATGCCATGACTGGGCAGATTTTTTGAATAGACCCATAATATTCCATAATGGTCGAAGAATAATCCGGACTCGGGGTATACATTATGGACTTCCGGATTTGGCCTAAAATATCCAGGCTTTTTACAGGGACGAAGTCGGTTTTCTGGTCATTAAGATGCAATTTAAGATATAATTAAACTGAAATTATATTTTGCATTATTATTGATTGAATGCAAAGCTTGCTGAGTTGCCAGAACGCAACCATTTGCGACTCCCGTCTAGTACGGGCTTTGTGAAGATGCTCTTCTCAGTGCGGCTCTGGTTCTAGCGTAAAATCAGATACATAACATGTTTTCTCCTTCTATAACGATAACGGTTTTATTAATCGATGTTAATTTTTTATAGCGGATGATTGATTGAGCTCGCGGAAATAAAGCACGATGGCTATGATATGGCAAAAGCTGATTAATAGCTCAGCCGGATATTTACCCTTTAATTTTTTTGGGAGAGGGCGATTTGCATCTATCGATAAGAGCCGGCACGAATTTCGATCCCGCGTATTGGGGTCATTCATGTACATACATGATTTGCCGGCCATAGTCCGAATGGATTATTAGTATTCATGTGCATTAGTCAATTGCACCTTATTCCTTAAGCATAGCATGCCTTATGAAGGACAAAGAACAATCACGGATTGCAACCCCTGGAGGAACGAACTCAGACACACACACACACAAGAACTAGATTTGCATGATTCGATGGATGGACTATTGATCAAGATAAAACACCACATTCCATTAGCCTCTTAGGTAAACGATCTTTCCTGGGTTAAAAGTAAATACGCAAAAGCCCAGACCGAATGTCTGCCAATGCAATCAGCATATGAATGAACTCTATCTGGGTCACAAAAGTCACACAGTCAGGCTGTCAGTGGTGCATTTTTGTAGTATTCGTCGTTCACACGTGCGTGACGTGACGTATCCATAACATGTCACGCCATTAATTGTATATAGTTGAGCCCATTAGAGGCTGAAGTGACTTGGAGTGATAACGGCTCAGTTACCCCCCAGTGGAATCGTTTGCAACTTTAACACGTTTGGCACATTTACGGATTTGGGTCGCTAATTCAACAGTTCACCCACTCCTAATCTGTAATTTTTTCACATCACACACCATTTGTTATGGGGACTTTTTCACAGTTCGCCGGCTTAAGGGATACGAAATTGAAAAGAGTATGGAAATCCTGATTCATGTGGCCGACGAACAACGTATGACTAAAGAAAGGAACGAGACCCTGTTGACGGGAGTAATGCTCCCTTCAGCATTGAATGATCGGTCGACTGCAAAGGAAATCCGTATTTGTTCCAGAAGGCTAATTAAAATATTCGCTGGATTTAATTATCCCTTTATTGAAAAAAAAATACACAACGGTATGAGACTCGAGATATGTCTGCATATTTACAGGGTGATTCAAAATTGGCGTCATTCCTTTTAAGGGGTGATGGAGGCTCACTTGGGGAGTACGAGAAAAATATTGAAAATTTCTAGAAGATATTAACAGTTGAAGGTCGAATTTCAACTTTGCTATTAAGCATTATTTTGAAATTGTTCCATGTTTAATTGGTAGCATATTGGAATACTTAAGCATTCAAAAAGAAAAATTACGATCTTTGCTTCAAATTACAATTGTTCTGAGCAGCTTCATTTCAATAACAGTTTTCGACCTTTTCAAAAATAATTCTATTTTACTATTGGGCAAAATTCATGTTTTGACAAACCTTGAACACGCCTGGAAAAATTTCTGTAAATTGCGTTTTGGGTCTTAGGCCATGCAGGATTTTTAATAAAAAATCATATTTTACTAAAAATTAATATTGAAAAACTTGTCCATATGGTTCCAACTGACGGAGCCACACAGTAGCGAAGGGGCTTTTGCAGTGGTTCACCCAAAATCTGGCTTTAAGTGTCTTCTAATGTGGCTCAAGAATCGTCAATAAAAGAGTAGTGAAATGGGCAAAGTTATGCATAATGTTCCGTCAAGCAAAGTCCCGAGAAGTTTAAAATAGTCGCCACAGAAGACGCTTCTGATTTTTGAGCTGTTGGAGGTTTTGCGCCATTTTACTCGAAAAATTTCTGTCTAGTGAATCTGTGAATTCTCTTCACTTGACTGAAGAAGCAGATTCTTCATTAATATTTGCTCAAAAAACAACTGGCTTCTCAAAAAGTCTTGCTTCTTGTAGTTTTATTTTCAGTTCCAAATTCGTTTGCAACTGGAGTAATCTTCCAGTATAATAATGCGATCGTTCGTAAAAAAACGGTGCTTCGCAAGTAATTAGTGCAATAACAAGCAAAACAATTTAAGAAATCAATCACACTCACAAACTCAAACTTTTTTAACATTTGATTAATCATGATCCTGACTTCAAGTAACGAAGTTCCACTTCCGAAGATCAATCAGCCCTGCTTATGATAAACTCTTCAAAGCTGCTTAAGTAATCAATCCAGAATGACCCTTTCAAGTCTTAGATGGTGGCAGGAATTGGTCTCGATTGTGCTGTTGCTTCGGGCAGCAAAATATCGCTACACATAATACTTCAAACGACGATAGTACATCAAAGTCGGTCTAATCGTTGTACGAGCTGCTGTCGTATAAATCACAGCTCCGTTTTCGGGGTTAAAGTCCTTCTTACAAGAAAGAAACGGTTGTTCGGGGTCTTCAATAAAGTCCCACAACGGAGCGGAACAAGCAAGCCACTCTATTTACGAAAGCTGCGGTACGGTGCATTTAAACCTTATTAGTTCCATCAACTTTTGCTGGAGTAATGAAACCCACTCAGTCTAGGATACTTCCTACATGCATCATTTGAAGGGTTTAAGAACGAAAAAGATACGTTTTTTTGAATAAGAAACGTAAAAAAACGAGCTTTCACTTCAATAGAAAAAACATGCACATGCATAGAAAAAAATTGTAAATGAGCCGAACTTTTCACTCCTACAGTCTTTATAATTGCGTTTTTTCACAATTGTCTGGTTTCGGACGCCTTACTCCGAACTAATACGATTTGGAAAAATATTGTCGTCGCCTATGCGGAAGTATAGAGGAGACAAGTGTATGTAAGCAAAGTATATTATGACTGCAGAGGCTGCCATTATCATGAAAAAATTATGGGTAAATGCTGCCGTTTGATCCCAAATACAAACGCAGTCAGCAAATTATAAAATTAATTTCGAGCACTAGACAGGAAATGCAGCTTTTTACCATGATCTCTATGATCGCTTTATATTTGTACCTCACGTTTTGCTAGCTTTTACGGGAAGTGTTCAAAAAATCACCAAAAAAGCATGTGCGAACGAACTGGATCACTTCAATCCCGGTTTTTTGTTTCGCGGTAAATCCGTGCGTTTAATAATGATTTCATGCATTTAAAATTGTGCTTGGGACAAGTGCAAACTACCAAAAATATCGATTTTCAAATATCGTTTTTTTGTTTAATCAGTTACATCATCCTCTAAAATTCCTCAGATTTATGATTATGGTAAACGGAAAACAACTAAAATCATCGAGCTTATTACTACTCATTTTGTGATATTTAAAAATATTTTATTCGCTCGTTTTTTCTCATTCCCGGAAATTGAGTGCGCTCTAAAAACGAAATGGCAAAAAATGCCTCAAAATTCATTTGTCTCAGCTTTGAATCTCTTTAGAGGTTACCAGTTTGCTTCTAAAATTAGGGAGGCAAAATAGTCCATTGATTGTTCGATCCAAAAAAAACATTATTAGAAATTTCAAGATATAACAACTGTAAAACATTTTACATTTTCGCTCCCAACTTTGAAACGATAACGCATTTCGGTTAAATACTAACTAGAAAAACCATAGCGCTCTATCGAAAAGGCTCCAACGACTATTGCGATTATCATCACTGTTTTCGAGATATAATTGAAAATGTTCCATAATTCACCAAAAATGTGTCCACTTTTTTTAAGTAAAATTAGTAAAAAAATTTCTTGACACTTAAGGAGAAAAAAAAAGATCTTAAAATGCCCTATCGAAATGGCTCTTAGAACTGATCAGCTATTTAAGACCCTTTCCGATATGGGCAGTTTTAAATTTTCATATTTCCGCACCGGTCTCTTTGAAGCTTGAAATTTTCCGATAAAATTTAATTAGTGAGAGTAAATTGACTTCGAGGGCTGCCTACATCTGAGACATTTGGCTTCTATCTCTTTAGAGGTTATGAGGGTCTGACGAAATCAAAATTGAAGTGAAATTTTGAAACGTCCGAAAATACTTCGAGCTGGTTAATAGAAATTAAATAAATTCGTTCCAAATGCTCCAAAATCAATATTCATTGGGTGCTCTTTGCATCGAAATATCTTTATATTGAAAAACACGAGATTTATTGGCGGTAGATAAAAAACAAAACGGCTCACAATGTCACAACTTTATTGGTAGTTTTTGTGGTTTATTACAAACAACACTTGAGACGTGTCCCTTCCTGGAACCACACAAGAGTGATTTTCAAAGTTCGAGATTGTCTGGCACCTCTAAGGCAACGTGCGTGTTGCTAGCTTGGAAGTTCAAAATGCATGCAATAACAAGCTGATTATTGCGTTGCATCATTGCATAGCTGCACTCTAGGAAGTTCACTTGATTGCCTCCAGTGCAGGCAGGTGTGAAAGTCCTCGAGCGGAGAGCGACAATCCTATGAGAGCCTGTGCATGTAGTGGCATTTTTCGCAAGCCATTTTCCTACTAGTTTATTTATAGCTCTTTCTTCAACATTATTTTGCATAAATTCACGAACGCACTTTCATCAACGAGGACTGGTTTGTTGGCTGACTATCAACCGGCGCAGCCAAGTTTAACGCACGAGACCTTGTCGGTCTGGTGGTTTTGCAATGGCCGTTTATTGTTCTTCAGCCACTTGCTGTTGGTGCCTTTTAAACTTTAAAGCTGTGCCGAGAATGTCGTGATTCTTTCTGCACTGTTACCCGTAGAAGACTTTTTGCGATCACGCACATGAACTCAACACTTTAATTTCTCCCTATAGTCTTGTAAACGAAACAACCATTCGCTCCTCCCATTTGTGCTGGCAAAACAGATTCTTCACAGTGACAGGGGTCGGCATTTCCCCATTTCCATGTGTGTTCTTGGAAAATTAAATTTCACAACCGGTGCTCCTTTTTATTGATCCGCATTGTTTTGCCAACTGGTACATCGTTGTGAAAAAAACTGAAGATATTAGAACCAGAAAAAAATCCCTTACAACTTTGGGGAGCGGCGTAATACGTGACCGACATGTGTAGGGGGGGGGCGGGGGTAAAGGCTCGTCGATGGGGCCCAATCTGAGACAAACACAAGGGGGGCTGCAGCGCTGCCGTCGCTATGGGAACCGACGCGACCGGAACACCAGACTTCAGGGAGCCCGACAGGACAAGGATTTTCACTTGGACTTGTCCTAATTTCTCTAATATTGAGCAGGAAGCTTATCTTGCGGTTCTAAGTGGATTCGGAATTTCATCAAAGGTTGCCACCTCTTATTGGCCCAAGGTTGCCCTTGGAAGGACCTCTATATGGCCTAATATGTGACGGACTCGGAAAGCGATGTGAATCCAATGGACAGTATGGGGATGATATCGAAAGACGTAAATGATGTAAAGCTGATTGAGTAGGAGGAAACATTACATTTAAAATACTAATAAAACTAATAAAACATTTGATGCGAATTTTCCAGTATTTGAAGTAGAAGAAATTTAATTTGTCAGTCCTATTACTGGGTGTCTGTAAAGTCTTTGTCCAAAAGTCTACCATAGATTCCTCGGGCAAAAATAAATGAAGCGATTGGAAGCAAAACCGCCCAAGTGCAATATTTTGCTAAACTAACGTAAGTTCGTAACTCATGTTCTCCATATTTGCTTCTATTTGGTAGTGTGGCCTCTCTTGGTGATCAAAAAGACGTTTTGAGCCCAAAAACGCCTGATTGGCCCTTGGGCTGATTTGCTACTGAATGTATTTTCGTTAGAATATTACAACATTTTATCACAGAGATGAAGTGATTAATTATATTATTATTTTGAACCATTAAGCCTTCTGGAGCTGGAATACATAGTGGAATTTTAAGACAACGATAAGTTACTTATTTAGGCTCAGAAACAGATCCATATGCTACGGACGAGGAATAGTAACGAGAGGCTAATTATCATAAATAAAATAAAAATCCAAAAATAACAATGAATTTCCTACAGATAGCAACATTACAAATATTTTTTTTATTTCGTAATCTTACTTTCCAAGTCTTTTTTGGTTTCTTTTGTATTTATTCCAAAACTGTCCACATATGTGGGAGGATTTTTTTATGTGGCAGGACATTTTACACACAAACTGTTTAACAGAACAATATTTACTTACTACTGTGTAGAAATTTAGTTTCCAACTCAAATACTGCCCAATTTTACATAATTAATGAAATAAATCGATTTTTATATCTATTTGAATCCCATCCTTCGTGAGCGAGTTGAGGTAAAACAAAGAAAAACTATAAAACTTTCGGCATTTAAAAAACCATCAAGTAATGAAAGTAACCAGCTTTCCTGATACAAAACCCAACCTGGACATTCGCCCCCTAAATGTTCCACAAGACAGATAAATAATAATTTCCACTAATTTCATTAGTCCATTGCCCTTTATCCTTGAGACACTCCCCATTTGACCATAATAATAAATAATTCCACGTACAAACTCCTGCGACCCAGTTGTTCTTTTATTTTTTTATTTTCATCGAAACAATTAGTCCAGCACGCTATCGTAAAAAGAAATAACAAAAAAACCATCGTGGGCGAATTCGATTGGTCAGAGTTTCGCAGTTGACTAAGTGCTGGCCAAAAAAAACGGGCGCAGACCGAAAAGATTGGGGAATTATTTTGGATGGTCGAGAAAATGATGGACGCCAAAACACCTGCCGCAAAATATATTTTATTCATACACTACTTCCTTGAGTATGTCGCGACGCAGTTGTTACTAGTAGGGGGTTGTTAGCCCGATGAAAAAATGGTTTAATTAATTAATAACTAATTATTATTATTCTATTTCCAAAAGCTGAATTCAAATTCAACTAGCAAGTACCTATATGTATGAATTAAGTACTTTATGGTTGATTAACATTGAGATTGTGTTAACACAGTTAGCAAAAATGAAAAATCAAAATAGAGTTAGGAAAGTTGTGCACTACTGTAGAATATACATTGATGAGTAGGCATATACAAAAACTATCAATTTTCTTTAGACGAAAAAGATTTTAGATAAATTCATTAGATAAAAAATGTGTATCAAACAGGCAAAATATCCTACCCCAGATTTACACTTTCGTGAAACAGTCAACCTTAGAAGCCTTTTTTATGCCATTAAATTAGTGATTGGAGTAAATTCTCCAAAAATCGACATTTTCCTTTGTGCGTTCTCTTTAGCTGCCCAGAGAATCGATTATAATCAAACTAAAAATTCAACTTGCGTCATGTAAGCAATAATCCTCATAATTATTCCTTAATCGCGTATGCGGAAAGAAAATAATTCTTACGCGAATTATTATTAAAATCATCAAATCAAAACAATATCTTATTGATCCTTGTATCTTCAGGGGCGGTTTGTTCTAAACCAAAGAAAAAAAAAGCAACATGAGTTGCGGGTAGTCAAAATTTGTGAAATTTGTCATTCTTCAATCTTCTTTGATACCCTTTTGCTACTTCCTGTCAAAATGTGTGTAGAAATAAAAATCACGCGCAATTAGAAGCTTTGAATGCACCGGAAACTTTCAATTACCAAACCGAACAATTTCAACAACAAATGTCCTGTGCAATGCTGAGGAAAATCAGTCCAAATTTATATTTTTGCTAGGAACATTCATCAGCCGTATACTAAGATCCTGTTCTCCAAAACATGGCAAAATCAACTGCGCGTTTTAAAATAATGAATATTGTCAATCAGTGCTGCCATTGTTCCAACTATATTTCTACCTGATACGGAAACATTTTTAATTGCCTGAACCGATACCCAATTTGCGGAATTCAAAGAACCAATTGCAAAACCCGCTCTCTTTCTTCCTCACCGCTCTGATCAGGTTTTTAAGCCGGCATCCGACTGGGTTGCCTTGCAAATTTTAAAACAAAAAAATTAGCAACATTTCAAACTAACAAGAACAAACTAGGCAACCGATTCGTCCTCGAGACGAAACCGAAACGTTTTGTCTGTCTAGAGTGTCGGATTTCTGTGAAGGCAAAGGCCATGTTTTGCGAGAGGATTCCATCGCATACACCCAAACAACACAACAGATTTTTACACATTTTGCATAAATTATGATCTATTGCAGCAGATTCCGCCCTTCAGCTTCAGTTCACCTTTCTACATATGCTTCTGAAACATTCACGGCATATAAAGTGACCACCTCTACCTGACGTCTCACTTTCACTAGTCTTCCAAGACAAGTTCCACAACTTAGCAACTACAGGCTCGAAAAATCTACCCCTTTACTCATATATTTCGTATAGAAACGGCGTTTAAAAATGTATCTCAGTGTAACGCAAAATCCTTACGCGTATTACGCATTACAGCAAGAAGGCTACCAGCCAGACCGTTAGTGAAGAAAAAAAAAGCACATTGAACAACTTACTCAAGGTTGGCGTGTTGACTAAATTGGCGAACTCACCGTATCAATGAAAAGTACAGAAAGAATCCGCACTTGTAATTGTGTTAGTCACGGGCGATGGGTGGATGCCCAATTAGAGGTAATCCACGCATATTAAACGTGTAAATAAATAAATTAATAAATATTCATCAACCGCCGCTTGTTCTTATGGAAAACATACAACTCAACATTCAGAGTAGTCTGAGAGACACAGGAAAATATTCACAATTTTGAAATTCTACAGTATGAGTAAATAATCTGATTGAGCAGCTCGTGGTAGCATCGTCGCATAAAATCAAACGCAATTTAAATTCTTATAAGAAACCGTCCTTGATAGTTCCTTAAACTCGGGCCGCTCAAATACAGGTATTACATTAAAGGGCAAAAAAAACGATTTATCTACGACGCAATTTCTCGGTTCAATTATTCACCAGCTACCGGTGTTGTGAAAATGGAATCAGCTTTTGCTGCCACGCGATCGAGCGTGAGCTCCATCAGCTGTTGTTCATTTCCAAATCTCCTTCATCAAGAGTTATATTTAGGGGGGCGGCAGTCCTGTACATATTGGAAGCGAAATTAATAAAATCGAAAGTACCCAGTCAGTAATTCCAGAAAGGTCAATGACGGTTTAGAGGGTAAAAGAAATCACAGAGAAAGTACAAGTTTAAAGCCATTAGAGAAAGAAGGCGAAAAATTAAGGGTTTATGCAAATTTGAGTGGCAGGTTCTGCGTTGTTCTTCCCTGGGGTGAAACGAATTGAAGAGTTTGCCCCTGAAGAGTCCATTTTGAGAAATGTCGAAATCCGAAAAAAATTACAACTGTTAACATTAATTTATAATAGATCTTCAAATATATAGTTTTTTATTAATTAACACTGTCCATTTTCCATAACAGTTTATTATGAAGACATCTATTGACATGCACGTTTTTGCTTACCTTTATTTTCGTAACATGATTCAAATTAAATTAGTTTTCGGGTGGTTTATTAAAAAAAAAGTTTTTGTTAACTTCTCAGTAAATTATTTTTTACCATACTTGTAACACTGATTTAGAATTAATTTAAGATTAGAACCTGTATGACACCAAACTTATAAAAAGTTTACTGACGTAACTAAGAATAGATCGTTTTGAATCGATCGAATGAAATCGTTGTCTATACAGGGTGTTCGGACAAAAGGTCTAATCGGATTTGCCTAAACTGCTTATCAACCGAGCTAAATATCCCCCAAAGTTGGAGCCTAAAGTTTTTAAATTAAATATCTCAGAAACTGTCCCGACACATAATAATGAACTTCTCTACATCTACTAACGGCTTTTCGTTCAATAATTTTGGGTGAAAATCATGTTATTGATAAGAAAGAAGGATGTAATTTACATTTATTGATCAATTGTTAAAAAAAAGTGCAACCCATCATAATTTTAGGTAATTTTGTGTTAACAAATTTTAGAAACTCTACCACCTTGACAAACCAGTTCAAACTTGACAAAATTCATATTGGTTAATGATTGAGATGAAAATGCCTACAATTGCCCAAAAAATTATCAAAATCGATTTTCAACCAAAAAAATGTAACATTCAAACCAAGTGATATTTATTGTGTTCCGGAGGATAAATTGTCAATCACTCAGTTAACAAAGAAAATTTTATATTAAGTTGCGTCCCCAAGAAACTGTTAGCCAGATCTAATTTCTGATCAATTGAAGAACAAGAAATATTTTTGGGGTTCATGAGGAAGAAAAATTAAAAAAAAATTTTCCAACTTTCCAAAACCATTAGCAAATCGTCCAAGAAAATCACCACCAAATAATAAGTCGTGCGAGTTTTGAGAAATAAGTGGAATCCGTCGTCAATCCGTGCCTTTCCGCATGCCAACTTAATTAGTGAAATTCAACGCGAATTCATAACAGAACAATGCAGATTTCCCGTGGCAAACGAGTCCGAAAAATTGCTTCGAACATACACAGCGACAGTTAAACAAGATTTTTTCAACCCCAAAAATTCAGTCCTTGTGAGAAAAAAAATGTTACAAAAACCATCCAACCTGCTCATGAGACAACCGGGCTTTACGGCCTGTAATTGTTGGGTGTTTCCACAATGTAAACTTTAATAGAATCGTGGGTAACCGCGGAAGTATATTTTCAAAAAATTATTGAAAATTTAAAAAATTCAGGGAAAAAGTAAAACCAATCAACCAAATCAGGCACTGCCAGTCTCGTTTTCTAGACATTTTTTCTGACTAGAAGATTTCGCAGATCACATCCAATCCTCCCAATTTTGATCCATTAGAAAAAGGTGAAGCCTTGGATAAGTGACGTAACGCTGCTCCTGAACTAGGTCATGGCAGAGACAATTAGCGGCCAGACTATCCGACAAGTCAGTCAGCAGGAATTTAACTTGCTTTGTTAACTTCAGACCGTGGGTCGTTTTATAAATAAAGTGCCATGGAAAAAATAGCCCGAAATATATACTGACCTATTTCCGAGCTTCACGCAAAAAAATCGACAACTTGCCGTCTCTCAACGTTACCTCTGCCTCTGCCTAATTACTACTGTTTCAACTAGAAATTAAAATCAGGATGAAAATAGGGGGATACTTATTCCTCTCTAAACTCACCCCAAACGCAGTCAGATAAAGCAAAAATTCCTCTGTAGTGAAAAGTGCAACAATAATTTACAAACTTATAGTGATTTTTCTTACTGCATCCGTTAAGCGCAGCGAGTATAGCAAATTTCATTGATCTAGATTCCAAACAATATTCAAAGTCGCCAAAGAGTAAACGGACACAAAAAAAACATTGCTTTACCGAACGAAATACATTTTTTTTTAAACAACTCTATTGAACCTGTTTGCGCCCTATTCCAAGCAGGAATGTATTCCGAACAACTCGCAGTTACAAACTGATATAACTGTATATAACTGACGTATTTACATCGGTGCCATTGATAAGGCACGTTTATGAATGGCATAGTCGGGCACTATCGTGATTCAATGTGGTTTTCTTTGTGTATTGTAGTCGGCCGACATTTATACCAAAAATAAACTATTGTACACAAACCCGATCAACTCTGTTATCAGCGTCATGACATAATGTTTGTGCAGATTTCATGGTCTGCCAGTGTGGGAACATAACATGGTACTAATGAAACTGCTCCTAATGAAAAAGCTCAAAGTGGTTAAAAAATGACACTAAACATTGAACAAAAAATCCTAAACACACACATTTTCCTTTGCAATAAACGCCGAAAATATTTAACCAAATAAATAACCGTTAAAATATTGATATTGATGTCCCAATAAAGTGTTATTTAAAGCTTTGATTGAATTCGGATGACTAGTTAAACAAAAATCCAAACAAACATTGAAGCTATAAAAATTTTATTCATTAGACAACTATTACTCACTGAAGCGGTTAATGGATAGCTAAACTCTTATGAGGTTAATGCCCTATTTTACCTCCGCCTTTCTATCATTCTACTGTATAAAAATAAATGAATTTTAATCAGTTACTACAAGTTGGTATCATCGCAACTACAAAACCCATTCAGAAATAAATCAGTAAAAATGTTCTAAAGACGTAAACAGTGACAAATTACACTAAGGCAATGTTTCATAAAAGTGGACTTATTGCAATTTTAATTACAATTGTTCTCACAAGCCATTTGGATAACGTCGATCAACCAGGCCCATATATCAAGTATTAACGGCATTTTCCAAAGGTATTATCAATATCTAGAACGCACGCCAAACGTAAATATAGATAATGGCTCAAATTACTTGGGTAAACGACTCGCTCTAATATACAGTGCAAAGAAGACTGAGGTTATTTACATTCGGTGCGTAGGTAAAACGATGCCAAAACCAACATTCTAAATCAAGTTGGCGATTTAAATGGCAATGGCGTCTAGACTAAACAAAGGCTGTTGGCTCGAGCCTACACTAGATACAGCCTTAGGATCTTCGTAAACTGGCCAACCGAAACCGTATGTTGCGATATTGAATACTTGATGGAATGGCGGCTATTTTTAGCATTGGAAAACATATGGCTCATTTTGCCAAAAAAAAACTTTGACTTGCACGTTTTACTCTTGAACAGCGGCGCACCACCGTCCATAGAATAGAATTTCGTTCGTCTCCTAACTAGCACAGAAAATCACAAATACCTAAAATAATCTGAGAATCGGTCAGAGACAGCTAAACATCCATTTTTCATATCAACTGGTTTTTCGCTGCGCTATTAAGAACGCAGGAGATTTTTGCGCAAGAATTAAATCAGAGTAATCGAGAGTTATAAGATGTTGTCAACTGAATCCTAATAACAAGTGTATTAAAATATGTTTCGAAAAACGGATGCAGCAGTTATTACAAAATATAATTGGCTGTTAAAACCATGGCTTTTCTTGTTCCCAATTCGATCCCCCAATAACAATCCCGTTCGAAGGACCATTCTACGGAATAATTCAATTTTTGATCGGGTAAATAAAATCTGATAAATTGACCTATCACTCCTAAAAAATATCCTCGGATTCTTTCTTACAGCTGTTTGAAACATTAAACTATGTAAAAAATATTTGATTTTTTCGATTATGAGGCAGTTGGATTTCTTTGATTTTATTAGAAGTATTGCAAATTGAAATCCTTTAGAACCGCACAATCGAAAATACAGAAAAAAAGTAAACAGGAAAATAAAAACAAGTCAAATTCATGTCAAGTGGACTGCAGACATTAAGCAAGATTCCCGACAGTTAGATTAGATTAAAACCAGATTAGGCTAAATCTTACGCATATATTTCGGAAATGGTACTGTAATAAATACGCGACTTAGAAAAAATATGGTGGCTTCTCTTAGCCTATACAGAGTTTCAGTTTTTTAAGACTACAGAAAAATTCTATTTATTTACTTATTTTGTAGGCACATTTGCATCAAACTTTGTAAGTGTATTTTTATTGATACCAGACTGGGAGAATTTGAACCAAAAAAACTACGAAGTTCCTCGAAGAAATACAATTAAATTAAAAAAAAAAACACCGACTAAGCCCTAATTTAATTGAAAACATTAAAGCGAACAAACAAATATCGATCAACTGCAAGCAAAAGTAAAAGTAGACATGATGCAAATATCCATCAGGTGAGACTATTTTTTTATTGAAGCGATCATCACAAAAATAACCGTCCAAACTATGTAGGCTGGAACATTTTACTGCGATCATATGGTTGGAGAAAATGAAGGGGGACCCGGTGAACGCTCGAATTCGTCGAGCATCAGCTGATGCCGATGAGAACGCAGGTTGAAACTATTTAAAAATGTTACGCAATCGAAAAAACCGACCGGCTGATTATGGGATGCACAAACAAACAGACATCAGTTGTTACACCAGTAGTCATCGTATTTGCTTAGATGATTGTAGCAGGTTTGCTAATCAGTATTATAGAGGCCCACTGAACGGGGCGAAAACAGTAAAAACCTTTGATGAGAACTAAGGCAATTTTTGAAAAATTACTTCTTTAGGTGCAGATCCATTGTTATTGCCAATCAATGAAAAATTCAAATTAATAATGGGCAACTGTTCAAAAACCCATAACCAGCACCCAGACGCCTCTCTAGAGAACATACGGCTTCTAAATCAAGCAACGTGTTCTATTATCGGCTTTCGAGTGTTCAAGAGCATTAATTAAAAACATATGAAATAATAATGTAAAATTCAACAGCAACAAATAGAAGAACAGTTGCTTCCTATAAACATTGAAGAATTTAATGGCATCCCCGCTTCAGTGAAGGATGGGGGTTCTTCTAACGCTCGTTTTTTCATTGTTATTGACTGTCATTTTCCCATAAACACCTTTTTATTATGATGGATTTCACTCGGAAATTGTCAAGGCAGCTACGTGTTATAAAAACGTCGCTTTCTGGTAATAGCACCAGAAAGAAGCTGTAATTGCTTTTCGATCATAAAGAGAATGTGATGATTGTGTGCGAGTGTTTATAAAACGCCGATCATGCTGACAGTCAATCGTATGAAAAAATATATACAAAACAGCAGAGTGGCAATATTTAACCAAAACATATAAAAAAAATTGATTGCAAAAACTTAACAAAGGGAAAACAGAGTCGCAAAAAAATCTAATTAAACAAAATAAAACGAGACATTCGACTTCGAGTAGTTTATTCGAATGAAAACTTTGGAGCCCTCTTATTTACCCAAAATAAGCAGCCATTGGTACACAACGAAGGAACTGAATGAACATCAATATTTGCGAGTGCCCAATACGCGTACGGTGCAATTCTCACTTGCAAAAAACGCAAATATTTATTTTCATTCGTCCCATGCAAAATAAACGCATCTCGCAGCATCATAAAGGATGCGTCTGTATATGCATATATTCCCACAAAAGTTTTAATTGCAGACTTTAGTTAGTTAGTAAGCGCATTTCATTGTTGAGAAAATGAAGAGAAATGCACTTCACTCTTACAAACACACTTTCAGTTTGCTAGTTACAATGAGCGCTAAGTCAATAAACAATTGCGATTTTTGTCGCTGAAACCGGATAATAAACACGTTTAGTGGACGTAACTTTGGATAATAAATTTCTACTTAAGCCAGCTTGCACCTTCTCTACTTTACAGCACCATAAATGCTTAATTTGCATGTGTGGCTAAAATTGCAGTGTCGCTAAAACCAGACAATTTCAATAGCTTACTTACAATAAATTATTGCTTCCTCAGGCGAGTATAAAATTTAACGCTCCTGAATAGTGAAATAACGATTGTCATTCATAGTAGAATCCAAAAAAAAAAACGAAATTAAAACAAATGCAAAGAACTGAATATGCGAAAGTTAGTTGGGATTAATAGAATTCCGAGTCGGTTGGCATCTCACGCTCAGCCGGATATTTAACGAAAAATTCCATGAGAATCGTGATTAGTGCACCAGACGGAGGCCTTGCCCTCGTTCGCAGGAATATGTGTGTAGGCATTTTATAACAAATCGAATAATAATTATTATCGCCGTTTGGAAGGTGATATTTATTTGCTGCAGCTGTTGCTGGTTTATGTGCGCTAATTTCAAAAACACCTTCGTCCCAATTCTCAACTATGGACTTGCAGCACAACAGTGGCGACTCGTGTTTAGGAGGTAACAAGTGGTGCAAGCCGCAAACAAAGACGTAATCAAAAGGACTAATCAACCTTCGCATCAACTGCTCTAGGATGTTAAAGTCCAGTTTACCATCTTTGGATAACTTTATCTGACCGATAGGGCGCCTTTGCGATATCAATAATTTTGAAAGTAATTACATGAGATGAAGATTTTGCCCCTAAATGAAAGAAATTACTAACCTTGCTGAGTTTCTCGCCTTCGTGATGCGGTAACAGACTGCGCAATGACTGAAATCCGTTGTTGATCGACTGCATGCGCCGGCGTTCGTTACTATTCGCGATTTCACGACGCATACGTTTCTCCTGATCCATGGTCACCGTTGGGGGTTCACCACCCTTGTTGATACGACTGAAAAAGGATTACTATATTATTATCTGAATTTGCAAAAAAAAATTTTTTCAATTTTTATTTCATCAAATTAAACAGCATAATAAAAGACCGATAATTATTGCGTCACGGCCAAAAAGCTTGGGACAGGCTAAATATAGCAACGTTTTGGACAGCAATGAAATTATTTTTGTTTCAAAATTTTGAAAACGTTTTACATGAAAAAACATTCATGAGTTATGGGCCACCTCGTACAACAATAATGCTGACCAACCTCTAGTCCACGTGTGTGCCGATTCAACACTAATAAATTATATAAACCATTGACCAACCATTTTGTATCCCAGTCAGAGTTTAAATTCAGAATTAATCAAGTATTGTCTAGAACGTTGTATTAATAAAAATACAGTTTTTTTTGAACTTTTAAGAATTATTATTCTTAAGTCATGTCGTCATAGGCGATTAGAAATATGAACAAATTGCATTGATAACAAGTGAAGGAGTCGTAACCGGAGTACACGCTTTATTTTTAATATAGACATATAAAAAAATAAACACTTTTAGAAACGCACAATACAAATTTACGTAAAATCGATCTGGAATGTTTTACACAATTTAAAAACGAATTCAAGCTATTGAACCATGCATATTGAACAGTTTCCTACGTCCAAAGCAATTCATTCGGCCCCAAAAACACGCAAGTAAAATCTTTAATTTTTACCGATTTTTCGTAAGAGAAGGTGTAGATCTTAAAAAAATTCACAAAATGCTGTAAATTCTACATCATTTTCCTCTCAAAGAAGTGAGGAATCCGATGAACTCATGGAACACACTGGAAGCTTCAGGCTCCGATATCATCGACATTTTCAACTGATTTTAGACAATTTTTGGACTGTCGCGATCTTTAATTTACAGTATTTTCTTTATTGCAGTCCGAAACACTGTAAATATGCATAATACGCAGTTTCTTACGTCGAAAGCACTTTATTGGGCCAAAAAACCATGTAAGAATTTTTTTTATTTTCAGCGAAATTTTCCTAAGGGTAAATTAAAAAAAAAGTTCTTACAAAATACTTCGAAATCCACGTCATTTTCATCTCAAGGAAGCGACAAATTCAACGGCGCATAAAAAACTCATTGGAAGCTTGAAATCCCATATGATCGACATTTACGACTCACTTTAGCAATTTTTGAACATTCGCGATCTTTAACTGACAGTATTTTCCTTATTGCAGTCTCAAACACTATAAATATGCATACATATTGCAAAGTATCCCACGTTGAAAGTGATCCATTAGGCCCATAAAACATGCAAGTAAAATTTTGAATTTCCACCGAAATTTTCCAAGGGTGGGTGTCGATTTAAAAAATACCCAAATAAAAATTTCCCCAAAACGCTTTAAATTCCACATCATTTCCACCTCAAAGTTGCAGGAAAATTCAGAATTCAAGGAAAAACCCACTGAAAGCTTCAGATCCAAAATATGTATAGGTATTTTCGACTGATTTTTGGCAATTTGCGATCTTTATCTGACAATACTTTCCATATCTTAGTCCCAAACACTGCAACTATGCATTCTTACGCCGAAAGCAATCCATTGAGCCCGAAAGACACAAAACATGTAATTTTTGAGTTTTCAAGTAAACTTTTTGCCATTTCTCCATTGACTAACGACTTCCCTGTAAAATGTACATATTACATAATCACGTTTGACTCAGTCTTTTGCCAGGCAAACTCTCATCCTCTTCATGTGGATTCACATCACAGTCAGGGGACTTTTTCTAAGCATGAAATTATAATATCAAAAGAGAGAGTCTTTGATGTTTTTTGTGCATCTCGGCTCTGTTAATGTTGCAATCGCCCTCTCAGTGTTTTGTGGCTTCGCATTTTCAAGGATTTATTCCGATGATGAATTTAATATCCTGAAGCACTTTTCATTAAAAGGAATCTGCTTTTAAACGAAACAGATCAATGCCTATCCATGAATTTCCAATAAAACAGGAAAATTAATGTCCATTTTCCAAAAAAATTAACATCGATCGTGGCAAGTAGCAATTTTCCCAGGGTTTCCAGCGAACATAAGAAGTGAAACTTTCAAAGCCAAAAAAGGCTTTTTCTGGCAACTCCCAGACAAGCTAAACCAGAAGGAATCGCGGACAAATCGTCCATAGAAATTACTTGTGCTTTCTTTGCTAATTAACGAACACTTTGCTATTTGAAAGTGTGGAGAGCAATCAACTAAAGTGTAAGGCAGGTCAGTGTTGCGCGATACTCCACGCTGGCCAGGCCTAACAAATTATTATCAGACGAACGCAACATGGCGACCTCGTGCTGCACGTACCACGAATTTAAAACAAAAAGGAAGGTTCCTTATGAATACCGTTGCTTGATTAAACGCTTAAGGATTCGCCTTGATCGGTACCGAGAAGCTACAACTCTTTCAAGTCCAACTACAGCCCCATGCAGAAAACTGCATCTGAACCAATAAAGAAACGTTTCAGTCTCGATGCCCTACCATGACCTCAGTCTATGGCTAGATGCAACCTGATTTGGCACTAAGATAGCCATAAAAGATATCATTCAGCCCTGTTATCCCTGTGTCGATCCACCCCTGGTGGTTAAGTTCAACCAGTTGCAATCGGAAAGGAAGGGAATTTCGGGCACTCGCCGAGCTTTTGGCTGAGGTCAAGGGCCATTACTGGCTTTTAACACGCTCCATCAACCCAAAAAGCACCCATTTGGCATTCAAACGAGCTGTTTTGACTATAGCTTAGAACTTCTTCCTCGGACAAGTTTAGATATCGAATTAGACATGTTAGGATTGAAAAGACTACGCTTTGTGCTACAATGTTTGCTTCTTGTGGAACGTGTTCAGTTGGTTTAACTGATTAGAACAATGCAGGTAGCACTTGAGTCGCTGTTTTACCAAAACAAAAGCTACTTCCGAGATCTTTAGGGACAATTTTCGATCAAGATCCATGGAAATAGCCTTTCGCGACCATAATTTCAACTTTTCCTTCTCTGCTTCTTCATTATCTGTGCCAGTGGCAATATTCACTGATGAGCCGATTCTTCCACTGCGATTTCAATTTCTTCTGTCAATGATCCATGTGTCTCTACAGTCGATCACAACTTTAACGCAATAAGTTCTTATAAAACCGCGTCCTTTCACCATTCAGGCTCAGGAATCATTACGAAAATTAATTTTTCAAATTTGAAAGATATTACATGATCAACTCGTAATTCCTCATTTGCGTCTTTATTTCATCTTATTCATTATTTAAATTCATTTTTACACCGCCTTTGAGCAACAATTTAATACTGCCGTCTACACCCTTTTAAGTACTCTGGTTGAACAGTTAATAAAACGAATTTGTTTTTAGAGTAGAAACACGTTTTTAGGGTAATTCAAGGAAAACTACCTTAAAGTTTGATCTTTCGCAAATTATTGTGATTTTTAATACAAAATCGATATCTATCGAAACAAAAACTTTGTATTGTTAAATCGCGCTACACTCGGCCGTTTTTTTTTAAACTGGATTCCTAGCGTTTCTTAATTTCAGTTTTCATACATTCTTTTATATATATTTGTAACTTCATCGAAACCTCAGCAAGGGTCCATTTTTCTACGAAATTGCCGGAATGTTTTCTAAAATTTCAAAAATTTGTCAAACTTGAATCCCGGAATGGAAAAATCGTTACTTTCGTATTCAATTAAAAACCTGTATCAACTAACTATAAGGACATTCTTCGTTTTTTCGCCAGGTTTTGTCATATTATGTTAATAATTGTCGTCGATAATCGTCTTATAAACTTCCGTTGTAGCGTTAATTCAATACTAATTTATTCCCGATTTTTTGTTTGTTAGTTTTTTTGTTTTATCTTTGCCTTTTATGCCTTCGCTTCTTAAATTTTTCTTTTATTTACGATTGACCCCGTGTTTTAATCAGGTTTCAAAAATTTGTTTGAAAAATCGCGGACTGTTACTTAAAAAACTGACTAAACGTAAGCAAGCGGATAAGACACACAATGGACAACCTACAAAAGCTACAATTTTTGCGCATCTTAAAAATCATCAATTTATAATTTAATCCAAAGTTACATGAATGAAATATGGCAAATTTGTAGAATTTAAAGTACTAAAACCAACGTTGCTATAATTTAAAAAATTTGCTTGGATTTACTTGACTCAACGTAAATGAAAACAAAATTATAATTAATAATAATAACAACAGTGCGACACAAAAGTTGGCAATAAATCAAACAGTGAATTTCTCAGTAATAAATAATCGTTTTCTGCTTATGACGTTTTGATTTACGAAATTTCCGACTATCAGGTGGTAAAAAACATCAATTTCGTTGAAAGGTTAGAAGACACACCAAAAATGCTTAAAATCTTCATCTATGAGCCAATTTAACTCACTAATAAATTAACAATTTAAAAAAATACTCAATATGTAACTTAAAAAGAAAAATTCTGGAGCAAAAATTTCCAATATTTTTGTTTTCAGTTTAGTTCCCTTTATCAACCTTTACGTTACACTCTCTGTTCCAAAAAAAATCTGCGACTCTTATTCGCCATCCATTTGATTGGACATGGAAACATGTTATTAAGATATTTTTCCACACCATAATAAGGTACGTAATTTTACTTAAATTCTGTATTTAGAATTGCAGGAAGCAATCAAATAAAGTGCTCTTGACATCGTTTTGCAGAACCATGATCAGTTTGTAATGTAATTGAATTTTAATGTTTGCTTAATGGCTATGGCTGATAATAGAAACAGAAAAGTGCACACTAATTGTTGCATATCGTTGGTCCGAATGCGGCAGCCAGTGGTTTTATCAAATATTAAGTTAGGTCAGTAGCTTGAGCGGTTTTGCAAGTTTGAGATAAAATATATAAATGTATGTCTGTCTCCAATGAGGTTTTTATTGTATTTCTTAATATAAAATAATGGCATATTCCTGTCCTTAGATAAGAAAGTACTTTCTTGAGAAATCAAAATTAATTCCTGGGTTTCAGTCATTTATTGTCTCTATTTATCAATTAAAATACGTTTCGGTGTACTTTTCCACCATCAGTTTTTCTAAAATAACAGATAGTTAAAAAAAAATTTCATTAATTTAAAAAACAATCACAGTTCGTCAACAGCCTCATCATATCACACACTAAAATACATCACAATTGCAACACTTTAAAACATTCTAAAATTAATTAGGCCTAACAGGTGATTAGTCAGGACAATCAAATTTGGGAAGAGACTAGAAGATTAAGTATTAATTTTAACTAGAGTATTAATTTTGTCCATTTTGGACACCAGCGAAATACTGTTTATATTGATTTCTTTTATTTTTCTTTGCATTCTGAGAATATTATTTTTGGTTTGTAAAATTCTTCAATATACTGGGTGTTAGTTAATATTCTATGTATATTTCATTTAATTAATGTATGATATACTAAGATTGTCGGTATCCGATCTGAAATTCATAGCATTGCTATGTTTTTTAATCTGTATCATTTCAGGGACTCTTCTCTTATTATAATTACCCTCGTTAATCAGTATTTTTATGTTATCAAAATCAAAATTATGCAACTTCTGTTGTGCATGCTGTGCTACTGCTGTACCATTTTAGTTATTTTTTCTTAGGCTATACTAATGTTCGTATATTCTTTTCTAGATATTGCCCTGTTTGACCTATGTATGTGTTATCACAATTCAAACAGTCTATTTTGTAAATTACATTGGGCGTGTCTAACTTGTCAATCCTAGGTTTAAATTTTGTGAAACATTCATTTGCTAAGGTGTTTTTAGTTTTTTTCTGCTATGTTGATATTATGTGGTTTGGATACATTTTTTATTTTTGTGTTAATTTCCGGAATATATGGTAATGATATATACTTGATATCCTTCTCTTCTTTTATTGATGTTTTTCCATTTAGTTGAATTGTATATTTTATTTATCCTTTGCTTTATGCTTGGCTCAAAACATGACCTTGGATAGTTGTTTATTAATAATATGTTTTTTATTTTTTCAAGATTTTTTGTTCTATACTATCTATGTGACAATTTAATGGCTCTATCTGTAAGTGCCGTTATTACACTTCTTTTATATTTTATTGGAGCGTACGATTGATAATTCAGGTACCTACCAGA